>NC_052048.2:25027304-25357828 GCF_903992535.2 Arvicola amphibius | reverse complement strand
ACTGGAAATAATCAAACTGAGGGCAGAAATCAACAAAATAGAAACACAGAAAACAATCCAAAGAATCAATGAAACAAGAAGCTGGTTCTTGGAGAAAATCAACAAGATTGACAAACCCTTAGCCAAACTAATCAAACGGCAGAGGGAGAACACGCAAATTAACAAGATCAGAAATGAAAAGGGGGACATAACCACAGACACAGAGGAAATTCAGAAAATCATTAGATCTTACTACAAAAGCCTGTATGCCACAAAATTGGAAAATGTAAAAGAAATGGACAGTTTTTTAGATAAATACCATATACCAAAGTTAAACCAGGACCAGGTAAATGCTCTAAATCGTCCTGTTAGTCGCGAAGAATTAGAAACTGTTATCAGAAACCTCCCTACCAAAAAGAGCCCAGGACCAGATGGTTTCAATGCGGAATTCTACCAGAACTTCCAAGAAGACCTAATACCTATACTCCTTAAGGTATTTCATAATATAGAAACACAAGAGTCACTGCCAAATTCCTTCTATGAAGCTACAGTTACCCTGATACCTAAACCACACAAAGACTCAACCAAGAAAGAGAATTACAGGCCAATCTCACTCATGAACATGGACGCAAAAATTCTCAATAAAATACTGGCAAACCGAATCCAAGAACACATTAGAAAAATTATCCATTACGATCAAGTAGGCTTCATCCCAGAGATGCAGGGCTGGTTCAACATACGAAAATCTATTAATGTAATCCATCATATAAACAAACTGAAGGAAAAAAACCATATGGTCATCTCATTAGATGCTGAAAAAGCATTTGACAAAATTCAGCACCCTTTTATGATAAAGGTCTTGGAGAGATTAGGGATACAAGGGTCATTCCTAAATATAATAAAAGCTATTTACAGCAAGCCGACAGCTAACATCAAATTAAACGGAGAGAAACTCAAGGCTATCCCACTAAATTCAGGAACACGACAAGGCTGTCCACTCTCTCCTTATCTCTTCAATATAGTGCTTGAAGTTCTAGCAATAGCAATAAGACAACATAAGGGAATCAAGGGGATTCAATTTGGAAAGGAAGAAGTTAAACTTTCATTATTTGCAGATGATATGATAGTATACATAAGCGACCCCAAAAACTCCACCAAAGAACTCCTACAGCTGATAAACTCCTTCAGTAACATGGCAGGATACAAGATCAACTCCAAAAAATCAGTCGCCCTCCTATACACAAAGGATAAGGAAGCAGAGAGGGAAATCAGAGAAGTATCACCTTTCACAATAGCCACAAATAGCATAAAATATCTGGGAGTATCGCTAACCAAGGAAGTGAAGGATTTATTTGACAAGAACTTTAAGTCTTTGAAGAAAGAAATTGAAGAGGATACCAGAAAATGGAAGGATCTCCCCTGCTCGTGGATTGGGAGGATCAACATAGTAAAAATGGCAATTCTACCAAAAGCAATCTATAGATTCAATGCAATCCCAATCAAGGTCCCATTAAAATTCTTCACAGAGATTGAGAGGACAATAATCAACTTTATATGGAAAAACAAGAAACCCAGGATAGCCAAAAAAATCTTATACAATAAAGGTACTTCTGGAGGCATTACCATCCCTGACTTCAAACTCTATTACAGAGCTACAGTATTGAAAACGGCTTGGTATTGGCATAAGAACAGAGAAGTTGACCAATGGAATCGTATAGAAGACCCGGATCTTAAACCACAAACCTATGAACACCTGATTTTTGATAAAGGAGCCAAAAGTACACAATGGAAAAAAGAGGGCATCTTCAACAAATGGTGCTGGCATAACTGGATGTCAACCTGTAGAAGAATGAAAGTAGATCCATATCTATCACCATGCACAAAACTCAAGTCCAAATGGATTAAAGACCTCAATATTAATTTGAACACATTGAGATTGATAGAGGAGAAAGTGGGAAGTACTCTACAACAAATGGGCACAGGGAACCGTTTCCTATGCATAACCCCAGCTGCACAGACTTTAAGGGCAACATTGAATAAATGGGACCTCCTGAAGTTGAGCAGCTTCTGTAAAGCAAAGGACATTGTCACTAAGACACAAAGGCAGCCTACTGACTGGGAAAAGATCTTCACCAACCCTGCAACTGACAAAGGTCTGATCTCTAAAATATATAAGGAACTCAAGAGACTAGACGGTAAAATGCCAATTAACCCAATTAAAAAATGGGGCGATGAACTGAACAGAGAATTCTCAACAGAAGAAGTTCGAATGGCCAAAAGACACTTAAGGTCATGCTCAACCTCCCTAGCTATCAGGGAAATGCAAATCAAAACAACTTTGAGATATCATCTTACACCTGTCAGATTGGCTAAAATCCAAAACACCAATAATAACCTTTGCTGGAGAGGTTGTGGGGTAAGGGGCACACTCATCCATTGCTGGTGGGAATGCAAACTTGTGCAACCACTTTGGAAAGCAGTGTGGCGGTTTCTCAGGAAATTCGGGATCAACCTACCCCAGGACCCAGCAATTCCACTATTGGGAATTTACCCAAGAGATGCCCAATCATACAACAAAAGCATATGCTCATCTATGTTCATAGCAGCATTATTTGTAATAGCCAGATCCTGGAGACAGCCTAGATGCCCTTCAGTGGAAGAATGGATGAAGAAGCTGTGGAATATATACATGCTAGAATACTACTCAGCGGTAAAAAACAATGACATCTTGAATTTTGCAGGCAAATGGATGGAAATAGAAAACACTATTCTGAGTGAGGTAACCCAAACCCATAAAGATGAACATGGGATGTACTCACTCATATTCGGTTTCTAGCCATGATTAAAGGACATCGAGCCTATAAGTTTGGGATCCTTGAGAAGATAATAAGAAGAACCTCCACCTGACGATAGATGAAGAAAATGACAGAGCCCCACCTTGGAGCACCGGACTGAGCTCCCAAGGTCCTGATGAGGAGCAGAAGGAGAGAGAACATGAGAAAGAAAGTCAGGACCATGAGGGAACCTCCAGCTGGCGACAGATGGGGAAGGTGACTGAGCCCCACATTGGAGCACTGGACTGAGCTCCCAAGGTCCCGATGAGGAGCAGAAGGAGCGAGAACATGAGGGAGAAAGACAGGAACGAGAGGGGTGCGTTCACTCATGGAGACGGTGGGACAGAACTAATGGGAGATCACCAACCCCAGTTGGAATGGGACTGATGGATCATGCGACCAAACCCGTCTCTCTGAGTGTGGCCAACAGCGGGGGCTGACTGAGAAGCAAAGGACAATGGCTCTGGGCTCTGATTGTTCTTCATGGACGGGTTCTGTGGGAGCCTTCTCAGCTTGGTCGATCACCTTCCTGGACCTGGGGGGAGTTGGGAGGACCTTGGTCTTAGCATAGAGTGGGGAACCCTGATGGCTCCTTGGCCTTGAGAGGGAGGGAGGGGAGGTATGGGTGGAGGGGAGGGGAGGGAAGGGGGAAAAGGAGGGGAGAGAAAGGGGAGAAGGAGGGGAGGGAGGGGGGAGTAGGAGGGAAGGAGATGGAAATTTTTAAATATAAAAAAAAATAAACCATGAGAAAAAAAAAATAAAATGTACAATTATTGTATATTAATATAAAATTTGAAAACTATTTAAGGGCCTAGAGAGATGAACTAGGATTCGATTATTATATATTTGCACATGTGCATCATATTGAACCTATCATTTTGAATATTTAAAATAATTTTAAAAGATCTTATAAAATTCATTAACAGAAAAAGAGAAGCCCTCAATCCAGCCTGAATGCTGTCTTTCTTTCCTCTTAGGATTTCATCAATAAGATCCTGAGATGTAATGCTGCTTATTTTATCGGACTGAGGGATCCAGGTCACAGACAGTGGCGATGGGTTGATCAGACGCCATACAATGAAAGCGCCACGTGAGTCTAGAGTCACCTAGAGGAGTCCTGGGTCCTGTGCCATGAGAAGACTTTAGGGTGTTCCAGCTGTTGATTATAAAACCAAAACAGCCCAGTCCTGGTGTGAGTGCTGGGGGTGGAGTTGCCTTCATCCCTGTTCACTCATCGCAGTAGTCCTGTGAGACACGTGTTGCTGACACTCCCAGGAGAGATGAGGAACCGAGTTAGAAGACTGTAGGATGATGAGAACCCAGGTGCCCGACCAGGTGCTTACAGATAGGGGGTTTTATTGTGCTTTCAGTCACTCATCTATGTTTGAAAAGTCTGATCTATTTTTATTTTTGTTTGTGTGTATATGTGTCTCTCTGTGAGTGTGTGCCAGGTGTCTGTGAGTCCCCCTGGAGCCCATAAGAGGGTGTTGGATCACCAGTTGAGGCACAGGTGATGACCACACCAATATAGGTTAGGGAAACATAACTCTCATGTTTTCTGGACAAGCAGCAAGCATTCTTAATGTGTGAGCCATCTCTCCAGCTTTCATTTATATCTCTATAATAAAAATTAATGTCAAGACAATAATGATTATTTCTCATAAATCTAAAGCCCCCAATCTCATATTGTTGTGTGTCATATTTATGTAATTATTTAAAAACTCCAATATCTTACTATGCTCCCATATTCTATCAGATGTCTGTAGTGAGAATTAGGGAGTGATATTACTGTCATTCTCAGTTCCCAGAGAAGAAAAGTAGGAATCCAGGATATTAAGTTACTTGCCCTAAATGACAGAAATAAGTAGATTATCTAGATATTTTAATTAGCTCTCCAGTCTCTAAAATAAAACTGATGTGAAATGAAAGAAAGCTTTATTAAAATATGAGAAATTATAAATGAGCACATGGATTGACAGTCCCCAGATACCAAGACCTAGGGATGAAGTAGCCTTGGGATGTGTGCTGGGAGAACAGTTAAGTAACAAGCTGAGAGAATATTGAATGTGTCGGGCCCTGTTTTCCAGGAAAAGGTCAGATACGGGTGGTGGAGAAAGGTTAGTTTGTCCACACTAGAATCTGATTTCACAGATTCCAACCTCATCCCCAGGCTTGCTTGCTTACTCTTGCTTTCTCTTTCCTGGCATTACTGTGGAAACACCTGATGCTCTTTCCTCCCTTGCAGGTTCTGGCACCCAGGTGAGCCCAACAATGACCATGAACAATGTGTTATATTAAGTCATCCATATTCTAGCTGGGGCTGGAGTGACATCCCTTGCAGTGCTAAACAGAAATCAGTTTGTCAGATGAAGAAAATATACTTGTGAGAAAGCAGTCTCCATGGACATGGGGTTGCATTTTTATCCACCATGACATAGACACCTGGAAAGATCTTGTGGAATGTATGTCCATAGAATTTTAGGTAGGCAGCCAACAGTTATTCATATGATAATACTGGTCCACATATATGCTTATTCCTTCATCCTTTACTCTCTTATATAAGGAGAATTTCTCATATGTCAGCCACTATACAGGATCCCCTGGGTGCATAAGTGGAATTGCATCACCTTTTCTATTTTTAGATTCCTAACATCTTACTTGATGATAGAATTGTATGGAGTGCTCTCTCTCTCTCTCTCTCTCTCTCTCTCTCTCTCTCTCTCTCTCTCTCTCTCTCTCTCTCTCTCTCTCTTTCTCTCTTTTCACCTGTCTTTGGATTTATTGATGTATAATTGATAAATAAATCATGTATATTTACATTACACTATCTTGAGTTGATATGGAAATGTGTTGGGCAATGACTACCACAATCAGGTTAACAACACCCTCTGTTACCTAACACAGTTGCCTGTTTTTGTGTGTGTGCGTGCGTGTGTGTGTGTGTGTGTGTGTGTGTTTGTTTGTGGTGTTAGAATATTTAAGATCTTCTTAAGCAAGTTCAGACAGACAGGGTGACATTGTTACCTACTGTCACTTTGATCCCCAGTGCTTACTCATATTTTCTCTGGCATATTTTTTTGTGCCCTTCGAACAGCATTTTCATGTCTCCCAGTACTAGGACCTTGGACCCAGTGGCTAGTGTGTGGGATAGTATGGGCGCTGTGAGGATGATGAGGATCTCTAATGGTTGATCCTGGATTGGGTAAGATACATTAACATCAAGTTTAAGGAGATGCTAGCCAGCCTTCTACTGGTACCCTCAGTGATTCTTGGTATCTCACCTTGGTGCCTGCCGTATTAGGGACAGCCTCTGCCCTGTGGATTGCTATTGAGGAGACCCTCATTTCCCATGGAAGCCTGTATGTTGATTAATACTTTAGAAGCCCTTTCAACTTCTTATCATGAATATTTTGAAACAGAATTTGACTGGATGGTATCATCAATACTCATATAACTACCATCTATTTTTTAAATTTTTATTGCTTTATAAATAATACCATTCAAAATTTCCACTTCTTCCCCTCCTCCCATTTCCCTCCCACTCCCCCACTCACCCTTTTTCCTCCCCCTCTAGTTGTAAGAGTACCCTGCCCTGTGGGAAGTCCAAGGCCCTCCCCCCTCCATCCAGGCCTAGGAAGGTGTGCAGCCAAACAGACTAGGATCCCAAAAAGCCAGTACATGCAGTAGAGACAAATCCCAGTGCCATTATCATTGGGTTCTCAGTCAGCTCCATTGTCAGCCACATTCAGAGGGTCTAGTTTGATCACATGCTCGTTCAGTCCCAGTCCAGCTGGCTTTGGTGAATTCCTATTAGATCAGGCACACTGTCTCAGACTACCATCTATATTAATGGTTGCTGGCATTTGGATAATTTGATATATATGTATGTGTATATACATATATATGCACATGTTATTTGATAGGGCATTTGACAGTTAGTTTAATATATACACTCCAGAAAATATTTCAGAATATATCATCTGAAATTCTCATTGTACAACAAAACAATACCATTATCACTCTTGGAAAATTTAACAAGTCTTTTCTTATATGATGTGTGGTCTTTCCTGTGTTTCCTCAGTCATCCCCCAAATGTGTCTTATGGCTGTTCTAGAAAGCCATAGCCAAAAACATTTCATTTAGTAATTAAAATTATTCTGCAACTTCAGGCCATGCCTCTAAAACGCTGTCCTCATTTTAGACTCAAGCTTCATGTTCAGGTGTTCCCAAGGATGCCGTTACTTATTGTCATCTGTCTGTAGGGCCCCAGGGTCCCGCCACTCCTGAGGATTTATAAGTTGCTAGGATGACCCACTGAACTAAAGATTCTGCTCTATTAAGATTATGTTTTTTTATATAAAAAGATAGAAAGGAGAACTAACAGGGGGCATGCAAGGCAAGATCAGGGAGGGTCCCAAATAGGAAACTTCCATTGACCCCATGTGTGCGTCTCCTTCCCAGAATGTTAGTGACAATATACAGAGCAGGTCAACCAGAGGACACTCATCTGAGCTCTGATGTTCAGGGATTTATCAGGGTTCATTATATAGGTGTGAGTGTTTGGTTGATAAATGAAGGAACTCAGCTTTCAGCACCACTTTGCTTCCAGGGTGAGCATCTCATGGCTCAAAGGCTCAACATTTTAATCACAAGGTCAGGGTTTCCGAAATGGTGTGTCCCAACATGAATCATCTTGTTACCATTAACTATGAGAGAACTGAACAGCACAAGGCTTTGTGGCCTACCGTGATAAAACAGACTTCCCAATAGCTCCAGAAATTCCCAAGAATTAGAGCGGTAACCTCCCATGACCTGGGTAAAATCCAGAGAAAGTCTTTCTTCGACAGTCAGGAGTAGATGATATGAATGCAGATGGAAATGAACAGGAGAATGTGCCCCATCAGCTTCCCAGGCTCCCCCACACTGCTTCACGACAGACCCCGTGGTGTGCATGACACCCAATGCTAAACCCGCATGACTCTAGTTCCACTTCAATATCAGAGATAAGTGAAGCAGAAGCTTGAAAATTTTGTCTATATGAGTGCTGTATCTGCATGCACATCTTTATGCCAGAACTAGGCATCAGATCCCACTATAGATGACTGTGAGCCATGAATTTAACTCATGACCTTTGGAAGAGCTCTCCATGCTCTTGATCACTGAGCCATCTCTCCAGCAAGTTCTAGTATTTTATACTTGTGTTGCAATAATACCTCTTATCTGCCGACGGGGCTAAGGTTCCATTTTGAAATGCAATAAGAAGACGTCTGAGTAAAGAGCAAAGAATTAGGTGTAGATGCTATACAAGTCCCCAAGTGCTTACGTACTCCTCTGATAATGGACTCATTCAATGCCTTTGATCCACCTCTCTCTATATACAGTATGTTTTCAACCCCAAGTGGCTGGTTTGTCCAGGTGACTTTCACTGGCCCATAGGATGAGAATGAACCTGATTCTCTAAATACAGGAGGCAACCACATATTCAACTCACAGCTATGAGTCTCTGTGATCTGGCTAAAAATGATGGCTGTGGAAAGAAGTTGAATAGAATTACAGAGACCGCGGCCAGATCCTTAGGATATACACAAATGAGAAAAATTCAAATATGCAACTTGAATTTGGAATTGTCTGTGACTTATTCTTTAACATGAAGGAGCCAGGCCTGCTTGTTTGGGTTTCTGTCCCGCCCAGTACCCCACAACCTGCAAGCCCCAAAGAAATAACACAGAGATATCTATAAGTTACACTGCTGATTGGCCCATTAGCTCTAACCCCTCACTGGCTAACTCTCACTTCTTGATTAACCCATTTTTCTGATCTATGTTAGCCATGTGGCTCAGTACCTTTTTTTCAGTGGTGCAGATCACATCCTGCTGCTTCGGTGATCTGGGCAGGAGTGGGAGGAATCAACTTCCTCCTTCCCAGAATTCTCCTGCTCTCATTACATCATTTCTACTTCCTGTCTGGTTTTCCCACCTTTACCTCCTGCCTGGCCAATCAGCGTTTATTTAAAACATGATTGACAGAATACAAACAATTCTCCTGCACCATTATTCTTGGGTATGTCAGATATGATAACTATGGAAATATATTTTTCTGAGGGGGTAAAACCCCTGAGCATCTGTGACTGGAGTGGTATGTAGGAATATTTATCACTATGGAAATACTCCAGAGGTTTAATAATTACACAGGACTGTATATACTCTGTCATATCTGGTTTCCTTTCTTGCAGTACCTCAGTTGCTTAGGAAGTTACTGAATAAAGAATGGTGTAAGAAGGGCAAGACAGGTGTCTGTGGAAGGGTCAGGTGTGGGGCAGCATTGGTGTGACTGCGGATGTGAAAATCTAAGCTGGGTGACCATGCAGAAGGCTGGCTGGCTTGACAGTGGAAGTGGACCCCATGTAGAGAGGGGAGTGTCAGCATGCTGGTGAGAAAGTGTGTTGATTCAGGAGTGAATCTATAAGCAGCAGCCTGGTGTGAGAAGTCAGAGTCTGAGAGGTGAGGAGGGCACCTGTGCAGAGTGGGGAAGTCACCCACACATAGCTAGGATGGCACCTGTCTAGAATGAAGAGGGAACCTTGCATGGTGAGGAGGGCACCCATGCATGATGTTGGCTCCATCGTGGGTTGGGATTCAGAGACACAGAGGTTGAAAGGAGTTTCCTTGGATAGAGTAGACCAGACAAGGGTAAAGTGTGTGTGTGTGTGTGTGTGTGTGTGTGTTTATGCATGTGCTGTTTGCATATTCGGTGCATGGAAACAGCTAAAGGAGCTTCCAAGAAGGGGAGTGTTTGGAAGAGTTGACAGCTGAGCATGTGGGTATGAGCTGGAAGTCTTCTGTGGGAGGGATTCGAATGATCCCATGTGTAGTAACTCATTTATTTCCCCTCTCCTATATTGTGATTCATTTTAATCCTCCCAACAGTTGACAACAGTGCTGTAAACCTGCAAAAATCATGCTGAGCAGGGCAGGGATCCAGGAAGAGAAGCACAAGAAGAGAGAGAGAGAGAGAGAGAGCCTCCTCCCATAGCTGCTAACCATAGTCCTTTCAGGATGTGGCCAGGGGCACAGTGAGTGGAGTGGCCCATGCAGTGAGCTATGAACTGCATGAGGAAGCAGAGGGCTCAGAGGAGCAGCTTTAGAAGCAACAGGCTGCACCCACAAAAACACAGGCAACAGATAACCTCACACCTCACATCAGCAGACCCCAAAGAAAGGAAACACACAAACACTACCACCAAAAAAATAACAGGAATTAGCAATCATTAGTCATTGATATCTCTCAATATTAATGGACTCAATTCCCCAATAAAAAGACACAGGTTAACAGAATGGACATTAAAATAGGATCCATCCTTCTGCTGCATACAAGAAACACACCTCAACCTCAAAGACAGACATCACCTCAGATTAAAGAGTTGAGAAAAGGTTTTTCAACCAAATGGACCTACGAAACAGCGGGTGTAGCTATACTAATATTTAACAAAGTAGACTTCAATCTAAAATCAGTCAAAAGAGATGGAGAAGGACACTTCATACTCATCACAGGAAAAATCCATCAAGATGAAGTCTCAATCCTGAACATATATGCCCCAAATACAAGAGCACTTACATATATAAAAGAAATATTACTAAAGCTTAAATCTTACACCAATACCCACTCATTAATAGTAGGAGAATTCAACACCCCACTCTCACCAATGGACAGGTCTGCTACACAGAAACTTAACAGAGAAATAAGAGAGCTAACATATGTCACGATTCAAATGGACTTAACAGACATCTATAGAACATTTAATCCTAACACAAAGGAATATACTTTCTTCTCAGAACCTCAATGAACCTTCTCTGAAATTGACCACATACTCGGAAACAAAGCTAACCTCAACAAATAAAAAAAAAATTGGAGTAATCCTCTGTATCTTATCAGATCACTATGGTTTAAAGTTAGACTTCAACAAAAACACTAATTGCCTACAAACTCATGGAAATTGATAATTCACATATGAGTCACCAATGAATCAAGGAAGAAATAATGAAATTAAAGACTTCCTAGAATTAAAAAAAATAAATGCACACCATACTCAAACCTATGGGATACTATAAAAACAGTCCTAAGAGGAAAATTCATAGCACTAAATGGCTACATAATGAAAATGGAGAAATCTCACACTAGTAATTTAACAGCACACCTGAAAACTCTAGAACAAAAAGAAGCAAACTCACCCAGGAGGAGTAGATGACAGGAAATTATCAAACTGAGAGCTGAAATCAATAAAATAGAAACAAAGAAAACAATACAAAGAATCAATGAAACAGAGCTGGTTCACTGAGAAAATCACTAAAATAGACAATCTCTTATCCAAAATAACCAAAGGCAGAGAGAGAATATCCAAATTAAAAATATCAAAAATGAAAAGGGGGACAAAACAATAAACACTGAGGAAATCCAAAGACTCATTAGGTCATACTTTGAAAACCTGTACCCCACAAAAATAGAAACTATAAAAGAAATGTATAATTTTCTGGATAGGTACAACATACCAAAATTAAATCAAGACCAGATGAAAATTTAAACAGACCTATAGCCACTAGGGAAATAGAAGTCATCAAAAGTCTCCCAACCAAAAAAGACCAAGGCCAGATGGTTTCAGTGTAGAATTCTACCAGAACTTCAAAGAAGAGCTAATATTTATACTCCTCAAATTGTTCCATACAATAGAAACAGAAGAAACATTGCCAAACTCTTTTTTTTGAAGAGGACATAGTCACCCTGATAACAAAATCACAAGACTCATCTAAGAAAGAAAATTTCAGACCAATTTTACTCATGAACATTGATGCAAAAATACTAAATAAAATACTGGCAAATCGAATCCAAGAACATATCAGAACCATCATCCACCATGATCAAGTTGGCTTCATCCCAGAGATGCAGGGATGGTTCAACATATGAAAACCTGTCAACATAATCCACCATATAAACAAACTGAAAAATAAAAAACCATATAATCATCTCATTAGATGCCAAAAAAGCTTTTGACAAAATACAACATCCCTTCATGATAAAGGTCTTGGAGAGAACAGGGATACAAGGAACATACATAAACATAATAAATATACAGCAAGTCAACAGCCAACATCAAACTAAATGGAGAAAAACTCCCAATGATTCCACTAAAATCAGAAACAAGACAAGGTTGACCACTCTCTCCATGTCTATTCAATATAGTTCCTGAGGTTCTAGTTAGAGCAATAAGACACCAAGAGGAGATTAAGGGAATACATACCAGAAAAGAAGTCAAACTCTCACTGTTTGCTGATGATATGACAGTTTACATAAGTGATCCCAAAAATTCTCCCAAGGAACTTCTACAACTCACAGACACTTTCAGTAATGTAGCAGGATACAAAATTAAGTAAAAAAAATCAGTATCCTTCCTGTACACAGATCACAGATGCTAAAAGGGCTGGGAAAGAAATCAGAGAAACATCACCCTTCACAGTAGTCACAAATAGCATAAAATATCTTGGAATAACTCTTACCAAACAAGTGGAAGACTTGTATGACAAGAATATCAAATTTTTGAAGAAAGAAATTGAAGGAGACACCAAAAAGTAGAAAGATCTCCCATGCCCTTAGGTAGGCAGAACTAACATGGTAAAAATGGAAATCTTACCAAAATCAATCTACAGATTCAATGTAATGCCTATCAAAATCCCAGAAAAATTCTTCACAGACCTTGAAAAAATGGGACTCAACTTCATATGGAGAAGCAAAAAAAAAATCCTGTACAACAAAAGAACTTCTGGAAGCATCACAATCCCTGATTTCAAACTCTACCACAGAGCTACAGTACTGAAAACAGCCTGGTATCGGCATAAGAACAGACAGGAGGACCAATGGAACTGAATAGAAGACCCAGATATTAACCCACACAACTTCAGGCACCTGATTTTTGACAAAGAAGAAGCAAAAAAAAATCAAATGAAAAAAGAAAGCATATTTAACAAATGGTGCTGGAACAACTGGATATCAACATATATAAGAATGAAAATAGACCCATATCTATCACCATGCACAAAACTCAAGTCCAAATGCATCAAAGACCTCAACATAAAGACAGCCACACTGAACCGTATAGAAGAGAAAGTGGGAAGTACACTTGAATGCATTGGCACAGGAGACCACTTCCTAAACATAAACCCAGCAGCATAGACACTGAAGGAAACAATTAATAAATGGGACTTCCTGAAACTGAAAAGCTTCTGTAGAGCAAAGGACATAGTCAACAAGACAAAATGACAGCCTACAGAATGGGAAAAGATCTTCACAATATACAAAGAACTCAAGAAATTGGTCACCAAAAGAACACATAATCCAATAAAAAATTGAGCTCTAGCTTCTTATTGGCTAACTCTTACATATTAAAATAACCCATTTCTATTAATCTGCGTATCACCACGTGGCTGTGGCTTACCGGCTAAAGTTCTGGCATTATCTCCGGCAGGGCTACATAGTGTCTCCCTGACTCCACCCTTCTTTCTCTCAGCATTTACTTTAGTTTTCCCTGCCTAACTAAGTTTTGCCCTGCTATAGGTCCAAGGCAGTTTCTTTATTCATTAATGCTAATCACAGCATACAGAGGGAAATCCCACATCACATCCCCTTTTCTGTTTAACATAGTAAAATTACATATAACAAACAAGTATCAAGCAAGAATTACAACCACAACATTTAATCTACTTCATTATCTATCAAAACTAAGGAAAACTGTAATTATTATTATCTACTCTTCAACTCCATCAAAGACTCCAGAAGGATATAATATTACCTAAGTAAACAGGAAATGTATTGTAAGCAGCTTCCCAAACTTCACAATTGACAGAGACATCTTGCCACCTGGACACTCACCCAAAGATCTTCTGTACCATTGGGGCATCCATCTTCAGCCTACTGGTTCATAGTATCCGGAATACTTTTCCATGAAGAAGGAAATTTCAGTCACTTTCTTCTGTGTCCTGCAGAATGTCTCACAGACTCTTTCATGAGGCAGGAACCCCAAAGGATCTTCTCACCTTTAGGCAAGTTCAGCAGTCATTTCTCTGTGGATCCTGCATGTTCAGTTAAGCAGTTCAGGCAAGAGCAGTTAATTGCCCAAATGGCTAAC
Organism: Arvicola amphibius; assembly: GCF_903992535.2. Classification (NCBI taxonomy): domain Eukaryota; kingdom Metazoa; phylum Chordata; class Mammalia; order Rodentia; family Cricetidae; genus Arvicola; species Arvicola amphibius. The sequence continues at coordinate 25,343,842 of NC_052048.2, read as the reverse complement.
AAACTTCATAAGGAGCCTCTTTGATGCTCATCTTCCTCTTGAAGTAAGATTGGTGTTGCCAGGATCTCAATGTATCTCACTGTCATGAAAAGTCCTAAATTCTTAAACATTTTAAATGTTATATTCTGTAGTCTTTGAAAGGTTTGAAAAATATCTATCTGAAGTATATTTCTGTACATCTAGATAATCTAACTAACATGGCTACAAGCTTGATTAATATAGATAACTCTCTATTAAGTTGTATTTCTTAATTATACATTACATTTTTAATTGAACTGCACAAACACAATACCTTAATCTTGATATATATCAAGATTGGCCTTAAATTTGTATCAATAAACCAAGATCCATACCAATGCAAAGCTCTATAGCATATCCCCCTTTAAATGTAAGCAAACATTTATAAACAATATCTGTGAGTATGAGCATAGTTTTTAAACTCTTTCAGGTGTTACATGGGTTTAGTCTACCACATTGGCTCATGAATTTGTAGTAGGAAAGCGCCACTTCTTGGTTCCCACTGTCCTGAACCAAAATAATCACACAGAAACCACATTATTTAAATCACTACTTGGCCCATTAGCTCTTGTTTCTTATTGACTAACTCTTACATATTAGTTTAACCATCTCCATTAATCTGAGTATCGCCATGTGGCAGCAGCTTACTGGAGATTCTAACCCGTGTCTGTCTCAGGTGGAGGACCCATGGTTTCTCCCTGACTCTGCTTTCTTCCTCCCAGAATTCAGTTCTGTTTTTTTCTGCCTACCTAAGTTCTGCCTTATCAAAAGGCCAAGGCAGTTTTCTATATTCATTAACCAATGAAAGCAACACATAAACAGAAGAACCTCCTACACCAGTAACTCAGACCCTGAAAGACAGCCATAGTATGCACTCACTCAGTGGTGGATATTAGACTCGAAGCAAAGGATAGGCAGCCTGTAGTCCATGACCCCAGAGAAGCTAGGTAACAAGGAGAACCCTAAGAGAAATATACATGGATCCCCCTGGAAAGGGGAAATCGAAAAGATCTTCTGAGAAAATTTGGAGTGTGGGAGGGAGGAAGAGGAAAGGGAGGAGAGAAGGGGAGGGGGAGGAGAACCGAGGAAACAGGATGGTCGAGATGGGGAAGGACAGAAAGGGAGAGCAAGGAAAGAGATATCTTGATTTTGGGAGCCATTATGGGGCTAGAGTGAAACCTTGCACTACGGAAATTCCCAGGAATTCACAAGGATGACCCCAGCTAAGATCCTAAGCAATAGTGGAGAGAGTGCCTGAACTGGCCTTCCCCTGTAATCAGATTGATGACTACCTTAATTGTCATCATAGAACCTTTATCTAGCAACTGAAGGAAGCAGATGCAGAGATCCACAGCTAAGCACTGGGCTGAGCTTCTGGAGACCAGTCAAAGAGAGGGAGGAGCAGTAATATGAGCAAAGGGGACACCCTCAGAAACTAGTGGGAACTAGTAGGAGCTCACTGACTCTGGACTGATAGTGGGAGAACCTGCATAGGACCAAACTAGGCCTTCTGAATGTGGGTGACAGTTGTGTGACTTGGGCAGTCTGTGGGGCCACTGGCAGTGGGAGCAGGTTTTATCTCTAATGTTTTAACTGGCTTTTTTGAGCCCATTCTTTCAGGAGGGATACCTTTCTCAGCCTAAATAAGGGGGAAGTGCATTCATTGGTCTTGCCTCAAAGTGATGTGTCAGACTTTGTTGAGTCCCCATGGAAAGCCTTACCCCCTGAGGAGTGGATGGGTGGTGGAGTAGGGGAAAGGTGAGAGGAGCTGAAAGAGGGGAGGGAGTGGGAACTGGGATAGGTATATAAAATGAGAAAAGATAATTTTTGAAAACACCATCCTGAGTGAGGTAACCCAGGCCCAAAAAGATGAACATGGGATGTACTCACTCATAATTGGTTTCTAGCCATAAATAAAGGACATCGAGCCTATAATTCGTAATAAATCCTAGAGAAGCTAAATAAGAAGGTGAATCCAAAGAAAAACATATAGTTATCCTCCTGGATATTGGAAGTAGACAAGATTGCTGGACAAAAAATGGGAACTTGGGGGGGTGGGATGGGGAGATGGGGGGATGGGGAGAGAAAAGTGTGAAGTGGAGGATGGGAAGAGCTTGGGGAAATAGGATGGTTGGGATATAGGAAGGGTGGATATGGGAACAAGGAATTATATATCTTACTTAAGGGAGCCATTCTAGAGTTGGCAGAGACTTGAATCTAGAGGGGTCCCAGGTGTCCAGGAAGACGCCCCCAGCTAGTTCCTTGGGCAGCTGAAGAGAGGGTGCCAGAAATGTCCAGATCCTATTGCCATACTCATGAATATCTTGCATATCACCATAGAGCCTTCACCTGGCATTGGATGGAGAAAATGACAGAGCCCCACACAGGAGCACCGGACTGAGCTCCCATGGTCCTGATGAGTAGCAAAAGGAGGGAGATCATGAGCAAGGAAGTCAGGACCATGAGGGGTGCGTTCACCTATTGAGACGGTGGGACAGATCTAACAGGAGACCACCAAGTCCAGTTGGAATGGGACTGATGGATCAGGGGACCAAACCGGGCTCTCTGAATGTGGCTGACAGTGGAGGAGGACTGAGAAACCAAGGACAACGGCGATGAGCTTGAACTCTACAGCATGGATGGGCTCACTGTGAGCCTTGTCAGTTTGGTTGCTTACCTTCCTGGACTTAGGGGGAGTTGGGAGGACCTTTGACTTAACATAGTGAAGGGAACCCTGATGGCTCTTTGGCTTGGAGAGGGAGGGAGTGAGGGTATGGGTGGAAGGGAGGGGAGGGAAGGGGGAGGAGGAGGGGAGGAGATGGAAATTTTTAATAAAAAAATGAGGAAAAAAAGACAGTGTAAATAAAGTTTTCGCACACAGCAAAAAAAAATTAATTAAAAAAGAAACCCACAAAATAATGTGCCTAATGACTTTGAAAACATATAATGATGTTCAATGACAAATTATATATCCCCCCAAGGCTCATAGGCAAATAAACATTTTGGTACTGCAAACATGGTCTGTTATCAGATTCTGGATAAACGACAGAGGAACTTTATAAAATTGGACAGGGGCCTGATGAACCATATCAAACTTTTGTTTCTCATTTTTCATGTGTGGTCAGTCACCACAAGGGTTGATGGAGACACAAAAATGATTATTGCCAAGCAACTGGCATAAAATATTATTGCTGCATGTCAGACTGCTATCCATCCCTTTAGAAAGAAAGGAGATATTAATGATTGCGTCTGCTTCTGTGCTGATATTGGGCCTTTATCTACTTAAGGGTTAAGTAGGAACTAACAACCTAAAGAAAAAATACTAAAATCTTACACACACTTTCATCAAAACACTTTAGTATAAAAAATAAAAACAGAAACAAAAACAAAACCCTCATAAAAACAAAATAATGGTTTTCACTAACTAAAGAACAGGCTTACTTAATAGTTATGGAATGCCCTTCAAACATAAAAGTTAGTATCACACCTCTTCTCTCTTATGTTATAGCTTCCAGGGAATTATTGCCAAATTGCATTTGGCACATAAAATCACTTATGTCTCCAGTTTTGCAAAGGTCGAATATGTGCATGGCATTGTATATACCTGTACATTGCTTATTTTAGCTGTTTGCTTATCATGAGAATCAATTAATGATGTCAGCCCCTTTTACACAGAGCTTTTTCTGTTTCAGGCCTCTGCAAAGTATTAAAAACTGACAATGTTCCTTGATGGAGGAGTGTCTATGTGTTACTTTCATTGTTAATAAAGATACTGCCTTGGCCCTTTAAGAGACAGAAAATTAGGTAGGCGGAGTAGACAGAACAGAATTGTGGGACAAAGAAAGCCAAGTCTGGCAGACAATTCAGGCAGTCGCCATAGTGAGTCACCATGATTCTCCTCTTTGAGATGGACACAGGTTAAGATCTCTCCTGGTAAGCCACACCTCGTGGTGCTACACGGATTACTAAATATGGGTTAAAGGAAGATGTGAGAATTAACCAATAAGAGGCTACAGATAATGGGCCAGGCAGTGTTTAAAAGAATACGGTTTCCGTGTAATTATTTCGGGTGTAAAGCTAGCCGGCGGCCGGGTGGCGGGACGCAGCCCCGCTGTTCCTTCTACAGTTCCTGTATACACTTGACAAGGCTTTTCAGAGATTTTGCCAATAGTAAGCTGTGGCCAACATCATTACAGGCATTCCATGTAAGACTCAGGGTTAATCTTTAGTGGAAAGAGCTATTGGACAACTTAAATGTGATTTTTTTAAAAAAGGAGGGGGCTATAGGCATTATGGCTCCTCCTCAAAATATTTTCTCTTCTACTTTATATACTTTAATTTTTAAAAAAATTTGAGCAAAGATGGGTATACTGCTGCAGAATGTTTTGGGGCCCCTTTGAAACGATTCAGGGCTATAGTTCTGTGAAGAGATATGTCTGATCAACAGAACAGCCTGGACCCAGCAGTTCACTGGAGCCAAGGCTGTGTTTCTGTCTTTCCTCAGGGTGCTGAAAAACTTGTATGGATCCCTGAAAGATGGACTTGACCTGGGGAAGATGAACGAAGGAGCTCTAAAGCATCGACAGGGGCTTCTCCTGGAGAAAAGAAAGTGACCAGAACAACAAAATTATCAAGCAAAGAACAGAGTCTCTCTACTAACAGTGGCTCAGATGAAGAAACTAGTGACTGGGGGAGAAGGTTGGGTGAAATCTACGTGGGAAGCTGTGGCTGCAGAGTTGCAGTTTCTTATATGTTGTCTGTGTTACATGCATCTGTTCCTGCAGAGATATATTTGGCTTCTGTACCTGATGCTTTTGTATCTTACTTTGTTAACGGGGAAGAGAATAACATCCCTGTTTATGTCAATGATTCTCAGGTCTTGGATAGCTCCACTGCTGATCATATTGTTCCCCAGGCAAGGAAGGTCACATGACAATCTGGGTATTGATGTTCAGGACTTACATGAAGAAATATTAGCTATTCAGTATTCAAAGTTAGATCCATTACCCTGAACAAACAAGCAAAGATTTTTGGTCATTTCTTTTGTCTCTAATTGAACATCTAAACTGTGGTCCATAGGAGTGCTTCTGGAAATTTTGTTATTGGTTATAGTGGGAGGCATTATAGCCTTAAGATAAATTCCCTATTCCATGTCTACTTTAAATATTGACTCACATTATTATAAAGAGTTGTAATATTGACTTGCATAGCCTGAAATTAAAAAATAAAAAGAGGAACCATGAGGAGTCATGGAGTTGGCTTTGCCTAGCTACCTGGGAAGACAAGTGTTATATGTTTTTCAGGTTAGAGTCCATGGCTCCAGGGGAACTGTGTGCCTTTCTGTTCCTGAGAACCCAAGGCACTTCCTCAGACAGCAACACATTCAGGCCACCTGTGTTTCTCCGTGTTCCCTAGAAGTCAGTGAGGCATATAGCAGTGTGACAGACAATTAGTTTTAGACATTAATCTCGAATACTTCTAAATGTCATTGTATTCCTACAGGGAAAATTATATTTTTCTTGGCCCCTGGCATTATATTCTGTTTCAGATAAGGGTATAATAAGTCTGATTGCTTGTAATAAACCTGTCACAGCCTCAGTCTTGCTGTGACCCCTCTGACCTGTGCCTGATAGATGACATTTCCTCCGACTATAATTAGGTAACCCTGGCTCCGTAAGTAAGGGCTGGAGCTTACAATTATGGTCCTGGGTGCATTTTTGGTCTGCAATGTTCCCTTTGCATGTCATGGGACTGGACTTCATGGCCTCATGCTTAGGACAGCTCTCTATGAAGAGCTTCTTATCCTGCAGCTTCTGTGTAACCTTTGGCGGGAGCACAGACCCCAGCTGTGGTAGGACCATGGACCCAGACATGGTTCTTGGAGGCAGCTGGGTCTAGATGTCATCATTGCTCCAGGTGGCAGTACAGGTCACTCAGATGTGCAAGGCCCCAGCAGCGGCATGGCCCTTGGACAATAACATGGCCCAGATCTCAGGTATCATATGACCTTCAGTGGTAATAGGAACTTCAGACATCAAAGCAGACTCTGGCTGTAGTAGGGCCATGGACCCAAACATGGCCCCCAATTGCAACCCTGGCTGTGTCAACACTATGGTAACACCAACCTTGAAGATCAGCATGGCTCTGGTGGTGGCACAGCTTTGAACCCCTACATGGCCACTGGTGACAGTCCCAGACACTAGGCATCCTTATGGCATTTGGTGGCAACATAGGCCATAAATGACCAAATAGACGTTGGCTGTGGTAGGTCTACAACCCAGACATGACCCTTGGAAGCATCCCAGGCTTGAAAATCATCATAGCCCATGCAGTATAAATGTCTCCCACCTCAGCCCACTCCCCGCTCCACGTTCACATTTTTCCATTCTGTCTCTTTCTACAGCATACGAACCATTCAACTTCTCTTTCACTCTCATTCCTCCATCACGGACTTGCTCTTCATGATGGGACCCACCTGACTGGCTCCATGAGGGCCTGGGTGGGCCAGTGGGCATCTTCTCTCCACCCAAGATGGCCTCTGGGTGGCTTGCAGCTGCCTGAGCCAGATGGCCAACAACAATTCTTCTTTTTTATCTTTATTATTATTATTATTATTATTATTATTATTATTATTTTATTAAAAAGTTCTGCCTCCTCCCTGCCTCCCATTTCCCCCCTCCCCCCACTCCTCTCCTCCTCCCTCTCCAGTCCAAAGAGCAGTCAGGGTTCCCTGCCCTGTGGGAAGTCCAAGGTCCTCCCCACCCCATCCAGGTCTAGGAAGGTGAGCATCCAAACAGGCTAGGCCCCCTCAAAGCCAGTACATGCAGTAGGATCAAACCCCAGTGCCTTTGTCCTTGGCTTCTCAGCAGCCCTCATTGTCCGCCATGTTCAGGGAGTCCGGTTTTATCCCGTGCTTTTTCAGTCCCAGTCCAGCTGGCCTTGGTGAGCTCCCATTAGATCAGCCAAAGGTTTTTGACATTTTATTTTTTTCTTTTATTGAAAAGAGATTCTGTTCTTATACAATAGACCCTGATTGCTATTCCCCTCACTCTCCTCCTCCCAGTTCCTCCCTACTTCACCTCCTGTCTTGATCCACTCCCTTCCTGTCTCATTAGAAAAGAACAGGCTTCTAAGAGCTAGCAACCAAATAAGACAAAGTAAAGTATAATAAGATAAAACAAAAATCAAGATATCGAAGCTGGGCAATGCACTCAACAGGAGGAAAAGAACTCAAGAGCAGGAAGAAGAGTCAACGCCCCACTCATTCTCACATTCAGGAGTGCCGTATTAATACTAAGATGAAAGCTACCATACACATGCCGAGGGCCTGGGGCAGACTCTGCTGGTCCTGTGCATGCTGCTTAAGTCTCTGTGACTTCATATGAACCTTGATCATTTGATTAAGAGGGCCTTGATTTCCTGGTGTCTGCATCCCCTCAGGTGCTTAAACTCTTTCTTCTGTGGGGTTTTCTGAGGGCAATGGGTATTCTTAATATCAGGAATGAATGATTTTATATATTGTAATATTTCTATAATAAACATGAGTTTTTCCTATTTGCATTTTCTGATTATTTCAAGCATCATGTTACTAGTGTTTATTGTGTACAAAAAAAGGAGAAAGAAGAGGAAATGGGAACAGAACTCAAGACATGAATTTAGTTTGTCTTTCAGCTCTCCAAAAGAAGACCATGTCCAATGAAAGGTGTCATATATTATCCAGAGTGCTCCTCCCCTCATTCACAATATGTTTCCTGCTGCTGAAAATCTTACTCTTTATTGTTCTGATAGTAAGTATGACTGTGGGAAAAGTAGCAATGAGAAGGAAAGGACCGATTAATGAGACAACTACCCAGAAACCTGAGACAGGAAGATGGGTGATATTGGGAATTTTGTTCTATTTCAGAACAACTCTTCTGTAAAAGTCATTCATTCTCACTAGAGAAGCAAGTGCTATTTTTGGAGATACAAAGTGAAATCCTGGGCATCTGGGTTAGACTCCAGTACTGAGGGTGAAACTGTATTTGCCCAGCAGCATTTAGAAGCCAGCCCCATTGGACACATAAACATTTATATATTGGAAAGAGCAGGGTGACAGGGATGACAGAGCTACTCCAGGCACAGAGCTCCAGGGGATTTCCTTCTAATCATTCATTCTTTGTTCTAGACTGTGTGAGACCTGAAAGCTAATTTAGAAAAACAGTGGATTTCTCTTTAGATAGACTTTCAAATTAGTTATAATAAAAAGCATAAGCTATGTTTTATGTAGGTGTTATATTAATTCATTCAATAATTATTACTATCCATTTCCTATATACTGGGCAGCATGTCAGAGTCCAGAAAGAGCTACAGCCCCAGTCTCAGGAAACGTAGAGAATAGTCATGTGAAGCAGCGCTTAAAAGCTCGCATGGGAAATGCTGTGCAGGTGAGAAGTGAGCCCAGGAGGCTAAGGAAAGCTTGGAGCAGATGACACCTAGACCTGTGTGCCAGCAATGCCATAGACATGAGGGAGCATGAGGAATACAGGCAAATATAGGTGTGCATTACTGTACCGTGTAGTGCTGCATGGAGAACTGAGCATGAAACTGTAAGGGGCATACAAAACTGGACTCAGATCATAAAGTTGTACATATCATATTTCACAGATATTTTATTTAAAAGTTATTTTATTTAGCAGCTGTGGCTGAACCCTTAGCCAACTTAAAACTTACTAGGTTAGTTGAGCTATTTATTTAATTCTTCCTTCTTGGCGTCACCAAGCCTGGTCTCTCTTGGGAGATTCCCAGGGTCTGAGGTGAACTTACTCATCCTCATGGAGTCATGAATCAGTTCAACTCAGCTTCCTGTGACAACCTCAGACTTGCAGGACAGATGGTGGCAGTAAGCTAATCTCAATATGGAGCAAACACACATTTGCTTTTGTGTATTTTAGTGGCCAAAGAACATCTTAAAGGCAGCTCATATCAGGTGGTCTAGAAATAGACCCAGTTTTTTTGAGTACGGAACTGGGAAGGCATAGTCCAAGTGGATATTCATATCAGGAACGTTGAAAAGTGTGTGCAGATTTGCAATGTGCCACAGTCATGGAGACCCACTGAAGAATCTGCAGCAGGACATGATAAAATTAAAACTGTCCTAGAGAAGCATCCTCTTACAGAGGTGTGAAAATGAAGGGAGGGAGAAATTAGGAAGCTAGCCCAGAATCCATTCAAGCAGCACTGGAGGCTTGATCCAAGGATCCTGCTAGTGATGCACAGGAAAGAATGGAGCTTTGGCTGTAAAGGGGGTGATGTTTTGATGAACACTAACAGCTGGGAAACAGAGGACACAGAGGAGTCAGGTGTTGGGGTCATATGAGAGGAATAGCAAGCAGCTTTGGAACCCATGGAAAATGGCCCACACCACAGGTCAGCATAAACATGATAGGTGAGCCTTTGAGAGGCAGAGCCCCAAGGGCTACCTTTTCTGAAGACCTTATGCTGTTATTGAGCTTAGCTCTGATTGTTGCCCTTGCATTTCCCTCATAATCTAAGAGTTGTATAAAAAGTCTAAGGGGGCTTCTAGCTCCTCACTGGACAGCATCACTGGAACAGATTAATGAATCAGCCACCATCCTCAGAAAGAATTTAGAGATGTAGATTATTGATAAAGTTAGGTTAAGATGTTGATAATGGCTTTGATGTAGAAAATCTTGGGGGGGGGGATTTAAACTTTAGAAAAACCTACTTTTGATAGTTGAGCAAGGGACTTATTGAGGTCAGGGAACAAGAACAACGGCAGCCTGGCTGTTGCTTGCTGACGTACCTTTCTTGCTAAGGAAGGGCTGGTTATCAAAGGTGACGATTCATTTCTTGTACCCATTTTGTCCTCGGCTTCCTGTTATGACCTCATAAAAATCATTGATCAGTGGGTATGCAATCTGAGGATTTAAAGTAGAAATGTCTGATTTTTTTAAATATATAAATGTTTAGTTTTGTCATTCTTTTAAGAAAAATATTAAAAGAATTAATAAAAATAAATTACCTTTTGAGATAAATAATAAAATAATAAAATGATTTCTTTGTAACTTGAAATGCAGCCTTCCAGTAAAAGAACTGGCTGAGGGGAGTGGACCTGGGGAAACAAATTCCACAGGAGTGGGACTGAGCCAGCTACCTAAGCTGGAGTGGGCCTGAGGAAGCAAGCTCCATGGGAGCAGGAGCAGATCCACTTCAGGGACATTGGTGAACCAGGACTGAGCCAGGGACCTGGGACAGAGCAGACCTGAGACAGGGAACTCCACAGGAATAGGTACAGGAGAGCAACCACTGAGTGAATTATCCAGAGACAGAGACTGCTGAGGATCTGAATGTGAATCTGGGACCTTCAAGGGAGTAGACCTAAGCCAGGATCCCTGTAGGCCTGGGCATGAGCCTAGGACTTCTGAGGAACTAGGCCTAAGCCAGGTCCCCTGCAGGTCTGGGTGTGAATCTGGGAACTCCAAGGGAGTAGACAGGAACCAGAGATCTCTGCAGGGCCAGGCATGAGTCTGGGATCTCTGAGGAAGTAAGCCTGAGCCAGATCCTCTGTGGGTCTGGGAGCACCTGAGCCTGGGAACTTTAAGGCAGTAGACTGTAGCCAGAGACCTTTGCAGGACCAATTCCAAGCCAGGGACCTCTGCAGGAGCTGATCCAGACCAGGATTTAGAGAAACAGGTCAAAGCCGACAATTTAGACTAGAGAAGGCCTGAGACAGCAAACTCCAAGGGAGTGGAACAAAGCCTGGGAACACTGAGTAACCTCTAGGAACACAAAGTGACCAAAGGGGTAACTAGAACAGTGGCACTAACTGTACTATGAGGAACAACCATCTGATCCTTGGATTTATTGGCACCAAGAAGATTAATCAACAGAATCTCAACAGTCCCAAACACACCTATTAGAGGAAAAGATGAGTAGAAAAGGTAAGAACACATGCAACACCACAAGGAGCAACACAACACCAGTAAAACCTAAAGACCCTACAACAGCAAGACTTGAACAACCAAATATAGATGAAGTAGAAGAAAATGACCTAAAAAATAACTTCGGGAGAATGTTTGAAACTCTTAAAGAGGAAATGAGAATTTCCCTCAAAGAAATGGAGGAAAAGACAAACAAAAAATTGGAAGACATCATGCCTATGAAGATACAAGAAGCTTACAGAACACCAAATAGACTGGATCCAAAAAAAGTCCTCTTGCCACATAATAATCAAAACAGTAAACATATAGAGTAAAGAAGGAATATTAATAGCTGCAAAGGAAAAAGACCAAGTAACATATGAAGGCAGACCTATCAAAATTATACCTGACTATTCACTGGAGACAATGAAAGCCAGAAAGTCATGGTGAAGAGTTATGCAGACATTAAGAGATCATGGATGCAAGCCCAGAATACTATACCCAGCAAAACTTTCAATCACCTTAGAAGGACAAAACAAAATATTCCATGACAAAACCAGTTTTAACCAATACCTAGCCACAAACCCAGCCCTACACAAAATACTAGAAGGAAAACTCCAACTCAAGGAAGTTGACTACATTAACAAAATGAAGATAATTGATGGTCTCATAGCAGCAAATCCCAAAGAAGGGAAAAACACACAACTTAGTATCCCCAACAATGAAAACTAAATTAACAGGACATAACAATCACTGGTCATTAATATCCCTTAACATAAAAGGACTCAACTCACCTATAAAAAGGCACAAGCTAACAGATTGGATATGAAAACATAATCCATCCTTCTTCTGCATACAAGAAACACATCTCAATCTCAAAGGCAGACATAGTCTCAGAGTAAAGGGTTGGGAAAAATATTCCAATCAAATGGACCTAAGCAGTTGTAGCTATCCTAATATCTAACAAAATAGACTTCAAACTAAAATCAATCAAACAAGACAAAGAAAGACATTTCATATTAGTCATATTAATCTATTAAGAGGAAATCTCAATACTGAACATCTATGCCCCAAATACAAGTACACCCTTATATGTAAAAGAAACACTTCTAAAGCTTAAATGATACATTAAACCCCACACACTAACTGTGGGAGACTCCAACACTCCACTCTCACCACTGGACAGGTCAGTCAGACGAAAAATGAACATAGAAATAAAGGAACTAACAGATGTTATAACTCAAATGGACTAAACAGCAATCTATAGAATATTTTATCCAAACAAAAAGAATATACCTTCTTCTTAGCACCTCATGGAACCTTCTCGAAAATTGACCACATACTCAGAAACAAAACAAACCTCAACAAATACAAAAAAATTGGAATAACCCAATGTATCTTATCAGATCACACCATGGTTTAAAAGTAGAAGCCAACAGCAATACTAATTTTCAGAAAGCCCACAAACAATTAAACAATGCTCACCTGAATCATGAATGTGGCAAGGAAGAAATAAAGAGAGAAATTAAAGACTTCCTGAAATTCAATGAAAGTGATTACACAGCATACCCAAATTTATGGGACACAATGAAAACAGTGTTAAGAGGAAAGTTCATAGCACTAAATTCCTACATAAAGAAGCTGGAAAAATCCCACACTAGTGAATTAATGGAACATTTGAAAACTTAAGAACAAACAGAAGCAAACTCACCCAAGAGAACTAGATAGTAGGAAATAATCAAATTGAGAACTGAAATCAACAAGATAGAAACAAAGAAAACAATACAATGAATCAATGAGACAAAGAGTTGGTTCTTCAAGAAAATCAACAAAATAGACAAACCTTTATCCAAACTAACCAAAAGGCAGAGAGAGAAAACCCAAATTAACAAAATCAGAGCCGGGCAGTGGTGGCGCACGCCTTTAATCCCAGCACTTGGGAGGCAGAGGCAGGCGGATCTCTGTGAGTTCGAGGCCAGCCTGGTCTACAAGAGCTAGTTCCAGGACAGGCTCTAGAAACTACAGGGAAACCCTGTCTCAAAAAACCAAAAAAAAAAAAACCCCCAAAAACAAAATCAGAAATGAAAAAAGGGACATAACAACACACACGGAGAAATACAGAGACTCATCAGGTCATATTCTGAAAACCTGTACTCCACAAAATTGGAAAACTTAAAGGAAATGGACAACTTTCTGGATAAGTATCACTTACCAAAATTAAATCAAGACCAGATGAGTAAATTAGACAGACCTATAACTGCTGAAGAAATAGAAATAGTCATCAAAAGTCTAGCAACCAAAAAAAAAAAAAAAAAGCCCAGGACCAGGTGGTTCCAGCTCAGAATTCTACAAGATTTCCAGAGAAGAACTAATACCAACACCCCTCAAATTATTTCACACAATAGAAACATAAGGAACATTGCCAAAATCTTTTTATGAGGCTACAATTACCCTGATACCCAAATCACAGAAAGACATTACAAAAAGAGAATTACAGTCCAATCTCACTCATGAAAATTGATGCAAAAATACTCAATAAAATAATGGTAAATTACATTCAAGAATACATCTGAACTATCATCCACTATGACTGAGTTGCCTTTATCCCAGAGATGCAGGGATGGTTCAACATATGAAAATCTGTCAACGTAATCCAACATATAAACAAACTGAAAAATAAAAACCATATGATCATCTTATTAGATGCCATAAAAGCTTTTGACAAAATACAACATCCCTTCATGATAAAGGTCTTGGAGAGAACAGGGATACAAGGAACATACCTAAACATAATAAAGGCAACACAGAGCAAGCCAACAGCCAACATCAAACTAATTGGAGAAAATTTTCCAGTGATCCCACTGAAATCAGGAACAGGACAAGGTTGTCCACTCTCTCCATATCTTTTCAATTATAGATCTTGAGGTCTTAGCTAAGGCAATAAGACACTAAGAGGAGGTCAAGGGGATACAAATCAGAAAAAAGAAGTCAAACTCTCACTATTTGCTGATGATATGATAGTTTACATAAGCTACCCCAAAAATTCTACCAAAGAACTTCTACAACTCATAAACACTTTCCGTAATATAGCAGGATACAATATTAACTAAAAAAAAATCAGTAACCCTCCTGTACTCAATGATAAAAAGACTGAGAAAGAAATCAGAGAAACAACACCCTTCACAGTAGTCACAAATAGCATAAAATATCTTGGAGTAACTCTAGCCAAAGAAGTGGAAGACTTGTATGACAAGAACTTTAAATCTTTGAAGAAAGAAACTGAAGAAGACACCAGAAAGTAGAAAGATCTCTCATGTTCTTGGGTAGGTAGAATTAACATAATAAAAATGGCAATCTTACCAAAAAGCAATCTATGGATTCAATACAATGCCTATCAAAATCCAGCAAAATTTTTCACAGACCTCAAAAGAATGGTATTCAACTTCATATGAAAAAGCAAAAAAACCCAGGATAACCAAAACAATCCTGTACAATAAAAGAACTTCTGGAGGCATCACAATCTCTGACTTCAAACTCTACTACAGAGCCATAGTACTAAAAACAGTCTGCTAGTGGCATAAAAACAGACAGGAGGAAAAATGTAACCGAATCGAAGACCCAGGAATTAATCCACACACCTTCGAATGCCTGATTTCTGACAAAGGAGAAAAACATATCATATGGAAAAAAGAAAGTATATTTAACAAATTGTGCTGGCATAACTGGATATCAACATGTAAAAGAATGAAAATAGACCCATATCTATCCCCATGCACAAAACCCAGGTCCAAATCGATCAAAGACCTCAACATAAAGCCAGCCACATTGAACCTTACAGAAGAGAAAGTGGGAAGTACACTTGATCGCATTGACACAGGAGACCACTTCCTAAATAGAACCCCAGCAGCACAGACACTGAGAGAAACAATTAATAAATGGGACCTCTTGAAACTGAAAAGCTTCTGTAGACCAAAGGACACGGTCAGCAAAACAAAATGACAGCTTACAGAATGGAAAAAGATCTTTACTAACCCCACATCAGACAGAGGTCTGATGTCCAAATTATACAAAGAACTCAAGAAATTGGACACCAAAAGAACACATAATCCAATAAAAAATGGAGTAAAGACGTAAACAGAGAACTCTCAGCAGAGGAATCTAAAATGGCTGAAAGACACTTAAGGAAATGTTCAATATTTTTAGTAATCAGAGAAATCCAAATCAACTCTAAGATTCATCTTACACCTGTAAGAGTGGCCAAGATAAAAAACCCTGATGGCAACTTATGCTGGAGAGGTTGTGGGGGAAAGGACACTTCTGCATTGCTGGTGGAAATACAAACTGGAACAGCCCCTTTGGATGTCAGTGTGGTGATTTCTCAGAAAATTAGGAAACAACCTTCCTCAAGACCCAGTAATAACACTTTTGGGTATATATCCAAAGGATGCTCAATCATGTCACAAAGACATGTGCTCAACTATGTTCAAAGAAGCATTGTTTGTCATAGCCAGAACCTGGAAACAACCTAAATGACCAAAGAATGGATAAGGAAAATGTGGTACATTTACACAATGGAGTACTACACAGCATAAAGAAATAACTACATCTTGAATTTTTCAGGACAATGGATGGAGCTAGAAAACATTATTTTGAGGGAGGTAACCAGAAAGACAATTATCACATGTATTCACTCATAAGTGGTTTTTAAACATAAAGCAAAGAAAACCAGCCCACAAATAACAAGCCCAGAGCACCTAGACAACAATAGGGACCCTAAGAGACATACATAAATCTAATCTACATGTGAAGTAGAAAAAGACAAGATCTCCTGAGTAAATTGGTAGCATGGGACCTTGGGGGAGGGTTGAAGGGAAAGAGAGTGGTAGGGAGGGGAGCAGAGAAAAATGTAGAGCTCAATAAAAATAACTATAATAAAAAAGAACTGGCTGAGAAAAATACATTTCTTGCTTGCACTTTGTTAATCTATGACAAGTTTTTAGACATGAATGTATGCACTTCCTTGGTAATAATTTGTTTTAACCTGTAATATGTAAAATGTTTAATCATGCAAAGGTAATGGGGAACATGCTGCTTTTCATTGTAATCATTCACTTGAAGAAAAATTGAATGTAACCACATTGCCATTTTTATTTTGCTTGAAAGATTTTTTTGAGGGGGCATAAAAGCTAAAAAGAGAAAAATAAAGGAGGTAGAAGGAAAACAACAGGGTAGATTAACAGAACAAAGAAAGAGCAGATTCGGAGCAGCAGAAAGAGAAAAATAAAATAAAGAATGAAGTTTTGACCCCTCAGATAGTCTCCTGTGGGGGGGGGGCAGTTTCACAGATTCCACATCTCCTCCTCAGTACCTGATCTACTAAGGTTCCCTGGGCAGTGAGGTATGACTTTAACATTCTGACTGCATAAAGTCAGCAGCCAAGAAGTTATTGGAAATGAACAGGTGTGTAGGAGTTTCTTTTGGTTGGAACACGATGGTTTAAGTTTGTTTCTATACATCGAAAGCTCAGATGCATAGATTTATTTGGGTTCATATAACATATTTTAGGAAAGGGTGTTCATTTTAGAGGAACTTTGCAGCAGATAAAATAAAAACAGACTAAAAAACAAAACAACTACTCCC
The DNA here is from genome assembly GCF_903992535.2 of Arvicola amphibius. Lineage (NCBI taxonomy): Eukaryota > Metazoa > Chordata > Mammalia > Rodentia > Cricetidae > Arvicola > Arvicola amphibius. Next base: position 25,327,265 of record NC_052048.2, on the reverse strand, counting down.
GCCCCCAACAACCCAGGAAAATGTAATATCATCAAGGAAGAGGAATTTGGAGGCAAAAGAGGAATAAAGAGAGAACTGAGTGATTGTTCCATTGGAGGAGAGGTGGGTGCAGAACGAAACAGGTAGCAAAGTGCACAGGAAACAGCAGCAAGCAGGGCCAGGCAAAACTGAGGAAGCCATCATCTCCCAACAGTTAGGAGGAAAAGAACCAGCAGGTTTGGGTAATATGCCAAGTCTCATCAAAGATGACTGATACATGGACAGAAGGAGCCGTTCATATCCATTTCAAGAACACTTTGGTAAGTTAGCAGAAGTGAAAGCCAGCATCTATTGATTCTAGGAACTAGTGGAGATGAGGAAGAGAAAAAAGGGAAATTCAATTTCTAGAGGCAAGGTGAGTTAGTTTTAAGTTAGGGACACCATGAAAGTGTGGGGACACCGAGAAGTCAGAGCTTGCTGGGGTTGAGGGAAAGGAAAGGAAAGAACGAAAGCAATGTCCTTCTGATCAGTGTCGGGCTCTTTTATGACTTCCATGCTCGGGGAAACCTGGAACTGCTCTGAATTAGCTCACTTCTCCCTCCCCGTTCCTGGGCTATGCACATATTTCATCAAATTTATCACCTAAGATGTAGTCTTTAGTGTGTCCTCCATTAAATGCTGGAGAGTCCCCAGGGTCATGGATCTGTCCTGTCATCCAGCTCTTCCTGGGGATATCTGTGGTCATAAAATCACTAGAAGTGGGATTATATTGGTTGTTGGGTGATGGATTGTGTGCGTGTGTGTGTGTGTGTGTGTGTGTGGTGGGGGTAGGGTCTCATATAGCCCAGGTCAACCATGAACTAACTAACAAACCAACTACACTAACTTGTATAGTTAAGGATGACCTAAAACTTCTGATCTTCCTCATCCTAATTTTCAAGTACTAGGGCCACAGCCACCACACCTTATGGTGATGGAGAATCTTTTCTAGGCAGCCTCTAACTACTCAGGTAGTTGAACATTAATAGACTTGGTTTCTGCAAAGAATGTAAGAAGGTAAAATAAAATTGAGTCTTAGTACTATCAGGAAAATGAATGGTTTTTATTCTGTGTTACATCTTTGTTTACAAAATATTTTTAGCTTCTTGAAGAAAAAGCAATCATAAAAGAATTGATCTTTACAGGATTGGAGTGTACAAAATGGCATTCACTCTTGAAAGGTAAAACTTAGCATGCCTCAAGTCATCATTTCCAACAAGATTCTTGGGTAGATCCATCAGCAATGTGAGGACACAACATCACACCACATGCTCAGTACCAGCTGCCTGGGGAATCCTTTTCAGAGGTCTCCAGTCAGGCAGGATTGGGATGTGTGGACCCCTAGTGTCAATGAAGAAGAGTTTCAGGGAGAGAGAGCCAATGTCAGCATAAATAGATGTTAATTAGAAACAGAAAGGAGCTTCAGACAGTACAAAGCAGATTTGATGGTGTGAATGTGAGCATCTCCAGGGAGTCATCGCAAGTGTGTGTTTAAGATTTTACTTTTTAATTAAAACACACATATATGCCTGTGCGTGTGTGTGGGTTTGGGTACGCGAATGTAGTGCCTGCGGAGTGCAGAAGAGGATGTGGGATCACTGGAGCTGGAGTTATACGTGGTTGTGAGTGAGTGATAGGAACTGAACTCCAGTCCTCTGCGAGAGCAGTGCACACTCTTAACCACTGAGCCTTTTCTGCAGTCCCTCGAGTGTTTTCATTGTGTGTGTGTGTGTGTGATCTTTCTCAGTTACAGTGTTTACAGAGCATAATTTACTCAATGTTTTGGTTTTTGTTGTGTTTGTCAAGACAGGGTTTCACTGTGTAATAGTCTTGGCTGTCCTGGAAGACACTGTAGACCAGGCTGGTCTTGAACGCACAGAGATCCACCTGTACCTCTGCCTCCCAGGTACTGGGATTAAAGCCCGTGTCACCACTGCCTGGCAATATATAAAGCATGTTTTCAATCCCAATTGGCAGATGTGTTCAGGTGATTTTCATTGGTCAATAAAATGAGAATGAATCTGATTCTCTAAATACAGGAGGCTACTATGTGTTCATCTTACAAGGAGCTGTTACTTTCTATGACCTGGCTCCAAAATGATAAATTTGGCAAAAGTTGAACAGAATTATTGTGACCCATGGCCAGACTCTTAGGATATGTACAAATGAGAAATATTTGTTGTTGTAAATTACTTGAATATTGTGCATGGCTTCTTCTAGTGTACATGAGATATGATAACTTTAGAAATATATTTTGGTGGGAGAGTAAAACCTCTGAGTATCTGTGACTGGAATCAAGTGGTATGTAGGAATATTTATCACCATGGAAATACTCAATAGGTTTAACAATTACACAGGATTGTATATACTCCATCATATCTGGTTTCCTTTCTTGAAGTACTCAGGAAGTTACTGAATAAAGAATGATGTGGGAAGGGGAAGGGCTGTGGAAGGGTCAGGCATGGGGCAGCAATGGTCTCTTTGAGGGTGTGAAAATCCAAGCTGGGTGACCGTGCAGAGCGCTGTCTTGACAACAGAACTGGAGCCCAGGTATTGAGGGGAATGCCAGCTTGCTGGAGAGAAAGTGTCTGGATTCAGGAGTGAGTCCATAAGCAGCAGCCTGGTGTGAGACATCAGAGCCTGAGAGGTGAGGAGGGCAGCTCTGCTATGGAATTGTCACTTGGAGGGAGTCTGTGCTCAAGCATAGCGAGGAAAGTAGCAACCCATATGTCCCATCCTGTGGGGAGTCAGAACTCCAAATAGGTGGGGGCGGGTACTGATGGTGGAACTGGGCATTTGAAAGGATGAGGAGGGCACCCGTCAGAGTGTGGAGGGTACCTGTGTGTGATGAGGAGGGTACCTGTGTGTGGTGAGGAGGGCACCCGTGCATGGTGAGGAGGGCACCTGTGCATGGTCAGGAGGGCATGCAGGCATTGGTGTTAGCTCCATTGTGGGTTGGGATTCAGAGACGTAGAGTTGAAAGGAGCTTCCTTGCACAGGGTAGACCAGGTGTGGGTAAAGAGGACGTCAGTGTGGGACCTTAGTGTCTAGTATGGTAAGAGAATACTTGTCTGGTAGGGGATATCCAGGGATTGGGTCTTGGTGGTTAGATAGGCCAAGGACGGTGTCTGTGCAGAAGGCAGAGCTGGTATGGGTTTCAGAGACTGGTAAGGTAAGGATGCTGTCTACCTGGGGTATAGCTCTGTTTGGCCCCTCAATACCTTCCAGGGTGATGGGGGCTTCTGCCTATGGAGGTGACCTTGGCGGAGTGCTAAAGCCTCAGAGGGAAGTGGAGACTCCTCAGGGATTAGCACCAGGAGTCAGAGGACAAGCCTGATGAAGGAGGCTTTCCTCAGCCATGGGGTGAGAACTTCAGCAAAGGTGTCTGGTCCTGAGAGGGAACATCCAGCTTAAGGAGGAAGACATCAGTGCGGGGGACATAGGCTTGACCTGAGGCTGGAGCCCATCCTGCAGACGCAGGCGTAGTGGAGGATGTGGGAGGGGGATGGACAACATCCTAAAGATTACAGCTTGAGAGCCAGCAATCTAGATAATGTACATAGTTTTGGTTTTTTTTTAGCCACAGATCTAAGTTAGAAATGCAGAAATTTGGGAAATAAAATGGAACCTGTGGCATCACATTAAAATGGGGGTAATAGTGTCAACTCATGGTTTTTAGTATGTTTGGATACAAACTGGAGAGAAAACCTAGAAATACAAACTAAGTGAATGTGTGTGTGTGTGTGTGTGCATGCACACACACACACACACACACACACACACACACACGCGTATGCACCTGCTGTTTTCTTGCTATGTATGTGAACATGGGAGTAGCTAGAGGAAATCCCAAGAAGGGGAGTGTTTGGAAGAGCTGAAGGCTGCGCATGCGGGTCCGAGCTAGAGGTTTTCTGCAGGAGGAACTCAAGTGATCCCAATTTTAGCAACTAGTTTGTTTCCCCTCCCATGTATTGTGATCCATTAATTCTCACAATCCATTAATTGTCCCAACAGTTCAGTGAACCCGCGAAGCTCCTGCCGAGCAGGGCAGGGAGCCAGACAAGAGAGGCACCAGGAGAGAGACCGCTTCCTCCCACAGCTGCTACCCAGAGCTCTTTCAGGATGTGGCCAGTGGCATGGTGGGTGGAGCGGCCCATGCAGTGAGTTATAACTCACTTAGGTGCTCAGGTGCAGCTTCAGAGGCAACCGGACTGAGCCTTGCCTTCCCACTGCTGGAGGCAGCTGAGGGGGAAGTGGGAGCCCACATAATGGTGAGGAGACCAAGAATGTGGTATCAGAATTTGCCTGTTCCGTCAAAATGGATGTCTTTGTGCCTTAAGCATTTGCTCATGCTGTCTGGTTTCGTCCGAAATCATTTTTTGCTTATAGTCGGGCATGAATTTATGTTTGCTGCAGAGCGTTTTAGGACAGAGTTCTCTGAGGGCATGGTTCCTCTTCTCCCCTCCTTCCTGTTTCTTTCCTTCCCCCTTTGAGTTCCCACTCTATAGATTTGCATAGTGTGCTGAGTAGGTTTGAACGCTGCAATTCTTATTTTCTTGTTTTAAGATGTTTCGTCTCTGCGTGTGTGGCCCAAGTGATTCTGTGTTGGGGTTTCTCATCCTCACGTGATATATCCCAGCGGGAAATACCTCTTCTCTTATACAATTGTGTAATATGACAACTTATCACCGTGTTCGGTTCTCACATACCACAAGTTTTTGGGAGGAGACGAGGTGCGTTACCTGAGGGAGGCAGGTCTTTTCTTGATATGGCTTCAGAAATCACGTATGCAGAAGTGAGATTCAAGAATGAATCCAACTCCTCAGGCCCCTACTCAGATTCTGCTACAGGTAAAAAATATTCTGGACTTAATGGAGGGGGAAAGATGAAGGAAGGGTGATGTTGGTTACTGATTCTCTGAGTGCTCTTGACTGGGATTTGTCTGGAGTCGCAGTGGGTTGAATTGTTTGCGGAGTGACTTTTAAGGACGGTAGAGCTGTCTACTAGGAAAGAAAAGTTTTTTTGGCATTTGTTTTGCTCTTTCTGTTTACAGAAATTATTCCTTGCATCTCGCTGCCTTTCCAGCTATATAAAAATGAACAGAAAGCGAAATAATACTTTTCAATATTGAGCTCTCCCCTCTATGCTTGACAGGATATTACAACTTTATGTAAACTGTTTCTCTGTTTGGAGCTTTTTTTTTTTTCTTGAAGGAATTTTATTATTTTATACTGTGGATCAAAGCAGAGCTTCTCCCTCGGTAGGCAATTGCTCTGCCACTAAACTGTACCTTCATCTAGCAACTGTTTTCCAGCCACAAGACTGGACTAGCAGACTAACCTTATGCTAAAGAAGTAGAATACAATTAGAAATATTCAGCCCTTATTGTACATGTGTCTTTAACGTTTGGGCAGTCTAGAAGTTATTTGAATACATAGTGCTGCAACCACAGGAAAGAACTCCAAGAAAACATGATAACACGAAAATTCACTTATGCTGGGTGGTGGTGGCGCACACCTTTAATCCCAGCACTCGGGAGGCAGGCAGATCTCTGTGAGTTCGAGGCCAGCAAGGTCTACAGACGAGTTCCAAGACAGCTCATACTGTTACCCAGAGAAACCCTGTCTTAAAAAAATGTACTTATGATACTGTGTAAAAGAGAAATTGTCGGCCAGACGGCGGTATTGATGTTGTGTTGCCATGTGCGACAACACAGTATGTGTGCATCCTTTCACATCTGCTGAAAGGACCAGTGTGGTGTAATTCCAGCACTCCTGAGGCAGAGGCAGGAGGATCACTGCGGACTTGAGGCCAGCCTGGACTACATATGAGTTCTAGACCAGCCTGGTCTACGTAGTGGGAGCCTAGCTCATTACACCTCCCACCGCCAAAGGAAAAAAAAAAAAAGAAAAAAGAAAGAAACCCATCAAAGTGTTTTTGTGAATATATTTGTATTCAAATTATAAAATAATTTCAGATCTCAAAATACTAATATTGGTTATTTCAATAGGGTGTGTGGATTTATTCTTTGTAATGTTTTTACAATGGACATTATTTTTCTATTATTTAAATAGCCACACTTTAGTAATTGTGAGATGTGGAGGAGAAGGGAAATGAGGAGGGAGGATGGAACTTATTACTCATGAAATGAATGTGGTTCTCTTTCCAGCTCCCAAAGTGAAGCCCACCCTGCATCTAAGTAAGCCCGGTTTTCCTTCACTGCTTTTTACATCGCTGATGGCCCTTTTCCTGCTGCTGGCCGTCGCATTCTTAGCTGCTTTTCTTTGTAAGTATCCCAAGCAAACCACTGGGCGATGTCCGCCTCAGATGAAGGGAGGCTCCGCTGTAGCACTTGACATTTAACAGAATACGAAGAAGAGGTATTCTCCGAGGAAAAAAATAATTCAAGGGATTGAATTGTGACTTTTACTTTGCCCTTGGATTTAGCTACTGTCTTGGGATAAAAGGTATTCTTTCTCACTAGGGAAACTGAAGGGTATTTATGAGTGTATGTGGGGTTGTGGAGTGAACTCTGCGGAGTGTTGTCTTTGTTAGGCTGGGAGATCAAATCTATATTTTCTCATTGGCATTGAGAAGTCGAAGTTAAGCTGTGTGTGCAGACAAGCTGTGTGTGCAGACAAGCTGTGTGTGTAGACAAGCTGTGTGTGTAGACAAGCTGTGTGTGCAGCAGACGAGCTGTATGTGCAGACAAGATGTATGTGACGAGGTCTCCTTCATCTTGGGATGAGCTTGGGGACAAGAAGGAGCCAAGAAGTAATTAACCAAGAAATGTTCTTCAGCTAATTCCTAATTGCTTCTGTCCTGTGCAGGATGAGTAAAATCTACAAGCCAGCCGAGCAAATGTGTGAATTTCTGCTCATCAAAGATTAGAGACTCTCCGAAAAGTTTAAATGCATGCAAACTAGTTTATTTAGGATGTTTTACTCACTCATTTCATCAGTCAGTATCAAGTAGTAGCCGTTTACTGTGTGTCACACAGCGAGTCAGACAGAGTCCAGGAAGAACCCGGACTCTGATCTCCAGAATCAGTGGCAATCAGGTGCAGTCACACATTCGTACCAGCTACTCGGGATGTTGAGATAGGAGGACAGCAAGTGCGGGGCTAGCCAGGACTGCGTAGAAACTCTGTCTCAAAAAAAAATAATGAAGCAAAACTGGGCTAGTGTCTGCAGCACTGTCCAGGAAGTCTTGTGGAGACATAGATTTCCTAGAAGAGGCGACATCTAGAGCTGTATATCAAGAATGTCACAGAACTGTGTGAGACAGAAGATTGAATAGCTGAAGCACACAGTGCTAAGTGAAGAAACGACATTTCCCTAGGTAGACAAAGTAGGATCAGAGCATGTGCGGTGCTCCTTTATGAAAGACTTAGTTTTTACTCCTAATAATATATTTTTATTATGTTTTTTGCTAAATAAATTGGCATAAAATTAATGAGCTAAGATGACTTATTTATCTTATACTTTTATGGTATGGCAATTTAGGCCGATCTCCACTGAGTGACTCTTCTGGTCCTAGCTGAACTTAGGCATCTATATGTGGTCAGTTACAGGTCCGGGCACCTTTATATGAGTCCTTGGGATGGCCTGGGCTTGTTTACATAGCAGATTGCAGACTTCCAAGATTGAAAGTGACCATGAGCCAGGCCTCTCAAAAATTTTAATGTGTAGGCTAGAGAAATAGCTCAGTGGTTAAGAGCACTGGCTGCTCTTCCAGAGGTCCTGAGTTCAATTCCCAGCAACTACATGGTGGCTCACACTCATCTATAATGAGATCTGGCCTCTCCTCTTCTGGCTGCATGTAGACAGAACACTGTATATATATAATAAATGAATAAATCTTTAAAAAATAACTTACAAGTAGATCAGAGTGGACTTTGCAATTCTCTTGGCTAAAGAAAGTCTGTGTGAGGCAGCTCACACAGAAGACTTTACCTTTTTTCACATTTTCTTCTTTCTTTCTTTCTTTCTTTCTTTCTTTCTTTCTTTCTTTCTTTCTTTCTTTCTTCACCGGGAAAATTTCAAAATCATATTGCAATGGTGTGTAAATACAGAAGTTAAAAGTTGTGGTCTTTTTTTTCAAAGCCTCATAGTCATAGAGAACCATTGCAACATTCCAAATATAGAACCGATGCAGCTAAATTTAGATTATCGATGGTATTGATGGCACTTTTGCAGAAATCTGAAAATGGAGCCATTAGAAGAGAGAAATGGGAAGGGCGTTTGTAACCTGATAATGCAATGTGTCTGAAGGACACAAGAGGAGGTGGCATGAATGGTAAAGGGCACAGGACCAAGGAAATAGGTTCTTAATGAATATTGGGATCCAGGGATTAAGAGGTCCAAGAAGTGCAGTGTGACTTCGATATTCTGATGATGTGAACTCTGCAACAGCAACCATGAAGTCATTCAAAGAGGTAGACAGTAAACAATAAGTCACAGGTTTAAGTTGGTAGGTGCTGATTTGCATTTTGGGCATACTGAGTCAAACCTAATATGTTTGTGTTTAGTGAACACAGGATTCTGCCCACATAGGTAGCAGGTAAAACCATAGCAATACATGACATCACTTAGGAAGATTCTGCACGAAGAGAAGGCACAATAACAAGACTGAAAGAAGTGTGACATTTTATAGGGGTGGATGGAGGGAGAAGAGAATATAAGAAACAAGAAGTGATGGTAAAAATGGTGAGCCAAAACCAAGACAGAGCAATGGCGTTAAGAGCTGAGAAGGAAGAGAAGTGGGGTCAAGTCCAATAGCAAGATGGCTCATAAGTGCCCTGGGACATTATTGAAGATTCATTTCAAACTTGTTAGTGAAATGGAGAAGGCAAATGTGGCAGGGTGAGGAGGATGAGGACACAGGAAGGAAAGTGAAGAAATTCAGCTCTAGAGAAGCCAGTCCAGCTTCAAACCAGGAGAGAGCAAGAATGTGTGCACAGAAGAGTGAGTCTGTCGAGATGAAGGAGGTTTAAGAAGAAAAACATGGATCCATAGATACATGCTGGGTTAGTCTTTATTTTACATTCTAAAATACCTAGAGTTACCCAGAATTAGCTAACCCCCTTTCCTCCCAAAGCAAAGGCAGTTTACATCCTTAAATATGAGTATCTATGTCTGCTTCCCCTCCCCCAAGAGTTTGCATTTTCATCTTACATTAAGCACTGAAGCGTATGGGTCACTCCCTTTAGAGCCATGACAACAGACCTGTCCTGCCTTTTAAATCACTTGTCTTTCTATGAGCCCTGGAAGGACCTGTGATTTCTAAATAGGAGGCTGAGGACTCCACTGACAGTGGGGTTATGGGGATTGTAGTCAAGCCCTGTCTACTTAGGTAATCAGGACTTAATAGATCTGTGTGCCAGTAAGTAGAAAGTAGAGAGTCACAATTCTTTCATGAAAATGAGACATATTTGTTCTGTTTTTGTTTGTTTGTTTTACAGTTTATTTTCAAAAGTACTCTCAACTTCTTGAAGAAAAAAAAGCCATAAAAGATCTAACTTACACAGGATTGAATTGCACAAAAGATGGTTCACACATAGAAGGTAAGAATTAATGTGCCTAAGAGTTTGGTTTCTGGCTATAAAGTGTAATGGTTCCATATAGATCTTCCTTCCTTCCTTCCTTCCTTCCTTCCTTCCTTCCTTCCTTCCTTCCTTCCTTCTTTCCCTCCCTCTCTCCCTCCCTCCCTTCCTCCCTCCCTCCCTCCCTCCCTCCCTCCCTCCCTCCCTCCCTCCCTCCCTTCCTTCCTTCCTTCCTTCCTTCCTTCCTTCCTTCTCATCTCTCTCTCCCTTTCTTTCTTTCTTTCCCCCTCTTTCTTTCCATTTATTCTTCTCTCATCCATTACATCACAGTTCTCCTTCTCTCCACTCCTGTCAGTTCTTTTCTCCACCTCCACTCTACCTTAGATCCACTCCTCCTCCATTTCCCTCCAAAAAGGAGCAGGTCTCTTAGAGATATCAACGGAACATGGCATAACAAGTAAGACTAGGTACATACCTTCATATCAAGGCTGACTGACCAACACAAGCCAGTAGGATGGAAAGATTCCCAGGAACAGTGAAAGAATCAGAGACAGCCCTTTTCCACCCTTAGAAGTCCCACAAGAACACCAAGATACACAACCATAACAAATGTGTGCAGCCTGGTATCCTTAACCTCTCTGGCTCCTACAAACTTTTCTCCTTCTCTTCTGCAGGGTTTTCCAAGCTCCATCTAAAGTTTGGCTGCAGGTCTCTGCATCTGCTCCCATCAGTTGCTAGATGAAACCTCTCTGATGACAACTGGGCTAGCTACCAGCCTATGAATATAGCAGAATATCATTAGGAATAATTTCCTTGACTTTTGCTTTTATTTTGTATTATTTTTGTGTTTGGTTCTACCATAGGTCTCTGAACCATTCAGTTTCAGGTTCCTGATCATCTAGGCAGTGTTGGGCATGGGCTCCCTTTTGTGGCTTGGGCCTCAAGTTGGTCCAGTCACTGGTTGGTTACTCCTACAAGTTCTGTCACACTTTTACCCCAACACATCTTACAGGTAGGGTAAATTATAGGTCAAAGGTTTTGTGGCTATGTTGGAGTCCCAGTTCCACCACTGAAAGTCTTAGCCTGGTTACAGAAAAATGGCAAGTTCAGGCTTCATATCACCCATTATTAGAAATCTTTACTAGGGTCACCCGCATAGATTCCAGAAGTTTCTCTCGGTACTCCCTCTCTCCACCCTCATACTTTGATCCCTCTTGTTCCTATCCCCATTCACCCTCAGTCTACCTACAAATTTATTCTATTTCCCCTTCCCAGGGAGATGCCCCTTGGTACTTAGCTTCTTTGGGTCTATGGATTGTAGTAGCATGATTATCCTTGAAACAATAGCTAATATTCACTTATAAGTGAGTAATGTCATGTTTGTCTTTCTGGTCAGGGTTAGCTAACTCAGGATAATTTTTCTCTAGTTCCATGCATTTGCCTCTAAATTTCACAGCATCATTTTTTAAACAGCTCTACTGTGTACATGCACCACATTTTCTTTAGCCATTCTTCTGAGAAACATCTAGGTTGTTTCTAGTTTCTTGTTATTATGAATAAAGCTGCACAAACATAGTTTAGCAAGTATCTTTGTGGTAGGATGGAAAAAGGTGTTTTGCCTTTTTTATGTTTTATTGATCACAAACTTTTAACCTATAAATTTAGTCATACTTAAGAAATGTAGAATAGTACATGAATTCTTTGCCTCCTCCTTATATTTCTCTTTGCTTTAGTTTCTCCTCTTTGTGACCCCTTCCCCTTTATGAGAAGCTGAAGCTTTTTCCAGCCACAGCTGCAACCCTGGGCCATAAAAAAGCTGACAAGTTATTGCTCTGTGTGTCTCTTATTGTATCTACAAAGAATGTTTTATGACCCTGAGAAATAGCCTGGTGACCTCTCTATTGCCAAAGAATTGCTGTTGTATGTGTATTTAAATTGTAGATCTTTGAAACTCAAGGAAGAACAATAAAGGACATGACCAGAATAGCATGTGTGAGTTTATTCTGTATTCCTCAGTTATAAAACCCTCAATCTCAGTTTTGCTTTGCTATGGATCGCTTCCTTGAACCCCGGAGGTAGCGTTGAAGAGGTAGACTCTCAAGCTATCATTAAATTTACTTGTATTTGAGTTTTGTGCAGGCTTTTAGATATGGATCTATTTGCATTCTTCTGCATGCAGACATTCAGTTAGACCAGCATCATTAGTTGAAGATGCTTCCCCCCCCCATTGTTTATTTCTGGCTTCTTTTTTTTTTTTTTTAAAAAATCAGGTGACCATAGGTGTGTGGATTTATGCCTGGGTCTTCTATTGAATTCCATTGATCAATGTGTCTGTAGTTATGCCAATACCATGCAGCTTTTATTACTACACCTCTGTAGTACACCTTGAAATGAGGGATGGTGATACCTCTGGAAGTTCTTTTATTGTATAGGATTGTTTTAACTATCTTGTTTTTTTTCCATATGAAGTTGAGAATTGTCTTTCCAAGGTCTGTAAAGAATTGTTTTGAAACTTTGATGGTGATTGCATTGAATCTGTATATTGCTTTCGGTAAGCTGGCCATTTATACTCTATTATCCTACTGATCCATGAGCACGGGAGACCTTTTCATTTTCTGATATCTTCTTCAATTTCTTTCTTCAAAGACTTGAAATTTTTTTTTTCCTGAAGGAGTTTTTTTTTTAAATTTCTTTTTTTCCCTCATTTTTTTGGGTTTTTATTATTTTTTTTCCATTTTATTTATTTTTTATTAAAAATTGCCATCTCCTCCCCTCCTCCTCCCCCTTCCCTCCCCTTCCCTCCACCCATACCCCCACTCCCTCCCTCTCCAGGCCAAAGAGCCATCAGGGTTCTCTACACTATGTTGAGTCCAAGGTCCTCCCAACTCCCTCCAGGTCCAGGCAGGTGAGCAACCAAACTGACAAGGCTCACACAGAGCCCATCCATGTCGTAGAGACCAAGCCCTTCGCCATTGTCCTTGGCTCCTCGGTCAGCCTCCACCATCAGCCACTTTCAGAGAGTCCGATTTGGTCGCATGTTCCATCAGTCCCATTCCAAGTGGACTTGGTGGTCTCCCATTAGTTCTGTCCTGCCGTCTCAGTGGGTGAACGCATCACTCATGGTTCTGACTTTCTTTCTCATGATCTCTCTCCTTCTGCTCCTCATCAGAACTTTGGGAGCTCAGTCCGGTGCTCCAATGTGGGGCTCTGTCTCTATCTCCATCCATCGCCAGGTGAAGGTTAAGGCTCACAGTGAGCCCGTCCATGCTGTAGAGTTCACATTCATTGCCGTTGTCCTTGGTTTCTCAGTCCTCCTCCACCGTCAGCCACATTCAGAGAGCCCGGTTTGGTCCCCTGTTCCATCAGTTCCATTCCAACTGGACTTGGTGGTCTCCCGTTAGATCTGTCCCACCGTCTCAATGGGTAAACGCACTCCTCATGGTCCTGACTTCCTTGCTCATGATCTCCCTCCTTTTGCTCCTCATCGGGACCTTGGGAGCTCAGTCCGGTGCTCCTATGTGGGGCTCTGTCATTTTCTCCATCCAATGCCAGGTGAAGGTTCTATGGTGATATGCAATATTCATGAGTATGGCAATAGGATCTGGACATTTCTGGCACCCTCTCCTCAGCTGCCCAAGGACCTAGCTGGGGCGTCTTCCTGGACACCTGGGAACCCCTCTAGAGTCAAGTCTCTGCCAACCCTAGAATGGCTCCCTTAAGTAAGATATATAATTCCTTGTTCCCATATCCACCCTTCCTATATCCCAACCATCCTATTCCCCCAAGCTCTTCCCATCCTCCACTTCACACTTTTCTCTCCCCATCCCCCCTCCCCCCATCCCACCCCACCCCTATGTTCCCATTTTTTGTCCGGCAATCTTGTCTACTTCCAGCATCCAGGAGGATAACTATATGTTTTTCTTTGGGTTCACCTTCTTATATAGCTTCTCTAGGATTTTCCTCATTTTTTTTTATTAAAGATTTCCATCTCCTTCCCGCCTCCTTCCCCTTCCCTCCCCTCCCTTCCACCCATACCCCCACTTCACCCCTCTCCAAGACAAAGAGCCATCAGGGTTCCCTTCACTATGTTAAGTTCAAGGTCCTGCCAGCTCCCCCTAAGTCCAGGAAGGTGAGTAACCAAACTGACAAGGCTCACAGTGAGCCCGTCCATGCTGTAGAGTTCACATTCATTGCCGTTGTCCTTGGTTTCTCAGTCCTCCTCCACCGTCAGCCACATTCAGAGAGCCCGGTTTGGTCCCCTGTTCCATCAGTTCCATTCCAACTGGACTTGGTGGTCTCCCGTTAGATCTGTCCCACCGTCTCAATGGGTAAACGCACTCCTCATGGTCCTGACTTCCTTGCTCATGATCTCCCTCCTTTTGCTCCTCATCGGGACCTTGGGAGCTCAGTCCGGTGCTCCTATGTGGGGCTCTGTCATTTTCTCCATCCAATGCCAGGTGAAGGTTCTATGGTGATATGCAATATTCATGAGTATGGCAATAGGATCTGGACATTTCTGGCACCCTCTCCTCAGCTGCCCAAGGACCTAGCTGGGGCGTCTTCCTGGACACCTGGGAACCCCTCTAGAGTCAAGTCTCTGCTAACCCTAGAATGGCTCCCTTAAGTAAGATATATAATTCCTTGTTCCCATATCCACCCTTCCTATATCCCAACCATCCTATTCCCCCAAGCTCTTCCCATCCTCCACTTCACACTTTTCTCTCCCCATCCCCCCCCCCCCCCATCCCACCCCACCCCTATGTTCCTATTTTTTGTCTGGCAATCTTGTCTACTTCCAGTATCCAGGAGGATAACTATATGTTTTTCTTTGGGTTCACCTTCTTATATAGCTTCTCTAGGATTTTTTAAGAATTATAGGCTCGATGTCCTTTATTTATGGCTAGAACCCAATTATGAGTGAGTACATCCCATGTTCATCTTTTTGGGCCTGGGTTACCTCACTCAGGATGGTGTTTTCTATTTCCCTCCATTTGCATGCAAAATTCAAGATGTCATTGTTTTTTACCGCCGAGTAGTACTCTAATATGTATATATTCCACACTTTCTTCATCCATTCTTCCACTGAAGGGCATCTAGGTTGTTTCTAGGTTCTGGCTATTACAAATAATGCTGCTATAAACATAGTTGAACAGATGCTTTTGTAATATGATTGGGCATCTCTTGGGTAAATTCCCAAGAGTGGGATTGCTGGGTCCTGGGGTAGGTTGATCCCAAATTTCCTGAGAAACCTCCACACTGCTTTCCAAAGCGGTTGCACAAGTTTGCATTCCCACCAGCAATGGATGAGTGTACCCCTTACTCCACATCCTCTCCAGCAAAGGCTATCATTGTTGTTTTTGTTTTTAGCCATTCTGACAGGTGTAAGATGGTATCTCAACGTTGTTTTGATTTGCATTTCCCTGATTGTTAAGGAGGTTGAGCATGCCCTTAAGTGTCTTTTGGCCATTCGAACTTCTTCTGTTGAGAATTCTCTGTTGAGTTCAGTGCCCCATTTTTTAATTGGGTTCATTAGCATTTTAAAGTCTAGTCTCTTGAGTTCCTTATATATTTTGGAGATCAGACCTTTGTCTGTTGCGGGGTTGGTGAAGATCTTTTCCCAGTTAGTAGGCTGCCTTTTTGTCTTAGTGACAGTGTCCTTTGCTTTACAGAAGCTACTCTGCTTCAGGAGGTCCCATTTATTCAATGTTGCCCTTAATGTCTGTCCTGCTGGGGCTATACATAGGAAGCGGTCTCCTGTGCCCAAATGTTGTAGAGTACTTCCCACTTTCTCCTCTAACAGGTTCAGTGTGATCAGATTGATATTGAGGTCTTTAATCCATTTGGACTTGAGTTTTGTGCATGGTGATAGACACGGATCTACTTTCATTCTTCTACAGGTTGACATCCCGTTATGCCAGCACCATTTGTTGAAGATGCTTTCTTTCTTCCATTGTGTGCTTTTAGCTCCTTTATCAAAAATCAGGTGTTCATAGGTTTGTGGGTTAAGATCTGGGTCTTCTATTCGATTCCATTGGTTGACTTCTCTATTTTTATGCCAATACCAAGCTGTTTTCAATACTGTAGCTCTGTAATAGAGTTTGAAGTCAGGGATGGTAATGCCTCCAGAAGTTCCTTTATTGTATAAGATTGTTTTGGCTATCCTGGGTTTCTTGTTCTTCCATATACAGTTGATTATTGTCCTCTCAAGATCTGTGAAGAATTTTGATGGGATCTTTAAGGGGATTGCATTAAATCTATAGATTGCCTTTGGTAGTATTGCCATTTTTACTATGTTGATCCTCCCAATCCAAGAACAAGGGAGATCCTTCCATTTTCTGGTGTCCTCATCAATTTCTTTCTTCAAAGACTTAAAGTTCTTGTCAAATAGGTCTTTCACTTCCTTGGTTAGAGTTACCCCAAGATATTTTATGCTATTTGTGGCTATCGTGAAAGGTGACACTTCTCTGATTTCTTTCTCTGCTTCCTTATCCTTTGTATATAAGAGGGCAACTGATTTTTTGGAGTTGATCTTATATCCTGCCACGCTACTAAAGGAGTTTATCAGCTATAGGAGTTCTTTGGTGGAGTTTTTCGGGTCGCTTATGTACACTATCATATCATCAGCAAATAACGAAAGTTCAACTTCTTCCTTTCCAATTCGAATCCCCTTGATCCCCTTGTTTTGTCTTATTGCTATTGCTAGAACTTCAAGCACTATATTGAAGAGATAAGGAGAGAGTGGACAGCCTTGTCGCGTTCCTGAATTGAGTGGGATGGCCTTGCGTTTCTCTCCATTTAATTTGATGTTAGCTGTCGGCTTGCTGTAAATAGCCTTTATTATATTTAGGAATGACCCCTGTATCCCTAATCTCTAAGACTTGAAATTTTTGTCATACAAGTCTTTCACTTGCTTGGCTAGAGTTACCCCCAAGATATTTTATATTCTTTTTTGCCTATTGTGAAAAGTGTTGTTGACCTGATTTCTTTCTCAGCCTGTTTGCCATTTGTAGGAGTGCTACTGATTTTATTGAAGGTGTTTATCAGCTGTAAAAGTTTCCTGGTAGAATTTTTGGGGTCACTTATGTATACCATCATATCATCTGCACATCAATACTTTGACTTCTTTCTAATTTGTTTCTTTCCAATCTTCTTTAGTTGTCTTATTTCTGTAGCTAAAACTTCAAGTACTGTATTGAATAGATATGGAGAAAGTGCACAGCCTTGTTTTGTTCCTGATTTTAGATGAATTGTTTTGAGTTTTTCTCCATTTACTTTGATGTTGGCTATAGGCTTGTTGCAAATTGCCTTTATTATGTTCAGGTATGTCTCTTATTTCCCTAAACATTCTAAGACTTTTAACATGAAAGGACATAGGATTTTGTCAAAGGTTTTTTCAGTGTCTAATGAGATAATTGATGGAGGAGTGTCTATGTGTTACTTTCATTATTAATAAAGAAAACTGCCTTGGCCCTTTAAGAGACAGAAAATTAGGTAGGTGGAGTAGACAGAACAGAGTTGTGGGAACAAGGAGGGAGAGTTGGGGAGACGCTTCAGGCATTCACCATAGTGAGTCTCCATGATTCTCCTCTCTGAGATGGACATAGGTTAAGCTCTCTCCTGGTAAGCCACACCTCATGGTGCTACACGGATTACTAAATATGGGTTAAAGAAAGATGTGAGAATTAACCAATAAGAGGCTACAGATAATGGGCCAGGCAGTGTTTTAAAAGAATACAGTGTAATTATTTCGGGTGTAAAGCTAGCTGGCGGCCAAAAATACAGTGTAATTATTTCGGGTGTAAAGCTAGCGGGCGGCTGGGTGGCGGGACGCAGCCCGCCGTTCCTTCTACAGATTGGCGCCCAACGTGGTGACTAAATCCACTTAAAAACTTGAGAGGGCTTTAAATAAAGGAGAGAGAGAGTTTAACACAGCTGTTTGCTGTTTGCT
The DNA here is from genome assembly GCF_903992535.2 of Arvicola amphibius. Taxonomy (NCBI): domain Eukaryota; kingdom Metazoa; phylum Chordata; class Mammalia; order Rodentia; family Cricetidae; genus Arvicola; species Arvicola amphibius. Next base: position 25,309,755 of record NC_052048.2, on the reverse strand, counting down.
AGGACGTGCTGTAGAGAGATTTCCTGTTTCGGCAATTGCGGCAGAGAAAAAGCTGAGTCATTTTAAAACCTGGCTTCCTGGTGCTGTGCCGCCAGTGCAACCTCTGGTTATAAAGCATTTCATTGGCTTTTATGGGCCTGGATATTTGTGTTCCCGCTTGGGATAGGAAGGAGAGTGCACTGAGACTGGGCCAATGGCTCCCTGCTCCTTGCCTGCACCTGGGCAGATGGCGGAATCAGGCTTAGGAGAGCGGGAGAACATGGCGGATTTCTGCCGCCATACAGAGATGTTTCCAGGCTGCGCAGTGCTCTGCGCCTCAGATTTGGCTGTAACTTGGGTGAAAAGAGTTTCTGTGCTGCACGCTCAGTCTCAGAATTAAACTGCTGAGTGTGGCTCCAATGTGGACTGCTGTGTGCCTGGAACTGTGTGCAGCTTAGGGGCACCAAATAACTGAGGCAGGAGTAGCTCTGGCTCTGCTCCACCATGCTGAACTGTGCTGACCTCAGGCAGGAACTATCTATTGTAATTACCATGATAACAGTGCAGTTAAGGTTTAGAGTTGGCTGGAAACAGGCGGTACCGTATTACCTCTACATGGCGCAACTTAAGTTTTTAAGTGCTTAACCTTTTAAGAAGTGCTCCTGCATAGTAAAGAATTACAGATTCACAATAGGACAGATTCAGACAGAAAAGACTTTTAAATGGGTCACAATGTTGGATGACTGTACGTAGGCTTGAGAGAGGAAAAAATAAATATATAGAGAATAAAGTTAATGCCTTTAAAAAGGGGTAAAGTCTTTAAAGAGACAGAATAAAGTAAAGTGATAGAGTAAAAATAAGCCACGTAAAAATGGGAAATTCACAGAGAGTCTGGATTATGTATTTTATTGTGTTTTCTTTGAAATTTTTGACTGTAAAGGAGCTAAATACAGAGAGACATTTCATTATATGGGCTGCCAGGCTAGACCAGAATGGACATCTTAATGGCATGACTTCAGGATTTGGATCTAAGAACATGATGCTTTGGAAAAGAGTTTCTTCTTTTGTTTTCACAGAGGATGAGGCTCTCTGGATTGCTTCTATCCCAATATGGTATGATAGATCACGCCCTCCTGAAAGGTTGCTGTGAACACCCTCAAAAAATTACTTCGCTCAACTGCCGACTGAGATGAACCTAGCAGACAGGTTATACCATAAAAGATCTGATTAACAGCGCCCCCATTCAGCAGGAAGCAGTTTGGAGAGAAAAAACTGCGCCCACTTTCCCAAATATTGTTTATAAATGTTCTTTTACATTTAAAGGGGAGATGATATAGAGATGAATAATTTGCAATGGTATGGATTTTAAGGTCAATTTGTTATATGTATATGTATTTCTGATCTTGATTAAGATATTGTAATTGTGTAATTCATTTAAAAAAGTAATGTATAATTAGGAAATATAGGTTGTTAATGGATAATCATCGATAATAGTCAAGCTTGTAGTCATGTTAGTTAGATTTTCTAGATGTGCATAGATATATTTCAGATAGGCATTCTTCATATCTTTCAAAGACTGCAGAATATGGCATTTAATGTTTTAATAACTTAGGGTTTTCATGACAATGAGACACGTCTGCTCCTGGCAGCACCAATCTACTTCAAGAGGATGGGCATCAAAGAGGCTACTTATGGAGTTTGATAGCCATTTGGGCAAGAAACTGCTCTTGGCTGGACTGTTGCATAAACTGGACACCAAGAACCCGCAGAGAGAGGACTGCTGAACTTGCCTAAGGGTGAGACGGTCTTTTGGGGTTCCTGATTCATGAAAGAGTCTGCGAGACGTTCTGCAGGACACAGCAGAAAGTGACTGAACTGTCTTTGGAATTTCCTGGTTCATGGAAATGTCTGCTGGATACTTATGGGCCTGTAGGCTGAAGATGGATGCCCCAACGGTACAGAGGAACTTTGGGTGACTGTCCAGGCAGCGAGTTGTCTCTGTCATTTCTAGAGTTTGAAAGCTGCATATTTCTTGTTTACTTAAGTAATATTATATCCTTCTGTAGTCTTTGATGGAGTTAAAGAATAAATAGATAGTTATAGCTTTCCTTAGTTATGATAAAAGATAAAATAGATTAAATATTGTAACTGTAATACTTGCTTGATAACTGTTTTGTTACATGTAATTTTACTATGTTAAAGTTAAAGCCTTTCTTTTTTGTTTAAACAGAAAAAGGGGAAATGATGGAGAAGTGTCTATGTGTTACTTTCATTATTAATAAAGAAAACTGCCTTGGCCCTTTAAGAGACAGAAAATTAGGTAGGTGGAGTAGACAGAACAGAATTGTGGGAACAAGGAAGTAGAGTTGGGGAGACGCTTCAGGCAGTCGCCATAGTGAGTCTCCATGATTCTCCTCTCCAAGATGGACGCAGGTTAAGATCTCTCCTGGTAAGCCACACCTCGTGGTGCTACACCGAATACTAAATATGGGTTAAAGGAAGATGTGAGAATTAGCCAATAAGAGGCTGAAACTATGGGCCAGGCAGTGTTTAAAAGAATACAGTTTCCATGTAATTATTTTGGGTAAAGCTTGCCGGGTGGCCGGACGCATTCACTTTGTTGATATGGTGGTTAATACTGATTGATTTTCATATCTTGAATGATCCCTGCATCTCTGGGATGAAGCTGACTTGATCACAGTACATAATGTTTTTTTGATGAGTTCCTGGATATGGTTTGGGAGTATTTCATTGAGTATTTTTACATGTATGCTCATGAGGGAAATTGGTATGTAATTATCTTTCTTTGCTAAATCTTTGTGTAGTTTGGCTATCAGGGAGTTTGTGGTCTCATAAAAAGAATTTGACAATGTTCCTTATGTTTCTATTTTGTGGAATAATTGGAGGAGTATTGACATTAGCTGTTTGAAAGTTTGGTAGAATTCCATGCTAAAACTGTCTGGTCCTGGGCTTTTTTTTGTCAGGAGACTTTTAATGACTGCTTTTATTTCTGTAAGGGTTATAGGTCATTTAAATTGTTTATTAGATTTTTACTTAACTTTGGTAAGTGGTATCTATAGAGAAAATTATCCATTTCTTTTTGATTTTCCAGTTTTGTGGAGTATAGATTTTTTTTAAAGCATAACCTAATGATTCTTTGGGTTTCCTCAGTGTCTTTCTTATGCCCACCTTTTTTTGTTTCTGATTTTGTTAATTTGGATATTCTCTCTCCACCTTTTAGTTAGTCTGGATAAGAGTTTGTCTATCTTGTTAATTTTCTCAAAGAAGTGACTCTTTGTATTGTTCTCTTTGTTTCTGTTTTGATGATTTCAGCCCCTGGATTGATTATTTCCTGCCATCTCCTCCTCTTGGGTGGATTTGTTTCTTTTTATTCTAGAGATTTCACGTGTGCTGTTAAGTTGCTGGCATGAGAACTCTCCATTTTCTTTTTGTGGGCATATGTAGTGCTATGACATTTCCTCTCAGCAGCACTTTCTTTCTGTCCCTTAGACTTGGGCATGCTGTGCATTCATTATCATTGAATTCTAGGAAGTCTTCTGTTTCTTTCTTTATTCTGCCTTGACACAACAGTCATTCAGTAGAGAGTTGTTCAGCTTCAGTGAGTCTGTAGGCTTTCTGTTGTTTCTGTAGCTGTTGAAACCCAGCTTTAATTAGTGGTAGTCTGATAGGATTCAGAGTTATTTAAATTTTCTTATATCTGTTGAGACTTGCTTTGTGACTGATGATGTGGTTGATTTTGGAGAAGATTATGTGATGTGCTGAGAAGAAAGTAAATTCTTTTGTGTTTGGGCAAAATGTTCTGTAGCCATCTATTGGGTTCATTTGGTTCATAATGTCTGTAAGCTCCAGTATTTCTCTGTTTAGATTTGTCTGGATGACCCATTCATTGGTGAGAGTGGAGTATCACAGCCTTTCACTATTAATGTGTGAGGGAAGATATGGAAGTTAAGCTTCAGTAGTGTTTCTTTTACAAACTTGGGTGCCCTTGCATTTGGTCATCTTGATGGAATTTTTCTTTGATGAGTATAAAGTGTCCTTTCTCATCTCTTAGTAAATTTTGGTTTGAAGTTGAGTTTTTAGATGTTAGAATGCCTACTCCAGGTTGCTTCTTAATTCCATCTGCTTGGAACAGCTTTTCTCAACTCTTTGCTCTGAGGTAATGCATACCTTTGATATTGAGGTGTGTTTCTTGTATTCTGAAGGATGGATCATATTTTTGAATCCATTCTTACAGTCTGTGTCTTTTTATTGGCAAATTAAGTCCATCGATATTTAGAGATATCAATGACAAATGATTCTTAATTCCTGTTATTTTGATGTTGCTGTTATTTTTGGTATGTGTGTGTATGGGTGTGCTTCCCTTCTTTCATTTTTGCTGGTGTGAGAGTATTTATTGCCTGTGTTTTCATAGGTATAGTTAACTTCCTTGGGTTAAAATTTTCTTTCTAGTGTCTTCTGTAGGACTGGAATTGTGAATAGACATTGTTTGAATTTGACTTCATGATGAAATATCTTGTTTTCTCCATCTATGGTGATTGAAAGTTTTGCTAGGTATAGTATTCTGGGCTGACATTAATAGTCTCTTAGAGCATGCAGTGCATCTGTTCTGGCCCTTCTGGTTTTTAGAGTCTCCCTTGTGAAAACAGGTGTAATTCTGATAGATCTGCCTTTATATGTGGCTTGCTCTTTTTCCATTGCAGTTTTTAGTATTCTTTCTTTGTTCTGTATGTTTAGTGTTTTCATTATTATGTGGTGAGGGGACTTCCTTTTCTGGTTCAATATATTTGGTATTCTGTATGCTTCTGTATCTTTATAGGCAACTCCCTTATTTAAAAAAAGATTTATTTATTGTGTATACAGTGTTCTTCCTGCATGTACGACTGCAGAGCAGAAGACGGCACCAGATCTCATTATGGATGATTGTGAGTCACCATGTGGTTGCTAGAAATTGAACTCAAGACCTCTGGAACATCAGACAGTGCTCTTAACCATCTTCTCCAGCCCAAGAACTCCTTTTTTAGATTAAAATTTTTTTCTAGTGTTTTTGTTTCTCCTGGTTCCTCTGTCACCTCCATTCTACTATAACCACTGCATTTAAAAAAGATAACTATATCAATTTTTTCAATTATAAAATAGAAAAACACGTTATGACAGATATAAAGAGTTATACTTACAACATGTTTGATGATGAACAAGGGGCCCTGATGTTAATGCAGATGGATGGAGACCGGGGTAGCCTGGCACCCGAGTGGGGGTGCTCCTTGTTGCATCTGAGGAAGTGGGATGTCCTGGCACCTATGTAGTCTCAGCATACAGTAGCTTTTAAATGACTTCATGACATCTCACTTACATCTCCTTCCTCCCCATAGACAAAGTCTGGAGCTGTTGCCCAAAGGACTGGAAGCCATTTAGTTCCCAGTGCTACTTCATTCCCGCTGACTCTGCATCTTGGAGCGAGAGTGAGGAGAAGTGCTCCAGCATGGGTGCTCATCTGATGGTGGTCCACAGCAAGGAAGAGCAGGTGCATGCTGGGAGCGAGTAGGGACTGGGCCCAGCTTGCTGTCTGCCCTTTTTACTAAGAGGGAGTTTTGTTGACATGGGTGTTGGTGCTGTGGCAGAAGGCTTGCCATCAGGTAGCCTTGGTATTCTACACCTTGCTCCCGCTGCAGTGAACTAAACAACCCACAGGAACAATAGCAACAGAAATGCAGTGCCTGAGGGTGGAGGGAAGGATGGAATGTTTCTGTTTGAAAGACCAGTTTGTGATTTCAGCACTCTGTAGTACCAGCTGCCTAACAGAGGAGGGCGCAGAGCTGACTAGGGAAAGGGGATCCAATCAGGAGAGTCACAGCCAACCATCAGAAATGAAATATCTACAGTTACGAATGGAGAATGATTAAATTTATAAAATCCTCTCATGCGCAACCTTCAAAAATGGTGTTGGGGAAGAAAAGAAGGGAGTGAGTCTGAGACGAGAATTCATTATGACCATGGACAGAGATCGTTTCTGGTGTCATGGAAATCAGGTCAATGAGTGATGACTTTGTGTCCTGGTCAGCAGGGGAAGATGGCACTTCCTGGGGGTGGGGGCTCTTCCAGTCCTTGATCCTCTTTGTCTTCTCATCTCTGTGTGACCAGAAAAATGTCAGTCGAACCATCACAGTGTACCTCTGAAATGTACAATTATTGTGTATTAATCCAAAATTTGAAAACTAGAGAGATGAACTAGGATTTGATTATTATGTATTTGCATATGTGCATCTAAAATAATTTTTAAGAGGTCTTAACAGATCTACAACAGAAAAAGAAGCACTCAATATAGGATGAATGCTGTGTTTTTCTTTCCTCTTAGGATTTCATCACTAAGATCCTGAACCGTAAAACTGCTTATTTTATCGGACTTTCAGATCCAGGACATCGACAGTGGCGATGGATTGATCAGACACCATACAATGAAAGCACCACGTGAGTCTAGAGTTACTTAGAGAAGTCCCAGGTCCTGTGCCATGAGAAGGCTTTAGGGTGTTCCAGCTGTTGATTATAAAACCAAAACAGCCCAGTCCTGGTGTGAGTGCTGGGGGTGGAGTTGCCTTCATCCCCGTTTACTCATCGCAGGAGTCCTGTGAGACACGTGTTGCTGACACTCCCAGGAGAGATGAGGAACTGAGTTAGAAGAGTGTAGGATGATGAGAACCCAGGTGCCCGACCAGGTGCTTACAGATGGGGGGTTTTATTGTGCTTTCAGTCACTCATCTATATTTGAAAAAGTTGGATCTATTTTTATTTTTATTTGTGTGTGTATATGTGTCTCTCTGTGAGTGTGTGCCATGTGTATGTGGGTGCTCATGGAGCCCATAAGAGTGTGTTGGGTTCACTGGAGCTGGGGTCACAGGTGGTATGACTGTACCAATAGGAGTGTTGGGAACAGAACTCTCACATGGTACTCTTACGTGTTCTGGAAAAACAGTAAGCATTCTTAATGTCTGAGCCATCTCTTCAACTTTCATTTATATCTTTATGAAGCACAATTAATAAAAACTCAGAGAGAGAAACTGGGGTTCAACCTGAAGATCCAAAAAGCAAAGCAGCCAGCCACTGGCTCTTACCTCAACCTCAATCTGAAATGGCGATCCTGCCTCCAGGAATCTCAGAATGAGACTGAGACTGAGAGCTGTCTCCTCCCATTTTATAATCCTCTCTAGTTCTGGGATTAATGGCACACATCACTACCACCTGATTTTTATGGCAAACTAGTGTGGCTACTGGGATTAAAGGTGTGTGTTATTGCTGTCTGGTCTGTAAGACTGGCCAGTGTAGCTGTTTTACTTTTCTGATCCTCAGGCAAGCTTTATTTATTAAAATACAAATGAAATGCCACTACATCTTTATAATAAAATTTAATGTCAAGACCATAACTGATTATTTCTCATAAATCAAAAGCCCTCAATCTGATATTTTTATGTGTCATATTTATGTAATTATTTAAAAACTCCAATATCTTAGCATGCACCCATATTCTATCAGATGTCTGTTGTGAGGAATAGGTAGTGATGTTACTGTCATTCTCAGTTTTCAGAGAAGAAAATAGGAATCTAGGATTTTAAATTACTTGTTCTACTTGACAGAAATAAGTAGATTTTCTAGATATTTTAACTAGCTCTCCAGTCTGTAAAATAAGAGTGTTGTAAAATTAAAAATATTAAAATATGAGAATAAGGAGAGACCTCAATATATAAATAAGCACATGGATTGACAGTCTCTGGGTACCAAGACCTAGGGATGAAGTAGCCTTGGGATGTGTGCTGGGAGAACAGTTAAGTAACAAGCTGAGAGAATATTAAATGCGGCGGGCCCTGTTTTCCAGGAAGGTCAGATACGGGTGGTGGGGAACAGTTGATTTGTCCACACTAGAATCTGATTTCACAGATTCCAACCTCATCCCCAGGCTTGCTTGCTTACTCTTGCTTTCACTTTCCCGGCATTACTGTAGAAACACCTGATGCTCTTTCCTCCCTTGCAGGTTCTGGCACCGAGGTGAGCCCAACAATGACCATGAACAATGTGTTATATTAAGTCATCCATATTCTAGCTGGGGCTGGAATGACATCCCTTGCAGTGCTAAACAGAAATCAGTTTGTCAGATGAAGAAAATATACTTGTGAAAAAGCAGTCTCCATGGACATGGGGCAGCATTTTTATCCACCATTACACAGACACCTGGAAAGTTTCTCATGTGGAGGAGATGTCCACAGAATTTTATTAGGCAGCAAATGATTGTTTATTCATGTATACTTGTCTATTCATCCACCCACTCCCTCATAAATAACCTTTTATTTAGAATTTTCCATGAACCAGATCACTATACATTGATCCTTTTGTCCACACCATTTATTCTCACAATTGTATGATATGTTCTCTCCACCTATCTCTTTTTTTCTCTGATTTAATCTGCCTTTGGCTTTGTTGACATGTACTTGAGAAATAAAATTCTATATATTTAAATTATAATGTCTGGATTTATATATACATATATAGTGAAATAGTTATACAAAGCTGGTTAACACCATTCATTTCTCAACATAGTTGCCATCGTGTGTGTGTGTGTGTGTGTGTGTGTGTGTGTGTTAGGAACACTTAAGAACTTTCTAAGAAAGTTCAGATACACAGGATGGTGCTAATTGTCATCACTATATTGTATATCGGACCCTCAGATTTTATTTGGCAGTTTATGTCCTTTCCTCAACATGTCAAAGATCCCGACATCTGACCCCTTACCACCGAGATTCTTCTCTCTAATTCCTGTGGTTTACATTTTCAGACATTGTTTGTAAGTGCTGTCATACACTGATCCATCTTTGATTGTTTCCTGTAGATGAACACCCTCCACAGTCATCCACTGTTACACATTAGCGGATGTTCATTTTATCGTGGACTAGTATCTAATACACACAGATAGGTATTAAAAACTGACTATCCATTCATCTACTGACATACAAGTTGTTTGCAAGTTTTCACTTTTGTGAGCAATACCGCAAAGAACATAAACATGGGCATATTTAGGTGATGGTATTCTTACGTTTCAGTCTATGTATCCCAAAACAAGATGGCTACATCGTGTGTAATCCCATAGCCAGTGTTTGGAGGCGCTTCTGTACTGGGTTATGCAACAGTTGTATCAGTTCAGTTTCCTGGCAATAGTGCATCAGAATTTTACCCTTAAATATTTTGTGTTTTAGTATTCTTAGACATAGATTTTCTTCTATTTATATGGAATTGAAAAGGACTTTTCTTCTTTACCACTTATCCATCCAGTGTACAAAGCTCATTTATGAAGTCTAATGTGTGTGTGAGCTATGTATGCATTATGTAGAGATTTTAGGGTTTTCTCTGTAGATGATCATAGTATCATTAAAGAGAGATAGTTACACTTCCATTCCGTGTGGAAATGTGAACAGTATGGACAGAAAATGTCCGCTGTTGCTTTCTCCCACTGGAGGGTTGCTGCCTGAAGACTACTCCCCTGTAGACACCGCTCCTGTGAGAGTAGCTAAACCTGCCTCTGTGTTCAGCTGTATGTAACAAACACTCTGAGCTTCTGGGGTGTTGCAGCTTCCCATCAGCGAGCCCAACGCACCTGATCCCAGCTTCTCTGCATCTGTGTCTTTGTCCAGCCTTCAGTGTCTGTCCTTTCTTCATTCCATCTTCTCCCCCAGCCATGGCTCCAGAACCCAAGCCATGCATGATGCAGCACATTGCAAACTGGAGACCTTCTGAATCCTTTTCCTTGGCTGCTTTTCCTTGTCAGGTCTTCCAGGGAATAGGAGTTAGGAGTGGTGGGAGAGGGCATCGTTGTTCCTGATGAAGGAGCTATTTCAACTTTTCGGTGTTGAATGCGGTGCTAGCTGTGAATTTTGTCATTAACGTATAGTTCCTTTTATGGTGATTTGTGTTTCAGTTAGTTGTGTTGTCATCAAATATCTTACAGATCGTCTCCCTGTGTAATAATTCTATCTAATGAGTTGCAAAAAGCACCAGCCCTAGACACCCACACGCAGTAATTTCTGTTTTGCGTGTTGCTCAATTGATGTTTGAGGACAATCTTGAATTATAATTTAATCTAAAGAATGAGAAAATAAGACCCAACTTGTAATGTAACTTAGGTACTGCTTTAAAAAAACATGAACTTACATACCTACTATAAATATGAGAAATATTAAATATTCTTTATTTGTTATTTCATGAAAACCACACTAGAATGCCTTTCAGCAAGTGAAAGGTTGCATCTTTTGACACAGGAATCCTGACTAAATTGTCATAGAAAAGAATACTGTATTCAATGGCTTCCCTCTTCAAACATCTCCCGTAGCAGCATAACAATGACAAAAGGAAACAGGCAAGTCTTGCTCAGCCCCGAGCCAGTGGGGCACAGGTTTCTCAGCGTTCACATAACCAGTTACATAAGTCCACCTGTAAAACAGAACCGCCGTGGCTCCTGAGGTGGTGTTTCCATCTTTGTGGGGAGCTGGACGTTAATAATCTAACCAAATCTGCTCAGAAAAGGAAAGCAGGGGTAGCATTCAGTCAGCTGGACCTGCTGCTTTTAGAAAGGTCATATTCACTTCACCATTAGCCAACTTCACTTAAACCCAACAAAAATATTCTGCTAGCCCTTCACGATCACGTATGAATGAAATCATGGGGGCAAGTTAAAAGCCACAAAACAACTGGTTTACAGTAAGTAGGCAATGGATATTTGTCGCCAGTAGCCTCTTTAGCTCAAATCTCCCTCTTCTCCTGCCTTCTTAATCCCTGTCAAAGATCAGCTTTGTTCCGGAAAAGTTCAGATCTTCTATCAGTGTACTCCTCCAGAAGATGTCTTTGTGCCTGTTGACATTTGTGTAAGAGAACCCAGTGACCTGACAAAAGTCTTGTCTTTCTCAATAAAACCCATATCTATTTATTATTTTATTTCTGGTTTCGAGATACAGTTTTACTATGTAGGGCAGCCCTGGCTGACCTCAAACTCACAGAGATCCACCTGTCTCCGCCTCTCAGGTGCCAGGATTAAAGCTGTGCACCACAGTGCCTGGCCGAATCCCATTTTTCACTGAACATGACCCATTGGAAGCTGGGCTGCCTCTATGGTCCATTGATGTTGATGTACATTCCCACTGTACCCATTTTGTTGAGAGTCTTTAAAATTATGGATTGCACTAAGTTTTTCAGATACATTTGATAATTTATTGAATTTGCCAAGATTTCTTTTCTTTTTCATCCAGTTAATGTGGTTCATTGTGTTGACTGGTTTTCATGTGCAATACATTTGTCTGTTATTGATAAATCCAATCTGATCATGGTGTAATCCTTTCAATTTCTGCTAAACTCATTTGCTAGGTTTTGTTTGTTTCTTTTGTTTGGTCTGCAGCAAGGAGATCTGCCAGCCTGAATTATGTCTTCTTCTTCTTCTTCTTCTTCTTCTTCTTCTTCTTCTTCTTCTTCTTCTTCTTCTTCTTCTTCTTCTTCTTCTTCTTCTTCTTCTTCTTCTTCTTCCTCTTTGTTTGTTTGCTTGTTTTTTTGAGACAAGGTTTCTCTGTAGCTTTGGTGCCTGTCCTAGAACTAGCTCTTGTAGACCTGGCTGACCTCAAACTCATAGAGATCCACCTGCATTTGCCTCCCAAGTGCTGGGATTAAAGGCGTGTGCCACCTCTGCCTGGCAAATTATGTCTTCTTATCACATGATCTTGTCTCACTTTGGTATTTGTGCCATATAAGCCTTATCAAATGACTTTGAAAATGTGTCATTTCCTTAATGTTTTTGCTTTATTTATTTACTATTTGCCATTTATTTATTTATGGATTATTGAGCTTCTTTACTAAGCATTAGAAGAGAAAAGGTGTTTTTTAGGAGTACAGAGAAGTAAAGGTTGGAATTGCACCGTGAGAAGAGCCCTGCCTTCCAGCCCAGCCCCCTCTATTAGGAAAGCAGACTCAGTCCAAGATATTTATGTTGAGTACAGCTTACTGCTTTCTAGAAGATAGAATTTCTGCCTCAAGTGTCCTAGAGTTTGAAAAACTCTTCTTAAAGTTTTGAAACCTGAAAATGAGTGATACTAGTCTTCTAGAAAACATTTGTTTTAATTTATCTGTGAGACCGTGTTTTAAGGCTTCTCTTTTTAATAGTTATTTGTTTAATGGTTATATTGTATGAATTATAATTGTTCTTACTAATAAAAATTCAGAGTCAGCTATCAGTGGGTGAAAGCTGAAGGATTAGAGAAGCAGAGCAGCCAGCCATTAGAGTTCTTACCTCTTCCCAATGCTCAGAAGGGGGCGATCCTGACCTCAGACTGCCTCCTCAGACTGCGTCCTCAGACTGACTGCTTGAGATTGCTGCCTCAGACTGCACTAAGTTCCTGTCTCCTTCCATCTTATATTCCTCTCTCCACCCAGCCATATTACTCCTGTCTTCACCTCCCTAATGCTGGGATTAAAGGCATGGGATCCCAAGTGCTGGGATCACCTTTGTGTGAGCTCTGTTTATTTTTTAGACTGAATCAATTTTGTGTAGCCCATGATGGCTTGAACTAACAGAGATCCCTTTGCTTCTCTCTCCTGATTCCTGGGATTTAAAGAATGTGCCACCATTGCCTGGCCTGTAGTGACTTAGCTCTGCACTCTGATCTTCAGGAAAGCTTTATTTGTTAAAACACAAGCAAAATATCACCACATTAACGAATTCAAACTCCTTATTCATTGATTTGTTCAGAGTTTCTACCTATTCTTGATTCAGTCTTGGAAGTTGTCCTTCCTTCCTTCCTTCTTTCCTTCCTTCCTTCCTTCCTTCCTTCCTTCCTTCCTTCCTTCCTTCCTTCCTTCTTCTCTCTCTCTCTCTCTCTCTCTCTCTCTCTCTCTCCTCTCTCTTCTCTCTCTCTCCTCTCTCTTTCTCTCTCTCTCTCTCTCTCTCTCTCTCTCTCTCTCTCTCTCTCTCTCTCTCTATCTTTCATAGCATCTCATGTGATCCAGGCTGGTTTTGAACATACAACGTAGCCAAGGATAATTTTAAATTCCTGAGCTTCTTGTACATCTTCCACATGCTGGAATTACAGGTATGTCCCGTATCATCCACATTGGGTTATATATGTACATTTTTAATGAATTATCATTTTGTTGATAGATAATTATTCATAGTATTTCCTTATGTTTTTCTATTTTATTATATCTATTATAATATGACTTTTGTTTATAGTTTTAAAAGTTACCTCTTCTCTTTTCTCAATTATTTAATTAAAACTTTCAGCCCTTTCCCCATGCTTCCAGGTAGGCTGGCTCTTTGCTATCCCATAGGCTTGGAAAGATTAACAAGACCGACAAATCTTTAACCAAACTGAGGGTGCATGTGAGGGGATCCAAATTTACAAAATTAGACATTAGAATAGACACTAGAGACTTTCAAAGAGTCAATAAACTATTAAATCCAAGAGAAATAGAAGTTATATCAGAATCAAGTAAACAATTTAATCAGTTTCATGACAACTGACAAGATAGAAGCAGTAATTAAAAACATCCCAATTTAAAAAGTACAAGCACCATTAGCCAACTCTCTAGGGCAAATAAAGTTAGAGATATTGGAGGAGAGCCTGGCACTCTGCTAAACCAGCATAGTCCCTAACTGTGTTCTAAATATTTGTCTTTAGACTCATAGATAAGTGCAGTCCTTGTCCCCCATCGAGGAAACATCTCTTTGCAACCAATGAAAATGTAGAGTTTGAGAACCCAGTCTACAAAGATCCATCTGTAACTCCTGCACCCACGGCCCAGGGAGCCTGAGGAAGAGGGGGCTTCTACAGAGTGTAAGAGGAAGAACAGGGAGTTTGCTGTAAGACTGTTTCTACTAGGCATGTCAGAAGCTACACCCCATGACTGCTTAAACATGAGCTGAACAAGGACAGCATCAATAGATATGCTAGTGTGCATAGGGAAAAGTCCAGAAAACTTCAACCTGACATAAAGAACTACAGACAACTAAGAACACTGAGAGAGGGAAAAAGAGTCTTCCCTAGTGAAGATTAATTGGTTATCCAACACCAAATGGTCACCCTGAAGATATACATACAAATAACATTATACAGACTGAGCAGGTTGTACTTAACATATTTAGGTGTGTGTGTGTGTGTGTGTGTGTGTGTGTGTGTGTGTATCAACAGTTAATGAAAAAGAGACAGTGAATTTGAAAAAGAGCAAGGAGGAGCATTTGGAAGGAGAAAAGGGAAAAGTCATGTAATTATATTATAATCTCCAGTTGTTCTCAACCCCTTTGACTCCTACAACATTCCCTTCTCCTCTTCTGTGGGGTTCCTGAGCTCTGATTATGTCTGGCTGTGAGTCTTTGTATCTGCTCTCTCATCCTCTTCTGGAGGAAGTTCCTCTGATGACAATTGGGCTAGGCACCAATCTATGACTATAGCAGAATATTATTAGGAATCAGCCATTTTTGGTTCTACCTTAGGTCTCTGAGTGAGGGTCGGGGTATCTCTGAGTCTTTTGCCTGTTCTTGTAATCCTTTTCCTCCTACTGGGTTGCCTCAGCAAATCTTGATATAGGGGTTTATGCCCAGTCTTATTGCATCTTGTTATGCCATGTTCAGTTAATATCATTGGAAAGTCTGCTCTTTTCTGAAGGAAGAGTAGTAGACGTGGGAGAGAGGGTAGGTGTGGAGGAGACTGGGAGGAGAAGGGGAGGCTCTGTTTGTGATTGTATGAAAGAAGAGTAAAGAAGAAAAGTATATTATAATCTCAAAAAATAAAATAAATAATAAAAACCCCAGGCCTAGATGGATTCAGCACAGAATTCTACCAGGTCTTCAAAGAACTAACACAAATATCCTTCAAATTATTTTGTAAAATAGAAAAGGAAAAAAAAAAACCCTTCCAAATTATTTTTATAAAGCTAGTATTCTCCTCATAACAAAACCAGAGAGGCTTGGAGAGGGAGGGAGTGGGGGTATGGGTGGAAGGGAGGGGAGGGAAGGGGGAGGAGGAGGGGAGGAGTTGGAAATTTTTAATAAAAAAACCAGAGAAAGACCCAGAGAGAGAGAGAGAGAGAGAGAGAGAGAGAGAGAGAGAGAGAGAAGCCGTGAGAACTGTTTTTCCTGATGAACACACAGATTCAAAATTTCTCAATAAGGTGAATCCATTTTTAACTCCATCCATCCATCCATCCATCCATCCACCCATTTATCCATCTATCTATTCATCCATCCATCTGTCCATCCGTCTGTCCGTCCGTCCATCCATCCATCCATCCATCCATCCATCCATCCATCCACCCATTTATCCATCTATCTATTCATCCATCCATCTGTCCATCCGTCTGTCCGTCTGTCCATCCATCCATCCATCCATCCACCCATTTATCCATCTATCTATTCATCCATCCATCTGTCTGTCCATCTGTCTGTCCGTCCATCCATCCATCCATCCATCCATCCATCCATCCATCCATCCAACCATCCATCCACCCATTTATCCATCTATCTATTCATCCATCCATCTGTCTGTCCATCCGTCTGTCCATCCATCCATCCGTCCGTCCGTCCGTCCGTCCGTCCGTCCGTTCGTCCATCCGTCCGTCCATCCGTCCATCCGTCCATGTTTGTGAGCTTCTACAGCAACACATCCCCACACAACTCTTTTGGAAAGCCTTCATTATTTTATCCCTCCCTGTACTTCCTTCTCTATCCTACCCTCCCATCCCATGTGCCAGGTTAACCTTTCTAGTTCCATTACTCCTCTTTAGCCCTTTCGCTCTTATCCCACTGCATACGATGTCTCTTTTGCTAAGAGCCTGATCACTGCTCTAGAGTTGGTGGGACCTGGAGAATGGAGTCAAAAATGAGGCAGACCAAAGTCTTCTGCAATAGCCAGCTTTATTCAGCATATCAGACAATTTATGCTCTGAGGTTAAAAGGAGTCACTTGAGTAAAATGTACAATCAGAACAAAAAGGCAAACTGCTTGCAGCAGACAAGTCACACAAGGCAAAAACATGTTTTTTTTTTCCATAGAAGCACATTAACAAATGACAATAGGCAGTTGTAATGAAGTAACTCACTCCTATCCAGTACACCTGGGAGGGGCATGGAAACACTATACAAGAACAATGTGGTGTTTTTTGCAGAAACTGAGGTCACAGAACCCTTATCTTGGTTTCTTGGACTTCTATCATAAGCACTCAGAAGTCTCCTCACATGACTCATCCTGGACTCATTGGACTGTGTTCTGATAAGAGGCACACCCTATGATCCCTTTCTAATTTCATGACCTTTATGTGTATTATAAACAAACACATATCTGAAGATTCAAAACTAACATCCACAAGTGAGCAAAAAGATGCAAGATTTGTCTTCCTAGGTCTGCACAAATATACCACACTTTCATTATCCATTTATTATTTGATGGACATCTAGGATGTTTCTATTTCCTGGATATTGTGAATAGAGCAGCAATGAACATGGATGATCTGAGTTAAAATGGACTTACCCTGCAACAGGGTGAAAATAACTCTACTGGACACCACAGGCTAACAAATAAAAACTCTGTGCCAGGAATGGGTTTACCTCTTTTAGGGTTGTTGGCCAATGAGGCCCTGTAGACTACCCCCAAAATGACAGGCTGTTGCAATTCTCTTCGTTACTCCCCAAAACTTGACCATGAGACTCTATTGCTTAAGGCACCACACACTTTAATCATATCTCATTGGGAAATCAAGCTGGTACTCATTTAGAAGCTTTATCCTTTCTAGATAGCTTTCATAGTGCAGGAAGGTGTTTTTCACAGTACTGAGAGAGAGAGAGAGAGAGAGAGAGAGAGAGAGAGAGAGAGAGAGAGAGAGAGAGAGAGAGAGAATCATCAATTGTTTCAGGTGTGAACCCAGCAAGCAGCAGTAATAATCAACCTGGAAAGACATGCCCACTTGTACAATGGTGGCTTAAATATCATGGAAGTAGTCAACCATTTTCTTCTTGGTTTTAAGAGCTAATCCAGAAGTTGAAATCCAGACCTGGATCATATCAGGGCCAAGAACACATGACTGTGGAAGAATGGATGAAGAAAGTGTGGAATATATACATATTAGAGTACTACTCGGCGGTAAAAAACAATGACATCTTGAATTTTGCATGCAAATGGATGGAAATAGAAAACACCATCCTGAGCGAGGTAACCCAGGCCCAAAAAGATGAACATGGGATGTACTCACTCATAATTGGTTTCTAGCCATAAATAAAGGACATTGAGCCTATAATTCATAAAAAATCCTAGAGAAGCTATATAAGAAGGTGAACCCAAAGAAAAACATATAGTTATCCTCCTGGATACTGGAAGTAGACAAGATTGCCGGACAAAAAATGGGAATATGGGGGTGGGGGGGATGGAGGGATGGGAGGATGGGGAGAGAAAAATGTGAAGTGGAGGATGGGAAGAGCTTGGGGGAATAGGATGGTTGGGATATAGGAAGGGTGGATATGGGAACAAGGAATTATATATCTTAGTTAAGGGAGCCATTCTAGGGTTGGCAGAGGCTTGACTCTAGAGGGGTTCCCAGGTGTCCAGGAAGACGCCCCCAGCTAGGTCCTTGGGCAGCTGAGGAGAGGGTGCCAGAAATGTTCAGATCCTATTGTCATACTCATGAATATCTTGCATATCACCATAGAACCTTCACCTGGCATTGGATGGAGAAAATGACAGAGCCCCACATAGGAGCACCAGACTGAGCTCTCAAGGTCCTGATGAGGAGCAAAAGGAGGGAGATCATGAGCAAGGAAGCCAGGACCGCGAGGAGTGCTTTTACCCATTGAGACGGTGGGACAGATCTAACGGGAGACCACCAAGTCCAGTTGGAATGGGACTGATGGAACAGGGGACCAAACCGGGCTCTCTGAATGTGGCTGACGGTGGAGGAGGACTGAGAAACCAAGGACAATGGCAATGAACATGAACTCTACAGCATGGACGGGCTCACTGTGAGCCTTGTCAGTTTGGTTGCTCACCTTCCTGGACTTAGGGGGAGCTGGGAGGACTTTGGACTAAACATAGTGAAGGGAACCCTGATGGCTCTTTGTCTTTGGAGAGGGGTGGAGTGGGGGTATGGGTGGAAGGGAGGGGAGGGAAGGGGGAGGAGAAGGGGAGGAGATGGAAATCTTGAATAAAAAAATGAGGAAAAAAAATCCATTGTATGCTAAAAAAAACACACTGTTCTGGATGATGGAATAAACATGGAGGATGAATCAAAAATTCCAATAGGAAATCTATATGTAGGCAGACTTCTATAAATGACCAAAGATCAAAGCTAAGAGTGTGTATAAATAACATTGTAATTGAAGGATTACTAGATAAGGGTGTAGACATGAGTATCATTACTCCAGAATCTTGGCATTTAAATTGGTCTCTTCAAGATATAGATGTTCAATTCCTAGAAACTGGAACCCTTTCTCAAGTGAAACAAAGCATGAGATGGGTTGAATGCATAGGGATAGAATGAAGGAGAGAAAGGCTGAGGCCATATGTGACTAATATCACAGTGAAAATATGGGGTCATGACCTGTTGCAGCAATGCAATACCCAGATTAACATTCCTGCAGTCCAAGAAACTCGTGTTTCTGGGATGGATGTTATAAGGTACTATACACAAAAGTCACCAGCTATTCAGGATGTACAAGAACACAAAGGAAATAGCAAACCTTTAGAGGTACCAATGACTCTACCTTTAAAATGGTTAGCTGAGAAACCAACATGGGTTAAACAATGGCCTTTAACCAAAGAGAAACTTCAGGCTTTAGAACAGTTGGTACAGGAGCAATTAGATGCTCACCACATTAAGGAATCAACCAGCCTTTGGAATTACCCTGTATTTGTTGTTAAAAAGAAATCTGGAAAATGGAGAATGGTGATGGATCTAAGAGCTGTCAACAAGGTAATTCAACCTATGGGGACTCTACAATCTGGAATTCTTTTACTTTCTCCATTGCCTAAAGGATGGCCTCTTATAGTTATTGATTTATAAGATTGTTTCTTCACTATACCCTTACAAGAAAAGGACAGAAGAAATTGTCTTCACAGTGCCTACTTAAAATAATTCTTAGGCTAATAGGAGATATCAATGGACTATCCTCCCACAGAAAATGCTCCATAGCCCCACCCTGTGCCAATACTTTATAAGTCAGCCATTGGAAATAATGTATAAACAATTTTCTAAATCTACAATTTACATTGATGACATTCTGCTATCTGATTCAGACATAGATACTTTAGATAGAATGTTTGAAGAAGGAAAGAAAGTTTTGCCTAAATAGGGATCACAAATTACTCCTGAAAAAAACACAAAGAGGGATTCTGTTAATAACCTAGGAAATAAAATACGTAGGAAATAAAATACATTTACAGAAAATCAGAACACAAAAGGCACAGATTAGGAGAGATGGATTGCAGGCTCTTAATGACTTTCAAAGACTGTTAGGAGACATTTCCAGTCAACGACCAGCTGTTTGGATAACACCGGATCTAACACTTTACTTAAACAAAATCTTAGATGGTGACAAAGATTGAGATAGTCCCAGGAAATTAATGGTTGAAGCTTAGAAAGAATTAACTGTGGTTAAAGAGAAATTACAGGAGGCACATGTGGATCAGGGAATCCAAATTTTAATTTCATTCTAGTCATATTGCCTTCCAGAAATTCCCCTACAGGAATTTTAATGTAGAGGGCAAATACTGTCTTAGAATGGATCTTTTTAACATGTATAACCAAGTAAAAAATTAAAAACTTATGTGAAAAAGGTCTCTGAATAAGTATAAAAGGAAAATTGAGACTGTGTCAACTAGCAGGAATAGACCAAGCAGAAATTATAGTGCCTGCCGGGCGGTGGTGGCGCACGCCTTTAATCCCAGCACTCGGGAGGCAGAGGCAGGCGGATCTCTGTGAGTTCGAGACCAGCCTGGTCTACAAGAGCTAGTTCCAGGACAGGCTCCAAAGCCACAGAGAAACCCTGTCTCGAAAAACCAAAAAAAAAAAAAAAAAAAAAGCAATTATAGTGCCTTTTACTACTGATGCAATTAAAATATTATGGGAGGACAATAGACCTTGGCAAAGAGCGTGTGCTATTTTTTTAAGGAGAGATTAATAGCAGTCCTCCCAAAAGAGATAGAATTAACCTTATAAAGAGAACTACTTGAATCCTTCCCCATAATGTCCATGACACACATGGATTCTGTACATTCTATACTGATGCGAATAAATCAGGAAAGGTGGGTTACAAACAGAAGATTTAAGTAAGGTGGAACAAAGTCCTTATAGTTTTGTCCAAATGACAGAGCTATATGCTATTTTCATGATACTAAGGGATTTTAAAGAACCTCTCAATATAGTTACTAATTTGCAATATTCAGAAAGAGTTGCCTTAAATATTGAAATCATGGAATTTATACCAGATACAGAATTGATTTTATTATTCATTCGGGTTCAAGATATAATCAGGAATAGGCTTTATCCCATATACATAACACACATCTGATCCCATATGGGTCTGCCAGGACCTCTAGCAAAAGGTAATGCAGAAATTGACTGATTATTGATTGGAAATGTGCTGAAAGCCTCAGAATTTCATAAAAACCATGTCAATAGCAAAGGTTAAATTAAGAGTTTTCTATTACATGGCAACAATCTAAGGAGATTATAAAGAGATGCCCTACTTGCTCTTTCTATAACCAAACACTGCTAATTGCAGGTACTAACCTAAAGGGTACTCAAAGGAATGAAATCTGGCAGATGGATGTGTTCCACTTTGCAGATTTTGGAAAATTAAAACATGTACTTCACACCATTGACACTTATTCAGATTCTCAACAGGCAACTGTTTTGAGCTCAGAAAAGGTTGATTCACTAATCACATACTTATTTGAAGTTATAGTCTTCATGGATATACCTGCACAAATAAAGACAGATAATGGTTTGGTATATGTCTCTAAGAGAATGAAACAGTTTTTTGTTTATTATAATATAAAGCATATTACAGGTATACCAAATAATCCTACAGGTCAGGCAGTTGTAGAAAGATCAAATCAAACTGTAAAAGATTATGTTAAAGAAACAGAAATGGATGGAAAATACCTCATAAATAGATTGCATAATGCTTTATTAACCTTGAATTTTCTTAACACTAATGAGAAAGGGACAACAGCAGCAGAGAGACATTGGATAATAGAAAATCATCTGAATTAAGTCAGCCAGTGTATTTCAAGGATGTGTTGACCTCAGAATGGAAACCAGGAGATGAGTTATGATGGGGAATGGGTTTTGTTCTTGTTTCCACAGGAGAAGAAAAACCATGGATAACATCCATAAAAATTAATAAAGATTCAGTTTGTAAAGGAGAGACCTCTTGAGAAAAAGAAATAACAACTCTTCCAAAGAGGTAACAATCGTACAGGTGGTAAGAAAACCTCATACGTGTGGGGGCAGGGTTCTGTTCTCGTCTTTGCAGGGAAATACACATTTTCAAAATTCAAGAGACCCTGGACATTTAGATGCCTGAAGAGGAAAAAAATCCACGCAAAGAGAAATACAATTATAAGGATATTTCATCTGCAGGGTAAAATTTTGTAGGAGGAGGGGACCACTTATTAATTCCAGCCTCCCAGAACCAAAATAACCATACAGAAACTGTATTCATTAAAAACACTGCTTGGCCCATTAGCTCTAGTTTCTTATTGGCTAACTCTTATACTAATTTAACCCATTTCTATTAATCTGTATATAACCATGTGGCAGTGGCTTACCAGCAAAGATTCAGCATTTCTGACTCTGGTGGCTCCATGGTGTCTCTCTGACTCTGCTTTCTTCTTCCCAGAATTTAGTTCTGTCTTCCTTGTCTACCTAGTTCTGCCCTATCAACAGGCCAAGGCAGTTTCTTTATTAACCAATGAAAGCAACACATAGACAGAAGGACCTCCTACACAAAAATTTAATTACCTGAACATGTATATATCGCTACTTAAAAATCAAAGTTGGCTTTGGAGTTGGACAATGGCTAACCTTCTCTAAGTCCAAGCATGTCATTAGAAGAAAAATTCAGAGTTTCTGTCTCATGTCAGGAGTTATCTGGTATGGGACAGAAAGAAGAAAAAAATAAGAAAAAAATTTACTTTTTTCCCTACCTATTTTTATCTCTTTCATACTTTTCATTGAATGTATGTTTATCTGAATAATGCTTAAGTTTTTCATAATGAATAATAAATTTTCTTGCAGTAATCTTTGAAGTTTCTAGGAAGAAGACGGGGCCCCACAACAAACATTCCACCTGGTTGATATGATATCATTGATGGAGGAGAGTTATCTGTCTATGTTTCTTTCATTGGTTAATTAATAAAGAAAACTGCCTTGGCCCTTTAAGAGAACAGAAAATTAGGTAGGTGGAGTAGACAGAACAGAATTGTGGGAACAAGGAAGTAGAGTTGGAGAGACGCTTCAGGCAGTCACGATAGTGAGTCTCCATGCTGCTGCTCTCCGAGATGGACACAGGTTAAGATCTCTCCTGGTAAGCCACAACTCGTGGTGCTACCCAGACTACTAAATATGGGTTAAAGAAAGATGTGAGAATTAATCAATAAGAGGCTGAAACTATGGGCCAGGCAGTGATTTAAAAGAATACAGTTTCCGTGTAATTATTTCCGGGGGTAAAGCTAGCCCGGGCCGGGTGGCGGAACACAGCCCCGCCGCTTCACACTACAGATTGGCGCTCCAACGTGGTCACTAAATCCACTTAAAAACCTTGCCGGCTTGGTATCGGAAAGAAAGTACTCTGAGACCATGCCAATGGCTCACTGCTCCCTGCCTGCACCTGGGCAGATGGCGGAATCAGGCTTAGGCGAGCGGGACAGCGTTTGCGGATTCCTGCCGCCATAGAGAGAGAGGTGTTTTCAGTCTGCGCAGTGCTCTGCGCATCTGATTTGGCTGTAACTTGGATTAAAAGAGTTTCTGTGCTGCACGCTCAGTATCAAATTAAACTGCTGAGTGCAGCTCCAATGTGGACTGCTGTGTACCTGTAACTGTGTGCAGCTCAGGGACACCAAATGACTGAGGCTATAGCAGCTCTGGCTCTGCTCCGCCATGCTAAACTGTGCTGACCTCAGGCAGGAACTATCGTAATTACCATGATAACAGCGCAGTTAAGGTTTAGACTTGGCTGTAAACAGGCAGTACCGTATTATTTTAAGAAGTGGTTAACCTTTTAAGAAATGCTCCTGGATAGTAAAAAATTACAGATTCACAATAGAAAAGATTCAGACATAGAAGGCCTTTAAATGGCTCACGTAGGCTTAAAAGAGAGAAAAAGAAAATATAGAGAATAAAGTTAATGCCTTAAAAAAAAAAGTTAAAGTCTTTAAAGAGACAGAGTACAGATAGTTATAGATTAAAAGAAGTAAAGTGATAGAGTAAAAATAAGCCACGTAAAAATGGAAAATTCACAGAGAGTCTGGATTATGTATTTTGTTGTGTTTTCTTTGATTTTTTTGACTGTAAAGGAGCTAAGTACAGAGAGACATTTCATTATATGGGCTGCCAGGCTAGACCAGAATGGACATCTTAACGGTATGACTTCAGGATTTGGATCTAAGAACATGATGCTTTGGAAAAGAGTTTCTTCTTTTGTTTTCACAGAGGACGAGACTCTGTGGATTGCTTCTATCCCAATATGGTATGATAGACCACGCCCTCCTGAAAGGTTGCTGTGAACATCTTCAAAAAATTACTTCACTCAACTGCCAACTGAGAGGAACCTAGCACACAGGTTACACCATAAAAGACCTAAATAACAGCGCCCCCATTCAGCAGGAAGCAGTTTGGAGAGAAAAAAACTGCGCCCATTTTCCCAAATATTGCTTATAAATGTTCTTTTACATTTAAAGGGGGAGATGATATAGATATGAATTTGCATTGGTATAGATTTTAAGGTCAATTTTGTTATATGTATATGTATTTCTGATCTTGATTAAGCTATTGTGATTGTAGTTCATTTTAAAAACTGTAATGTATAATTAGGAAATATAGGTTGTTAATGGATAATCATCGATTAATAGTCAAGCTTGTAGTCATGTTAGTCATTTTCTAGATGTGCATAGATATATTTCAGATAGGCATTCTTCATATCTTTCAAAGACTGCAGAATATGGCATTTAATGTTTTAATAACTTAGGGTTTTTCATGACAATGAGACACGTCTGCTCCTGGCAGCACCAATCTACTTCGAGAGGAAGATGGGCATCGAAGAGGCTACTTATGGAGTTTGTTAGCCATTTGGGCAAGAAACTGCTCTTGGCTGGACTGTTGCATAAACTGGACACAAAGAACCCATAGAAGGAGGACTGCTGAATTTGCCTAAAGGTGAGATGATCCTTCGGGGTTCCTGATTCATGAAAGAGTCTGCGAGACGTTCTGCAGGACACAGCAGAAAGTGACTGAACTGTCTTTGGAATTTTTCTGCTTCATGGAAATGTCTGCTGGATACTGTGGGCCTGAAGCCCGAAGATGGATGCCCCAACGGTACAGAGGAACTTTGGGTGACTGTCCAGGCAGCGAGTTGTCTCTGTCATTTCTAGAGTTTTATAAGTTACTTATTTCTTGTTTACTTAGGTAGCATTGTATCCTTCTGGAGTCTTTGATGGAGTTGAAGAATAAATAGATAGTTATAGCTTTCCTTAGTTATGATAAAAGATAAAATAGATTTAAATATTGTAACTGTAATACTTGCTTGATAACTGTTTTGTTATATGTAATTTTGTTATGTTAAAGTTGAAGCCTTTCTTTTTTGTTTAAACAGAAAAAGGGGAAATGATGGAGGAGAGTTATCTGTCTATGTTTCTTTCATTGGTTAATTAATAAAGAAAACTGCCTTGGCCCTTTAAGAGAACAGAAAATTAGGTAGGTGGAGTAGACAGAACAGAATTGTGGGAACAAGGAAGTAGAGTTGGAGAGACGCTTCAGGCAGTCACGATAGTGAGTCTCCATGCTGCTGCTCTCCGAGATGGACACAGGTTAAGATCTCTCCTGGT
The DNA here is from genome assembly GCF_903992535.2 of Arvicola amphibius. Taxonomy (NCBI): domain Eukaryota; kingdom Metazoa; phylum Chordata; class Mammalia; order Rodentia; family Cricetidae; genus Arvicola; species Arvicola amphibius. Next base: position 25,284,653 of record NC_052048.2, on the reverse strand, counting down.
AAGCCACAACTCGTGGTGCTACCCAGACTACTAAATATGGGTTAAAGAAAGATGTGAGAATTAATCAATAAGAGGCTGAAACTATGGGCCAGGCAGTGATTTAAAAGAATACAGTTTCCGTGTAATTATTTCCGGGGGTAAAGCTAGCCCGGGCCGGGTGGCGGAACACAGCCCCGCCGCTTCACACTACATGTCATGATGCTGATAGCACTACTTTAAGATCAGTTTGGGGTGCCAGCTGCTCAAAATGATTCCACCTTAAGCTAACTGAAACAGTATACCTTCTTACAGTGCTCTGGCCCGAACTTCAAATAAGAACTTCAGATAAATCCTACCAAATACTCAGAGACTATTTACAATTATATGAGATAGTAATCTTGAAATTTAACCATCATTTTAGTTTTACAGAATCCTATAGAAAGAACATTACCCCCATGACAGCTAGACGCAATTCTAGAAGACAATGCCCTCTCTCACAACAAAGCTTGTCCTCAGGGTTAGGGACGTCAATTAGCAGCTGATTATCACTGGTAAAGGGTTGGGGGTTGGGGTGGGAATTGTGTAGGCTCAGGAATCTTCTTTGAAGAAAAAAAGGGAAATTGGATGAGATAATAGGTAGATTAGTGTTAGTGTTCTCACACTAATAAAAATAGTAAATAATAGAGTCAATACTTGTGAGCTATTATTTATAGACAATTTACATTGGTATAGATTCTTTTGTATTGATGCAAATTCAAATTATATTTGTTATATTGAATATACTCCTATTTCTGTTTGCAATATTTGTACACCTAGGCAAAGTTATTTTGTCATATTGTATGCATGCATGCATGCTTCTACCTTTGCTTAAGACATTTTGCATATTTATACAATTTTAGAATATATTTATTATATTGTACTATACATTTCTGATCAAGATACTTATACATTATTCACATTTTGAGATCATTTTTCCTCATTTGCTGCACAGTTGTTTAAAGATTGTTTAATATTCTAATGTGAGGCTGTAGTGGGAGCTGAAGGCTGCATTCCTGCTGCCGGGCTCCCAGTCGCCTGGCTAGCTTATGCCCCGAAATAACAACACACAAATTGTTTTAATTTAAACACTGCCTGGCCCATTATTTTCAGCCTCTTATTAGCTAATTCTTACATCTTGTTTTAACCCATGTCTAATAATCTATGTAGCACCATGAGGTGGTGGCTTACCAGGAAGATTCTAGCATATGTCCATCTTGGGCCAGAGCTTCATCATGTCTGACCCAGAGAGGAGAGGCATGGTGATTCACTAACTTCCCTTCTTCCCAGCATTCTGTTTTGACTACTCCACCCACCTAAGCGCTGGCCTATCAAATGGGCCAAGGCAGTTTCTTTATTAACCAATGAAATCAACACAAACAGAAGACTCTCCCACATCAATGAGGCCTTACTCTTTAAGCTATATAGGTTTTAAGAAATATAGGCCAATAGTCATACATGTTTGTCACATTTGTAGTTAGACTAATCAGGTTCTTTAGATATATAGAGATTATATTCTACATAGATACGTAATCTTGAACCACTCCAAAGAACTGTAGAATATGACATTCAAATGACTTAGGGTTCTGTTGATGTGAGACACAATTATTCCTGGCAGCACATATCCATTCCCAACAGAATGTTGATCACTGAAGACACTCCACTTGGAACTTGTTTTCTTCTTGGCAAAACTGACCTTTGGGCAAAGAACTGCCCATTTCTTGACTATTAACTAAATGCATGATGTCTGGACAGGACAAGCAGGATACAAAGAAAAAGCCTGCCAAACCTTGCTAAGACAGTGTAAGATGGTTCTGAAATTTTTCCTGCTTCTGAAAATGGTCTGTCAGTTATTTTAGGCCTTAACCAAATTTGGTTGCTCCCATGTTGCAAATGAGACTTTGGGTGATTGCCCAGGTAGCTAGTTGTCTCTGTCATTTATTGTACATTTTGGAAATTCCTTGATTGCACTTCCTGTTTACTGAAGTAATATTATTTCCCTTGTCAAGTCTTCAATGGGGTTGAAGACTAGATAGTCATAGTTACTTTACTCTCATGACATGGCCAAGCTGTTTCTATTATAAGACTTAGACTCCTTATATAGGATAACTATGGAAATATTTAGCATATGTTTCTTGTTTGATATTGTTTATGCTGGTTGTAATTTTAATTTTTATACTTGATATTTGTTTTTAATATGTATAGTTTTGTATTAGGCTTAGAAAAGCCTCCTATTTAGAAAAAAGGGGAGGTGCTGTGGGAACTCCTTCAGCCAATAGCCTTTGGGCATGGTCTCTTATACTATAAACGTAGCCATAAAGCTTGTGGTCTCTCTCTCTCAGCTGCTGGATTTGGGTCCAGTTCCTGATTTGTGCAGTGGACTGTGATCTGTGAGTCTATCCCCAAATAAATAACACTTTATTATACTCAATTCTTAGCTAGTGTGGGACTATTTTATTCACATTCTCTTACACATATTGTTATAGAATATTAAACACATGTTGCATTCATTTGTGCTGTGGGATATATTTTTAATGATGCAAAGATGTGTTGTATTCCCCTTTTTTTTCTGAGACAGGGCTTTTCTGTACTTTTGGAGCCTGTCCTGAAACTAGCTCTTGTAGGCCAGGCTGGCCTCAAACTCACAGAGATCTGCCTACTTCTGCCTTCCAAGTGCTGGGATTAAGGCATGTGCCACCACTGCCTGGCTGTGTTGTATTCTTTTATGTTGCATTGTTTAACTCTGTGAAGCTGTGTTACTTTGCCTGTCTAAAACATCTAATTGACCCTTTAAAGAGCTGAATGGCCAATAGCTGGGCTGGAGAGAAAAAATAGGCAGGTTTGGGGGGCTTTAAGAGTTAGCCTTAACCCCATCTTCAGGGTTCAAAAGAGACATTACAATAAATGAAGGAAAAGTATTCCCTACTATGTAATTTTCTGCATCTGGTTCTTTATTCTTCTGCCATCCTCCAAAGTTTCAAGTTTATATACACATACAGACACAATCAGTAAATCTCTGGCAATAGTAAGGATACCAGGCATTTATTTCTCAGGGCCATGAGAATAGATAAGGGTTAACAAAGCAGGCATCTGTATTTTTCTTATTGATTCAAGGGGGCATGACTTGTGAAACTCTGAGCATGTCTGAAGAGGATCAATAAAGGAAAGAGCTATGGTTTCTAAGAGGGGAGAGGCCAGTTTGTGTATAATTGCATTTGTATGTTTAGTTAAGGTAAAGGTTTGCGCTCCAATAACTGTAGAAAAAGGGAAGAAAACTGGCAGTGTTATGCACTTTCTAAGCACCTTCACTTCTGAGGTGGCTGGGAATACAGACAGCATTGTGGTAACCATGGTAACCGCTGTGTGCTGTTAGAGGAAGGTGAGTGGTACTTGATCTACATTAGCATTTTTGCCAAATGTTAACTGATTTAAGGGGACCTCTCAGCCTTAGAGATCACATCTACCATAGCTTAGATCAAAAGGAAATGCTATGGCTATGTAGTGTGAAATCTGGACCCTGATACATCAGCCTCAGGCTGAGGCAGGGAGCGCTTGTTCCCACAGATGCCCAGTGGGAAGGGATTTCTCTGGGGCTGATTAGGTGGTCCATAGCATTTTCCTGTATCTCTAGGGGTAAAGGCACAAACAGTTAATTTCCTAGACTAATATCTTGTATCAATAAAACAAAGGTGAAGGTAAGTACAGAATATTAATAGCTTGTTAGTGTAGAGCAGGGACCCATGGGTTGTGCTCTCCTCAGACAGCTCTTAGAGAAATCAGGGTGCCCAGTCCTCCTTCTTAGTGTCTGTTCTTTGATTTTCAAGGCTCCTCTCCTGGTTGGATGTCCTGCCATAAAAAATAATTGTGGGGAGTTAGCTTCTAAGTTTATATCAGGGAATGGGCATAGATTTAACTGTGAGAACAAAGGTTTCTTGATAGTGTGAATATTTTCACACCAGGGCTCCACAGTGTGCAGAAAGTTCATCTAGTATAACAGTACATGAGGGAGTTATGCCAATTAATTGATTAACACGCTGCTAGAGTGTTTTGGGGATGAGTCCCACTATGGAAAAGGGAGTGCTGTGACTTTATTTTCAGAAATGACAGCGACTATTCAAAAGGCAAATATCCCTAATGTCCTGCAATTTGTGTGTTCTGCACAGACATCCTGGTGAGTCAGTCCAGTGATTTTGTTAACTATATTCTCATTGTATAATTCTGTGAACTACAGCAGGCAGAGTTGGCAGGTAGAGAACAAATAGGAGAAATCTAGGAAGGAAAGATTAAGGATTAAGTAACAAGAAAAGGAGAGAAGAACATTAGGGGTCAGCCACCCCACTACACAGCTGGCCATGGAGTAAGAAATAAAGGTATATAGAATAGAGAAAGATAAAAGCACAGAGAAAAAAAGGTAGACAGGAAAAACTGTCTAGGAACAAGCCAAGATAAGTCTGGGCATTCTGAAGAAAGAATAAGCCTCCGTGTGGTTTATTTGGGACTTGGGTGGTGGGACCCCTAGAGAGTAAAGAATAAAAGCAACTAACTACAACAATAAATCAATGTATCTCTCAACCCCCATCAGAGAAGCTTTTATTAGCAGTAGATGTTGATTAGCACTGAGACCTACAACTGGCCAAGGTACAGAAAATAAGAGAATGAAATCTCAGTCCTAAATGGGACATGTATATTACATCCCCTCTTCCCAAAGCTCATTGCAGAAGAAGGGATAGGAAGAATGTAAGAGTCAGAAGCAGTGGATGATCACAAGGAAGCAGTTTCTTCTGGACACAGCAGGGCAGATGCAACATGAATTCAGTGGTTGTCACACCATGTGTAATAGCTCTATAATCCCCAAAAAGACTCATTCCAACACAGATAGGGGAGTTAGGCATGAAACACCACCCCTAGCCATGGTACTGCTGGCAATTAATAGTTGCTGAGAGAAGTAAGTCAGTTGTCTTTAAGAGTGTAGCTCTTGTTAATGTGACTATCCTCAGATGGATGGCCACACCTGGAAGAGTTTGGGGGTAGAGCAAATTGGGTTCATTGGATTTAAAACAAAAACAACACAAGGTTGGGTGGGTAGGAAAGTGAGAGGGGATTAGGGATGAGTTGGATGAGGAGAGAATATAATCAAAATATGAAATTCTCAAAGAACTAATAAATATTTCTCAAGGAAAGATTTTTTCCTCATTTTTTTTATTAAAGATTTCCATCTCCTCCCCCTTCCCTCCCCTCCCTTCCACCCATACCCCCACTCCACCCCTCTCCAAGACAAAGAGCCATCAGGGTTCCCTTCACTATGTTAAGTCCAAGGTCCTCCCAGCTCCCCCTAAGTCCAGGAAGGTGAGCAACCAAACTGACAAGGCTCACAGTGAGCCCGTCCATGCTGTAGAGTTCATGTTCATTGCCGTTGTCCTTGGTTTCTCAGTCCTCCTCCACCGTCAGCCACATTCAGAGAGTCCGGTTTGGTCCCCTGTTCCATCAGTCCCATTCCAACTGGACTTGGTGGTCTCCCGTTAGATCTGTCCCACCATCTCAATGGGTAAACGCACTCCTCGCGGTCCTGACTTCCTTGCTCATGATCTCCCTCCTTTTGCTCCTCATTGGGACCTTGGGAGCTCAGTCCAGTGCTCCTATGTGGGGCTCTGTCATTTTCTCCATCCAATGCCAGGTGAAGGTTCTATGGTGATATGCAAGATATTCATGAGTATGGCAATAGGATCTGGACATTTCTGGCACCCTCTCCTCAGCTGCCCAAGGACCTAGCTGGGGACATCTTCCTAATGAACCCAATTAAAAAATGGGGCACTGAACTGAATAGAGAATTCTCAACAGACGAAGTTCGAATGGCCAAAAGACACTTAAGGGCATGCTCAACCTCCTTAGCAATCAGGGAAATGCAAATCAAAACAACGTTGAGATACCATCAGAATGGCTAAAATCAAAAACAACAATGATAGCCTTTGCTGGAGAGGATGTGGAGTAAGGGGTACACTCATCCATTGCTGGTGGGAATGCAAACTTGTGCAACCTCTTTGGAAAGCAGTGTGGAGGTTTCTCAGGAAATTTGGGATCAACCTACCCCAGGACCCAGCAATCCCACTCTTGGGAATTTACCCAAGAAATGCCCAATCATATTACAAAAGCATTTGTTCAACTATGTTTATAGCAGCATTATTTGTAATAGCCAGAACCTGGAAACAACCTAGATGCCCTTCAGTGGAAGAATGGATGAAGAAAGTGTGGAATATATACATATTAGAGTACTACTCGGTGGTAAAAAACAATGACATCTTGAATTTTGCATGCAAATGGATGGAAATAGAAAATACCATCCTGAGTGAGGTAACCCAGGCCCAAAAAGATGAACATGGGATGTACTCACTCATAATTGGTTTCTAGCCATAAATAAAGGACATCGAGCCTATAATTCGTAAAAAATCCTAGAGAAGCTATATAAGAAGGTGAACCCAAAGAAAAACATATAGTTATCCTCCTGGATACTGGAAGTAGACAAGATTGCCAGACAAAAAATGGGAACATGGGGGTGGGGTGGGATGGGGGGAGGGAGGGATGGGGAGAGAAAAGTGTGAAGTGGAAGATGGGAAGAGCTTGGGGGAATAGGATGGTTGGGATATAGGAAAAGTGGATATGGGAACAAGGAATTATATATCTTAATTAAGGGAGCCATTCTAGGGTTGGCAGAGACTTGACTCTAGAGGGGTTCCCAGGTGTTCAAGGAAAGATTTTTAAACTGAATTCAACAACATATCAAAAGGATCAAGTCAGTTTCATTTAGAGATGCAGGGATAACTTGTCATGTGTAGGTGGATAAAGATAATCCACCATACAAACAGGCAAATAATGAAAGAAATGACATGAGTTAACAGAATTAACTTAGTGAGACCCTATCTCAAAATAAAAAGTAAAGAGAGGGAGGCTGGAGAGATGACCCAAAAGTTGAGAACACTTGCTGTACTGGTGGATAGAAGTAGGGACCTGAAGAAGCAGAGACCTGCAGTTAAACATTAGGCCAACCTTGGGATTGAATCCTGCTGAAGAGAGGGAGGAAGGAGTGTAGGAGCCAGAGGGCTCAATGACATCATAAGAAAACCCTCATAATCAACTAACCTGAGCTCAGAGTAGCTTACAGAGACTAAATCAACAACTAGGGAGCCTACATGGGACTGACCTAGGCCCTCTGCATATATGTGACAGTTGTGTAGCATGGTCTTCTTGTGGGACTCCTAATGGGCTGTCTCTGACTCTTCCTGGCCCTTTGAGACCCTATTCCTCACAGTGGCTGGGCTTCCCAGCCTTAATACATGGGGAGGTATAGCATGAATTCTAATTGGTCTTAATAATAAAAACCTGGAGTCAGATATAGGGGTTAATGCTGAAAGATCAGAGCAGCAGAGTGGTCAGCCACTAGAGAATTCTCTATTGATGCTCAGACCAAAGGAGCAATCCTATCTCTACAAATCCTCAGACTGCATCTGAGTTTTTGTCTCTTCCCACATTATATTCCTCTCTCTGCTCAGCCATATTCCTTTCTGTCTCCACCTCCCTAGTACTGGGATTAAAGGCATATCTTTGTGTGAGCTGTTTCTCTTTTAGACAGATTCAATCTCATGTATTCCAAGGTGGTCATGAACTCACAGAGATCTGTCCACCTCTGTCTCCCAATTTCTGAGATTAAAAGTGTGCACCACCACTGCCTGGCCTCTATGGCTAACTAGTGGCTTATCTCTGCACTCTGATCTTCAGACAAGCTTTATTTGTTAGTTTACAAACAAAATATCAAATATCAAAATATGGGGAGGTGCTTAATCTTACTACAACTTTATATGTCATGTTTTGTTGATATCCATGGAAGGCATGTCCTTTTCTGAATAGAAATGGAGGAGGAGTAGAGAGTGGAGCAAAGGAGAGGTTGAGAAGGGACTGGAAGACAGAAGAAGGGAAAACTGTGACCAGGATATAAAATAAATAAATAAATAAATAATAAATAAATAAATAAAATATATACACTAAAATAGAACTCTTACCATTTTCAGAGAGAACCTGGGTTTAGTTTCCCCACCTACATAATGGCTCACAACCATCTATAACTGTAGTTCTAGTGAGTCAGACATATTTTCTGACCTCCATGCATGTGGAGGCCAAAAAATGTGAGCCTATTTCACCTTGGCCAAAGGTCAGAGAGTTGGAACTTATCTCTATTCCTTCAAGGTTATTATGTTTCTACCTCAAACAAAGGTCCCACCTAGATTCAGCTCAGAGAGTTCTGCTCTCTCAAGGTTATTGTCAGCAGGTGTGGCCAATAGCCAGACCTTGTATTTCAGGAATAGAGAAGTAGATCTGTTCCTACCTCAAACAAAAGTCTAAGGATCCAACTAGGTTTCAGTTCCCTTAAGGAGATAACTTTGGCTTCCACCCAGGGTTTGTTTACAGAATGTTTTAGTCTAGGGTATGAGTGTGAATTGTTTTGTTCTAGCAACAGAATGTTTAACTATGAATGTAGCCCGTGACCTTCAGCTGGTCTATTCATTTCCTTGTATCATGTTAATGCAATTTTTAATCTTACTCTTACCTCTTTGGATCAGGGGATTATAAGCAATTGGAAATTAAACATGGGCGATTTCAGTATTCATTGGAACATCCCCCCGATACTATTCTATGTTTTCTGTCTTATCCTTTTCATATGTGTCTTCATATTCTTTACTAATATATCTAAAACCCCACACCCTTACCCTGGAAAGAGGTATTTTTATTGAGTCTGGTCCCTGACATAGGCATACACATGGTACACAGATATACTTGAAGGCAAGACATTCATACACATAAAAACTTATTTACAAAAAGTAAACAGATGGCGGGTATTCTGTAGTGTGGGGTTGCGGGCCGGCTTCCGGCTGCCCTGCTCCCGCATGCTTAGCTTTACACGCGAAATATCAACACACAAACTGTATTCATTTAAACACTGCCTGGCTCATTAGTTCCAGCCTTTTACTCACATCTTGACTAACCCATATCGAATAATCTGTGTAACACCACAAAGTTGTGTCTTACCAGGAAAGATTCAGCACGCCTGACCTGGTGGCTGGCTTCATGGCATCTGGTTTGTACTGCCAGGGCAAACTCTGGCTCCATCGCATCTCTCTCAAAGGAGAGGCACGGCAGTCTGTCTAACTTCGGAGAGGCGTAGCATCTGACTGAGCCATCTACCTCACTTCCTTCTTCCTGTTTTGTCTACTCCACCCACCTAAGGGCTGGCCAATCAAACGGGCCAGGCAGTTTCTTTATTAGCCAATGAGAGGCCTCCATCATTTCCCCTTTTTCTGTTTAAACAAAAAGGCTTTCACTTTAACATAGTAAAATTACATATAACAAAACAGTTATCAAGTAAGAATTACAGTTACAATATTTATATCTATTTTATCTTTTATCATAACAAAGGAAAACTATAACTATCTATCTATTCTTCAACTCCATCTAAGACTCCAGAAAGATATAATATTACCTAAGTAAATGAGAAGTAAGCAACTTACAAAACTCTAGAAATCACAGAGACATCTCACTGCCTGGACAGTCACCCAAAGTTCCTTTCTATCATTGGGGCATCCATCTTTGGCCTACAGGAACATAGTATCCAGAGACATTTCCATGAAGCAGGAAATTTTGAAGGCAGTTCAGTCAGTATCTGCTGTGTCCTGCAGAATGTCTCACAGACTCTTTCATGAATCAGAAACCCCGAAAGATCATCTCACTTTTAGGCAAGTTCAGCAGTTCTCTCTCTGAGGGTTCTCTATGTCCAGTTTATGCAATAGTCCAGGCAAGAGCAGTTTCTTGCCCAAATGGCTATCAGACTCCATAAGGATCCTCTTCGATGCCCATCATCTTGAAGTAGATTGGTGCTGCCAGGAGCAGACATGTCTCATTGTCATGAAAAGCCCTAAGTTATTAAAACATTTAAATACAATATTCTATAGTCTTTGAAAGATATTAGGAATGCCCATCTAACTAATATATATCTCTATATAACTAGAAAATCTAACTAACATGACTACAAGCTTGACTATTATCAATGATTATTCATTAACAACCTATATTTCCTAATTATACATTACATTTTTAAAAGAACTACACAATCACAATACCTTAATCAAGATCAGAAATACATATAACAAGATTGACCTTAATATCATTAACCAGGATTCACAACAATCCAACTTATTTATATCTATATCATCTCCCCCTTTAAATGTAAAAGAACATTTATAAACAATATTTGGGAATATGGGCCCAGTTATTTCTCTCCAAACTGCTTCCTGCTGAATGGGGGCGCTGTTAATCCGATCTTCTATGGTGTAAGCTGTGTGCCATGTTCATCTCAGTCATCAGTTGCGTAAAGTAATTTTTTGAGGGTGCTCACAGCAACCTTCAGGAGGGCGTGGTCTATCATACCATATTGGGATATAAGCAATCCACACGGTCTCATTTTCTGTAAAAACAAAAGAAACTCCTTTCCAAAGCATCATGTCCTTAGATCCAAATTGTAAAGTCAAGGTATTTTCAAAATATCTATTCTGGAATAGTTTAGCAGCATTTGTAAACAAATATCTTTTAGCAGCTGTTGCTCCTTCCTCAGCATTCAAACAATTCAAAGAGAGCATAATAGTATACAGCATCAAGATTCTTTGTGTATTTTCCATCTTTGTACGGCTTTATTTTAACCTCTATTTCGTTTATTTTTACTTTTATTTTTTTATTTTTTGACAAGTTCTCTGTATATCTTTGTCCTGGAATAACTCTCCAGACCAGGCTGTCCTTGAACTCTCAGAGATCCACTTGCCTTTGTGTCCCAAGTGCTGGGATTAAAGGCGTATGCTACCACACCTAGAACTCACAGAGATCTGTCTGTCTCTGCCTCCCAGGCATTGGGATTAAAGGTGTGTGCTGCCACACCTTGAAGTCACAGAGGTCAATCTACCTCTGCCTCCCAAGTGTTGGGATTAAAGGTGTGTACCACCACAACAAACTACTTCCTTTTTTTCTTTTTCTTTTTCTTTTTTTTACTTTTAAGAACTTTAACCTTTAGTCTGCATATATTTTTAACACAGTGTAAACCACTTAGACATTTTCTTCGACTTTGAATTTTTCTTTTACTGTATATCTCTCTTTCTGACTACATGAGTCTTTACTTTACCAAACAATATCAGTAGGACTAAAGCCGTGACTTTGGCGGCTAGATCCAGCCCATTCCCTAGCTTTCCATCCTCATGGCAGAGGTACCACAACTCTTTGGCGGTTCAAGGTCCCTGCCAGAAAGCAAGCTGCAACAGTGTTAAACAACACTCAAAAGCTCCATAGTCAGGACCTCCTGCTTGAAAGAGTCAGAGTTTGCCCTCGCAGTACAAACCAGATGCCATGAAGCCAGCCACCAGGTCAGGCATGCTGAATCTTTCCTGGTAAAACACCACTTTGTGGTGTTACACAGATTATTCGATATGGGTTAGTCAAGATGTGAGTAAGAGGCTGGAACTAATGAGCCAGGCAGTGTTTAAATGAATACAGTTTGTGTGTTGATATTTCACGTGTAAAGCTAAGCATGCGGGAGCAGGGCGGCCAGAAGCCGCGGCCGGAAGCCGGCCCGCAACCCCACACTACAGAATGGCGCCCAACGTGGGGCCATTCATGTCCCTCTGCTTTCTGCCTTGTGGCTCCTGCCTCCAAGAATGTAGACTATGCTCTTGTGAGCCAAATAAAACCTTTCTCGTGTAAATTACTTTTGTTAGGATAATTTTATCATGGTAACAGGTAAAGAAACCAAGGCAGTCTCCTCTTCTCTGTTTAATCTTGTAGAGAAGTTCAGTAATGAGGGCATTTAATAAAAATAACCAAGCCAAAGAATATTAGATATTTAAATTAGAATTTTAGAATAAGAAACTGAGGGCCTTCTCTGCATTTAATGATATACAGAATCAAGTGCTTTTCTTTCTTTGAGTTTATTTATGTGATGACATTTATGGATTTACATATGTTGGACCATCCCTGCATTTCTGTAATGAAACTGACTTGGTCATGATGAAAGAAATTTTTATATGATCTTGAATTTTGTTTACCAAATTTTTTATTGACAATTTTGTATCTGTGTTCATCACTGAGATTATTTTGTAGTTTTCCTTTTTTATATCTTTCTTCAGTTTTGGTTCCTAGGGTATATAAACTTCATAAAAATAATTTGGAAGCGTTCCTCTCTTTTCTATTTTATAGACAAATTTAAGGAGTATTGGTATTAGTTCTTTGAAGTTCTCAGAATTCTGTGATGAATCCATTCAGTCCTAGGTTTTTGTTATTGAGAGAGTTTTATTACTGACTCAGTCTGATTGCTGATTATGGGTCTGTTTAAATTATCTATTTAATCATCTCTCTGGGTCCACCATTTCTGGTGGAGTTTCTGTGGAGCATAGTATAAGCACTAATGGTTCTAACTGCAGGATTCAGAAGTGATCCATAGCCTGGATCTGCAGCTTCTGTGGAACTCACTTAGAGGTATGGAACTTCTTGGGTGTCTGTGACCTAACCCGGAGTCAAATCCAGTCCCCACCTTGCATCTGTACTTCTACTGGAGCCTCTGCTAAATAGCACTACCTAGGGACCAAATTTTCAGACACATAAACCTGGAGGGGTAATCTCACAGTAATAGCCTCCATGGAGAGCGAATTTGAAGAAATCACAGAAGAACTTAAGAAATGTTTGTGAGTGTGTTCAAAGAAAATAGTAAATGAATTCCTAGCTGAATATCAAGAGAATGTAGACAAGCAGCTGAATGAATTGAGGGACCTAATACAGCACATGAGAAAGGAATCTAGAAGAAAAATAAGCTGAAATACTAGAAATGAAAAGTACTGATGTGGGATAGCCTTCTGCATATGTGCTGCTTTTATTGGTTAAGGAATAAAGGTGTTTTGGCCTATGACAGGGCAGAAAATAGCTAGGTTGGAAGAGATATACAGAGAGAGTAAGCAAAGTCAGGGAGATGCCATGAAGCTGCTGAAGGAGGCAGATGGTAGAAGCTTACCAGTAGGCCACAGTCACAGTCTTGTGGTGATACATTGATTAATGGAAATGGGTTAATTTAAGATGTAAGAGTTAGTTAATAAGAAGCCTGAGCTAATAGGCCAACTAGTGTTGTAATTAATATATTTTCTGTGTGATTATCCAGGTCTTGGCAGCTGGGAAATGAACAAGCAGCCTCTGCTTACAAGTACAATAAGCCAAACAAAATGATCCATCAATAGAGTGAATCAGAGAGGAGGCAGGATTTCTGGGTTAAACAACAAGGTGGAGGAATTAGAAGTTTCCTCTGTGCCTTTTGACTGAGGGAGTTGAGATTATTGATATCAGAGCTATTATTAAAAGGTATGTATTAATCTTTGTCATTTTGATGGATTTGTAATGTGTGGTGTTTTCCTATTCATCTCTTGCTTAACTATTTAAGTATGGTTTATTCTTTCCCATGGCCTCATGGACATTTGGTCTTTATCTGTAGTTCAAAGTATCTTCTGTAGAGCTGTCTTAGTGCCATGAATCCCTTCAGTTTATGTTCTTTTCATGGTGAGTTTTTCTTTCTCTTTCTACTCTGACAGATAGCTTTTGACAGGCATTGTAGTATATTGGGCAGTTGTCTTTCAGAGCTTGAAACATGTAACTCCAAACTCTCTTGGTCTTTGAAGGTTTTTTTTGACACATCTGTTCTTATTCTGATTGATTTCCTTTGTATGTTACTTGATACTTCTCTCTTGCTGATTTTCAAACAATTTCTTTGTTCTTTCTATGCAGTGGTTTAATTATATTATGAAGGATGATTGTTTTACAGTTTTGTCTGCTGTTTACATGCCTCCTGTATCATGATTGGGAAACATTCTCTGAATTTGGGAAATCTACTCTAATATGTAATGAAAATACTTTCTGTGAATTTGGAATGAAATTTTCTTTCTTTTATGCCCATGTGTCTTCACTTTTGTCTTCTTGTTGTGTCCTGAATATCTGAAAATCCTGCTCAGATCTGATTAGTTTATGTTAACCTTGTTGGAATGTTCCAATTCCTCCACCTTGTTTCTTACTCAGAAATTCTGTCTCCTCCCTGATTCAGTCTATTGATGAATCCTATGTTTGGCTTATTGTACTTTTCATTTCTAGTATTTCAGCTTTGTTTTGTTTCTGGATTCCTTCATCATATGTTGCATTAGGTTCCTCAATTCATTCAGCTGTTTGTCTATATTCTCTTGGAATTCATTTACTGTCCTTTGATTTCTTTGAACACATATCACAAACATTTCTTGAGTTCTTTTCCTGAATTTGTTTTTCAAATTCACTCTCTATAGAGGCTTTTACTGTGAGATTAGTAGTTGTGATGGCTCGAATCAGAAATGTGCCCCGGAGGCTTATGTATTTGAACACTCGATCCTCAGGTGGTGGTGCTGTTTGGCAGGGGTTGTGGAACCTTTAGGAGGTGCAACCTTTTAAGAAGAATTATATCGTGTGTGTGTGTGTGTCTGTGTGTGTGTGCATGTGTGTGCATGCTTTGAGAGATTACAGCTTTATTCCCACCTTCAATTTTTTTCTTCACTCCCTGAGTGGAGATGGAAATATCTCTAAGCTTTCCACTCTGCTTGCTGCCATGCCTTCCCTACCATATGGACTCTCCCTCTGGAACTGTAAGCCCAAATAAACTTTAGCTTTTCTGTGTTTTCTTGGTTATGGTATTTTACCATGGCAACAAAAGCAGCTAATACAGTAATTTTGGAGTGAATTATGTCATCTTCATTTTTCATGTTTCATATATTACATTACTGCATCTAGATTTACACATCTGAAGTATTTTATTGCTAGTGTTTTTAAACCCCCTTTTAATATTTAATTGAAGTATTTGCAGTGTTCCAGTGGGGCTAGGTTGTGGTAGAGTTGGCATGCATAGTTCAGAGTTTAGATCCTCTGTTCAGGAGCCCAGGGCACCGGGTGCATTGTCGGTAGTACTCTCAAGAGTAGAACATCAACAGGAACCACAGCTGACGGTTAGGACCATTGTGAAAATGTCATAGTAGCAATGAATAACAGGGGTGTCTTTAGTTTCAATAACTGTTGGAAGATAAATAACCGAGGTAGTATAGTATATACTAAGATTTTAGTTACTAAGAACATGATTTGGAGGCATTTAGTATAGGTGACATTAGGGATTAGACAACTTTAGAGAAAATCAAGATAGAAAAAGTTACTTGGAGGGCTGGTGTAAGAGGTTGTTCTTTCTATATGTTGCTTTCATTGGTCAAATAAAGAAACTGCCTTGGCCTTTTGATAGGGCGAAACTTAGATAGGTGGGAAAAAGAGAACTGGATGCTTGGAGGAAGAAGACAGGGCAGAGAGCCTCCCACCATTAAGCTGCCAGGCCAGACATGCTGAATCTTTCCCAGTAAGCCACGAACTCGTGGTGACATAGAGATTATTAGAAATGGGTTGAATCAAGATGTGAGAGTTAGCCAATAAGAGGCTAGAACTAATGGGCCAGGCAGTGTTTAAATGAATACAATTTCCATGTGATTATTTCAGGGATTAAGCTAGCCAGGCGGCCTGGCTGGGATGCAGCCCGCCGCTTCCTCATACAACAGAGGGTGACCTACTTAAGGTTTCTATTGCTGTGAAGAAACACCATGACCAAAGAAAGCTGGAGAGGAAAGGGTTTGTTTGGCTTAAAATTCCATATCACCATCATCACCAAAGACAGTCAGTACAGGAACTCACACAGGGCAGGAACCTGGAGGCAGGACATTATACGGGAGGCTGTAGGAGAGTGATCTTTACTTACTTGCTTCTCACGGTTTGCTCAGCCTGCTTTCTTATAGAGCCAAGGACCACCAGCCCAGGGATGGCACCACACACAATGATCTTGGTCCTCCCCTCTCAACCACTGACTAATAAAATACTCTATAGGCTTGCCTACAGCCTGATCTTACAGAGGCATTTTCTCAATTGAGTCTCTCCTCTCAGATGACTATATCTTGGGTCAAGTTAACATAAAACTATGCAGAACAGAGGGAAAAATTAGAATACTCCTGAAATCCACAGACTTTTAAGGCTACAGAACATTATACTTGAGAAGCAGTGATAAGGAAGAAAGAGGGCCAGAGGAAAAGAAGTAAGAATGCGGGAATGAATATAAATTATGCGTGGGAAACATAGTAGCGAGTGTCCGTTGGTAGACTTTGTAGAGAGACATGCAGAACTGCCCAGGCATAACCAAGCAATGAATAGACTATGCTAAAGCGAGAGCATTATAGATGCACATACATGCAGGTGTGGAGGCGAACACATAGGAAAACATGCGACACATGACAAAATGAGCAAAAACTATCAAGAAAAAGGCAAAGCACAATAAAAATAGAATAGATGAAAACTTATTACATCCGTCAGCATTTCTTCCTTCATGGGATGGGCTTCAACTCCTTCATCCCTCTGATGATGCATGTAGCAAACTGCACTAATGCGGGAAGTACATTTTACAATCCAAGTTCAGGCCCAAGGAGCCTAATTCGGGGTATGTCCCGCCCTGGTGGAGGTTAGAAGTTACCCTTTGGAGAGACATTCTAGCACAGCCTTCCTGAGTTGAAAGGTGAGCCTCTCTCTGACGCCTCTCAGTGTGGTAAGTTCAAGTGGGAACCCTTGGTTGCAGCATTTGCGGAAGGAAAGGTTGTAAGGCATTGCCTGGTGGAAACCGCAGACCTCCACCAGTCCCTGTACTCGGCTGTAACTTCTTCACCTCGCTGGGTCACTGCCAATTACACATCCAGTCCCTGGGGTTCAGCTGACTGTTCCTTCCAGCCTGGTGTGAGTAAAGCATAGCTCTTCTCCAGTACCGTCACTGCTCTCACTGGAGAAGCCTGGTTTGTCTGGGCAGCTCCCTCCTGCCCGCTTCTCTGCAGAGATCTTTCTTGGCTTTCTAAGTTCATTGATAGTTCCTGTCTCTTCCAGGAAAAGAAATTATTGTGTATGATTTTGGCTGATTTCTCAGTGCATTGATGAGACTTCTAACTTACCACCTTACCTAGGAATCAGCATTTAGAGTATTTTGCATTTATGTATTTATGGAAAAAAAATCTGTTAATTAAGTCAAATCTTTCATTGGAATCTGAAATGAATTTCTTGTTTACAGGAGCTTAATCGTGGCTTGTATTTATTGTTCTCAGTGTCCCAACACTTCAGCTGCAAGGCTTCAACCCTCTGATAAGGACTAAGAACAACCAATCAAAAGCACACCAACAATTCTACTGCCAGGAATGTTGAGTCAGCCCTTTCTAGACCAGTCCACATATGAAGAACAGCTGGCAGGACAGATGTGGTGTCCGTCCAGGGGGAGGTATCATGAATTGAGGATTCAAGGCATAAGCACTGTGGATTTATAAATAATTATCAGATAAGGTCTCTTGCCTTCAACAATTTCTAGAGCTTTAATATTATCCCAGGGACTGAGAAGAGTCCCAAGCATATCTTACAAGGTTCAGTATGAAGCATTCTTTTTTTTTCTTTAAATAAAAGAGATCCAGTCAAAATAAAACAACATCCCCTTTGTCTAGGTCGCCAAGTATGCTCCACGTTTCCAGTTTAATCCTTAGTGGTCTTTATATTCTCCATAGGGAGCCTTTGCATTTTTCTGGATAGACTCGGATACTTTACAGCTGTCTGCACATTTGATTTGAGCTCACCCACAATTCTGCTGTGCATGGTCTGATTTCCTATTTTTCTACTAACTTGCTTTCTTCTGTTTAATGTTATATTTTATTTCAGGACAGTCTTCGGTTGGACTTTGCTCTGTCACTTCAGTATTCTTTATAAAAGGCAGACAGCACAATCTGGAAACTGAAGAGGGAAGAGGCTAGTGTGCAGGGTGTTAGCGGTCCAGACAGAAGTCAGTTAGGGGAGCGTATGCTGGAGACTGGTAAGGAAGCAGAGAGCAGTTATGCACTGGACAGCTTAGAAGGATGGGATGCTTTCTTTTCCTGGACAGTCAGTCAGCCCAACAGTATAGATTGTGTTTCTTCATCTCTCAGAGGAACTGGAAACAGCTGGTAATGTCTTAGTGGTAATAGCCACTTCTTCCTTCTCCTCTTGTGACTTATTCCACTTCATATAGCCATGGAGATCCTTCCATTTTCTGGTATCCTCTTCAATTTCTTTCTTCAAAGACTTAAAGTTCTTGTCAAATAAATCCTTCACTTCCTTGGTTAGAGTTACTCCCAGATATCTTATGCTATTTGTGGCTATTGTGAAAGGTGAATAAGGCTTTGGGGGCTTTTAAAATTACTAAATCGATTCCATCATTAGAGATAGCTACCCCTATCCTGTCAAGCCGCATTGAACTCATCCCGTATTTGATCTTTCTTTGCAGGATCCATAATAGTTGCTGGTGATTGAACTCGGCCTTCAGCTCTTTTCCCTTGGAAGGAGTGGGAGTGAGGGTTTTAACTGTCTGATCACAAGGATGAATCCATTTTGAAACAATCTTGGTAACTGGCAAGAATCATCTTGTGAGCATACAGAAAGGTCTGGTTAAGATGGAGGTGTTATATATAAGAAAAGTTGTTTCTTTTTATATTTATTGCTCTGGAACTATTTTTGGAATTAAAAATATCCTCACAAAATCACAACTGAAAATGTTCTAAGACACAAAGACTTTTAGAAGTTCCATGCCAAGAACTGAGGATAGAGGCCATATATGTTTTCTATCCTAGTACCATACTTACCCAGTCTTATGTTGGAGACTGCTTCCTTCTGAGTGTGGAGGTGTTGATGATAGAAAAAGGAAGGTCTGTGCTCCAGTGTGTGTGTGTGTGTGTGTGTGTGTGCGTGTGTGTGTGCGTGCATGTGCGTGTGTGCGTGTGTGTGTGTGTGAGAGAGAGAGAGACAGAGAGAGAGAGAGAGACAGAGAGTGAGAGTGTGAGCATGTGTGAGTATGTGTGAGTGTGTGTGAGAGCATGTCTGTGAGTGTCTGTGAGTGTGTGAGTGTGTATGTGTGAGCATGTCTGTGAGCGTGTGTGAGTGTGTGAGTGTGTGTGAGTGTATGTGTGTGTAAAGAGTGAAAACAGACTTTATGTAGCTTGCTTCTGATTTTATACCATTTATCAATACTTCCCTTAACCTAATGAGAGAACTCATAAACTGTTACTAACTTTTGCCCAATGTTAGTCCTTTTTTTATTGATTTTTATTGAGTTCTACATTTGTCTCTGCTCCCCTCCCTGCTTTTCCCCTCCCCTTCAACCTTCTCTCAAGGTCCCCATGTTCCCAATTTACACAGGAGATCTTGTCTTCTACTTCCCATGTAGATTAGATCTATGTAAGTCTCCTTAGGGTCCTCATTGTTGTCTAAGTTCTCTGGGATTGTGAAATGTAGACTGGTTTTCTTTGCTTTATGTTTAAAAGCCACTTATTAGTGAGTACATGTGATAATTGTCTTTCTGGGTCTGGGTTACCTAACTCAATATGATGTTTTCTAGCTCCAACCATTTGCCTGCAAAATTTAAGATGTTGTCATTTTTTTCTGCTGTGTACTACTTCATTGTGTAAATGTACCACATTTTCCTTATCCATTCTTTGGTCGAGGGGCATTTAGGTTGTTTCCAG
Source organism: Arvicola amphibius (assembly GCF_903992535.2). Lineage (NCBI taxonomy): Eukaryota > Metazoa > Chordata > Mammalia > Rodentia > Cricetidae > Arvicola > Arvicola amphibius. Next base: position 25,264,956 of record NC_052048.2, on the reverse strand, counting down.
GTTCAGAATATGAGAAGCAATTCTGCTATGAACATAGCTGAGCACTTGCCCTTGTGGCACAATTGAGCATCCTTTGGATATATACCAAAAAGTGGTATTTCTGGGTCTTGAGAAAGGATGTGTCCTAATTTTCTGAGAAATCACCACACTGACATCCAAAGGGGCTGTACCAGCTTGCATTACCACCAGCAATACAGAAGTGTTCCCTTTACCCCACAACCTCTCCAACATAAGTTGTCAACAGTGTTTTTGATCTTGTCCATTCTTACAAGTGTAAGATGGAATCTCAGAGTTGTTTGATTTGCATTTCTCTGATGACTAAGGATGTTGAACATTTCCTTAAGTGTCTTTCAGTCATTTTAGATTCCTCTGTTGAGAGTTCTCTATTTAGGTCTGTACTCCATTTTTAAATTTGGATTATTTGTTCTTTTGGTGACCAATTTCTTGAGTTCTTTGTATATTTTGGAGATCAGTCCTCTGTCCAATGTGGAATTGGCAAAGATCTTTTTCCATTCTGTAGGCTGCCATTTCATCTTGCTGACTATGTCCTTTGCTTTACAGAAGCTTTTCAGTTTAAGGAGGTCCAATTTATTGTTTCTCTCAGTGTCTGTGTTACTGGGGTTATATTTAGGAAGTGGTCTCCTGTGCCAATGCGTTCAAGTGTATGTCCCATTTTCTCTTCTATGAGGTTCAGTGTGGCTGTATTTATGTTGAGGTATTTGATCCATTTGGACTTGAGTTTTGTGCATGGTGATAGATATGGGTCTATTTTCATTCTTCTACATGCTGATATCCAGTTATTCCAGCATCATTTGTTAAATATGCTCCAAAGAACACAAAGGCAGAGCACACAAAAATAAGGGAAAAGAGTACATGGCTATATAGGCAAAAGTGGAAAAAGGAAAATTACTTGACCCCACAGCATTAGTAATGAACCAAACATATACTCATGAGTGAAATCCTATAGATGGCTGCAGAGATTGGTCCCTTCCATGAAGACAATGGAGAAGGTATAGACTGCCCTCAAGCTGCCAGTTTTGAAGAAAAGGATTTATTTGGTCAATAGAATCTCTACCCCTGCAGTTCAGAGGGAGTGACAGAGTCGAGTCAGGAAATGGATCACAAACCTGAATCACTGGTCACTGCAGTGTAAGAAAATGTCACATCTAAAAGGCCTAGATCCCGGAAGACTCATATTAGCCTGCAGTCGTCAATGTGATTGCTACTCTGCTAACAAGGTTATTTGCTTCAGTTAGAACTTGTAGCCAGGTGGTGGTGGCGCACGCCTTTAATCCCAGCACTCGGGAGGCAGAGGCAGGCGGATCTCTGAGTTCAAGACCAGCCTGGTCTACAAGAGCTAGTTCCAGGACAGGCTCTAGAAACTACAGGGAAACCCTGTCTCGGAAAACAAAAAAAAAAAACAAAAAACAAAAACAACAACAACAAAAAAGAACTTGTATGACAAGAGAGTTTCAAAATGGAGTTAGTACTGTCTTAGCTTAGTCACAATAATCATAATTAAAATACCAGCTTACTCATATTCAATAGAACCATAATTCAGCAAAACGCACACCACAGAGCCATTTCTATTTTGCAGCACTTCTGAATAATGCTCATGTGTCCTTCTTTAAGATGTGTGTATGTAGATGCATGTTCGTGTATGTGCATGTCCATGTTGGGGACTGCTAGGTCTCAAACCTAGGGCAAATAGCTAACTGAGGTGCCTATGAACACAGCTGACACTGTCCCCCAGTCTCTCTCAATAGCTCCAGTACCTGTTACAGAGACATGCTGGCTGGCAGCCCCCACCCCTGCCCTGAACTCTCCAGCCTTTCCCCCTAGCTTTTCTTCCCTGTATAACCCAGCCATTTTGGCTACATGGCCCTTTCAGTCTCCTGGTCTTCAGACTCTCTCCTGGTCTCTTGGCCCCTAGTTCCTCGATCTTTCTCTCTTGTTGCTTTTCACCCCCAGTGCCTGGTTCAGTCTGGACATTCCAGATACCTCTGGATGTGCTCTCCCTTGTATCTATAATATAAACTTCAATCCCTGCCACGGACCGCCTCTTGTGGAGACCACCGACCGCGGGAGAACAGGGGTGAAGGCTAGGAGAAATAGAAATAGGCGAGGAAATGACAGACAGACATACTCAATAAGGTTGAATATGCTGCTGCAAATTTACTGAAGTTCAAGCATCAGTTTTATAGGATCACAGAAAGAAGTTGGCAAACAAAAAGCTTTTAACATAAGAAGAATGATTACAGGCAATAATCAAAAGCTTTACATGAGAAAAATGATTAAGGACAATTGATTGTTTCCAGTATGTCTTGTGGTTAGGGCCAGGTGAGCAGAGATCTTCTTTGAAATCCGTCTCACACCATTAACCAACTGCTTTCTCATAGCCCTAAATCATATCTGTTCTCATGGTAACCCAAAACACCATTCTTTAGGGTTTTACCCCCAAGTCTTGCTCCGGTGGTGAATAATTGGTTTCTTAATGTCAAGAATAGCCTGCCTTTCTCTCTTATCTAAAATGCACCTGGGGTTTCTCATTCTGGCTAGCCTCTCCTATCATGAGCTCCTTTTGTTCTAGGGTATCCATAAGTTTTCCCAGAGAGCGAGCCAGAGTCCAATATGCCTCAGTAGTTTGATTATTATTATTGGTAATGTCCTGGAACTTCTTGATCTGCTGGCAAGATAAAAGAACTACACAGAAACATCCCCCTAGAGGACACTAATCAGGCTGCAGTGGCCAGAGGAGACGTTCCCAGGTATTCACCCATCTCTGTTTCCCCAGCGCTAGAATTACAAACATGTGTCGTACATCACACTTGACATTTTCAGGCAGGTTCTCAGGCCCTCATGCTTGCAAGGCAGCCACTTTACCATCTCTCGGCCTCCATGAGCTACTTCTTCTTTACCACGTTAACGCATAATATCTAAGCATTAGTCATTCAATCAGACTTTTTAGTACTTTCTGAACCCTGCTCAGTATATGAATTAAGCCTTCTATGAACTAAATAACCCCCACCACGTTTTGGGAAGTGCCGAGACGGTCAGCTCTCAGTGGGTCAGAGGAACTGAGAGGAGCTGTGGAGTCAGCGAACTCCTGGACAGACAAACAGGCACCCATGGGACTTACCTGAGCTACAAAGCTTACTTCTTCATTTCATTTTTCTCTTTATGCTCCTACTCTGTTCTGTTCTTCTTCCCTCTTGTTCTTCCACATCCTCTCTTATTTTTCCCTTATCCATTTTATACCTCCCGAGACAAAAGTTTCTACCCAAGAAAAGATTACCTCACGACCACAGGTTATATATTTTCCCCAAACAAATGAAAATGTTTACACTGGAAGATCACTAGTTACATGGTTTTCTTAGATGCCCACAAGTAGTTAAACATTAATTTTCCCTCCATAACATCTTCACCCCAAAGCAATGATTCTTTTATTATTGATTAACAAAGATTTAAGAAAGCCAAGTATATTTCAGCCAGTTCCTTTAGTAGTAGCCGGCAACTGTTTGTGGTTTTAGATTCCTATCATATTTCTACTCTACAACAACTTTAAATAAGTGGCCAGCAAACCCTCTATTTCTTTACACAAAATAGGGTCATTTAATCTCCTCTCACAATTTTGCTTTTTCAAGGGGCGTACTGAAACCTGTGATTGATTCTCTAAGTTACATGGCCAAGGAATGCGGGCCTCACCTTGGGTGCAGGGACTTGATTGCTTTCTTCGATCAGCAGCTTGTTTACCCACAGGCAGAATTCACAGGTCTACAAAGCACGAAACTTCCTTGTTCTCATTTTCCACCTTCCGCACATCTCACGTCTAACAAAAGGGAAGGTGACTTCTAGCCTATCTTTGCCCCCCCCCCCTTTTTGTATCACTTATTGGAGCAACTGGCAGAATAACTGAAACCATTTTCCCAGTCATCTTCACTGTCTTAGCCACCTGGCTCTTCTAGTTTAATTAAATCACAGACCTAACTAACCATAATTGCTCTCTTAAGAGTCATCTTCATTGTGGTCTGAAGTAAATGACCCAGTGAGACGTGTGATTTTCCCACGAAACAATCACACTATGTTAGATACGGTGGGACCCTTTCACACAGCAACCACAACAGGCCAAATACAGCAGCAAGCAGGAGGAAGCACAGCAGGATGGAGGGTCATTCTGGGAACAATCCTCCCAGGGCTTTCCCTCTCCACAGTCTTCATCGCAGCTTTGCTATTGGATGAACTCCACAAGCTCCACCTCAGACCGCAGCTCCTCTGACATGGCCACCGACAGAGAAGAAACATTTAACTTAAATAAGGCTTCTAGATAAATTTCTTTTGAGGTGGGAGAAATTTCTTCATTAGGAACTGAGAAAATGATGACCATATTCTTGTCAGAGTTTTCAGGAACAATTTTAGGCATGTTTCTCAATTTCCTCTTTCCCATGTCTTCAAATCACTGAGAAGCAGTTCAGCCTGTGACTTCTTCTTTGTGTACCCAGCGTTGGCCACCTCTGGGTCATCTAGCTCAGAGCTTGTGGGGGTTGACGCTGAGCTCTGGCCAGGTCTCCGAGACAGACCTTGCAGAGACAGATACATGAAGTCCTTGACCTGCTGAACATAAACCTAAACAATGGTGCAGGAAAGACAGGCCCAAGGTAGAGGTGAGCATTCCTTTCTCAGAAGGAGGAGAAGAAGACAGTGGGAGTGTGTGGCAGACAATGGGCAGGCTGAAGTGATGGAATGGACCAAGACAGCAAGAAACCAAATATTGTAAGGGGCTGTCAAAAGACAGGACATCAATGGGACAGTGTGATACTTACAGAAGTGGAAGAACAATAGAATTGCAGGTGTCTGAGGGTGAATTTTTCTCCGTGTGTGTGTGTGTGTGTGTGTATGTGCATGTGTGTAGATATATGTGTGTATGTATATGTGTATGTGCATGTGTGTAGATATATGTGTGTATGCATGTGTGTATGTGCGTGTGTACAGATGTATGTGTGTATATGTGTGTATGTATGTGCGTGTGTACAGATGTATGTGTGTATATGTGTGTATGTATGTGCGTGTGTACAGATGTATGTGTGTATATGTGTATATGTATGTGTGTATGTAGATGTGTATTTGTGTGTGTATGTGTATGTAGACGTATGTGTGTATGTAGATGTGTATTGAGTGTGTATATGTGTGTATGTAGATGTGTATGTGTGTGTGTGTAGATGTGTGTATGTGTATGTGTGTGTGTGTGTGTGTGTGTGTGCTTCAGAGCTGACTTGGTTATTTATTATGGAGCTTTGACAGCTTTTTCCTGCTCTAAGTGTGTAATTATTCTGAGCATTTGTTGGGCTTTTCATGGCTCTAACCTTGGCCTCAAAGTGAGCACATCTGCTTGCTACCTGACAGGGAAGGGAGTCTACTGGTCCTTGAGACTCTGGTCGGCTGCTATGGTTTCCTTTCTACTCCTCAGTGCCTGTTTCGTCCTGAGCTGTGTGGGTAAGTTCTGTACTGATGTGGCATCTCTTTGGGGCACTTTCTTGTTTCTGCTCTGCAGAGACTCCTTTTGCCCATTAACTGATCAAACCTTGCATGCAATACCATGTTTTTCTTGATTTCTCTCCTTTACTTTTTCTTTCCATCTTCTGACCACCAAGGCTTCACCTGGCTGTGTTAGCACATGTTTACAGCCATCATCTGTGGCAGTGCCTTCCAGTATTGGGTTCACCAGCAGTCACATTCTCTGGTCACATCTCTCTGTTGGGAGCACAACTCCAGTGGATGTCATAATGTTGGCAGTTGGGAGTCCTTGATTCATATGGGTTGCCCCCCCCCTTAATATGAGAGGAAAAAGCAGTCAAATTAAATGATGAAGATTGAAGAAATAAAATAATTCTTCCCTGTTTTATCTGCCCACAAAACTGCACCTGACGTCTATTGTGTGAGAAGTTTTGATGATGTTCCTTGCGATCTGCAGTCTGCTTCTCTGTTTGCTATGGAGATGATCACAGCCGTTACTGCACAGTCCAGGAGGGAGTGGGAGGGACGTATGCCATGTGCTGCTTCTTGTCTGCAGTCTGCTCCGAGTGAGACAAACATCCCGCTCTTGCAAAAGCAGGGCTTGCTCTAACCAGCACAGCCAAGTCTAAGAGGGTGGGCCCTGGTGGTTAAGGATCATTATTTTGTCAAGAAGAAACTGAAATTCAAGACCCAAAGCATGAACTAGAAAGGTAAAAACGTTTGCTTAAAATATTGAAGAAAATCTGTTTTTTTTTTGTTGTTAAATTGTTTAATGGGCACACCATGAACAAAATGTTAACTTTAAAAAATAAATTTTATTTATTCATTGAAATTTTGTTCTTATTTACAATGTATCTTGATCATATCCACCCCACTTAAAAATCTCCAGATTCTTGAAGTAGACTACCTGCTCAGGAATGGTTAGGATATGGTAACATACCCCCTGGTCTTGCCTCGAAGTTGTTCAAACAAAGGGGACCAGACATTGGTGAGCCAATAGATAACTACACAGGACTTGTGGAAGTTCCCTGATACAGGGGTTTGTGTTTTGTTGATGTAGAAGATGAAATTTCTGTTCCAGAAAATAAAGCTGATGCTATAGTTGGGGAGAGGGAAAAACGAGGAGCTGTAGAAACAAGCAATAATTGACTCTGGTCTTCAGTGGGTTTGCACAGAGAAGGGGAGCAGGGAGGTAGAGTGGAAATACACCAGCCTGGCCCAAGGAGGGGACTGAGGCTCTAGGGCTGACTGTGTGGATACTCATCACCTTCTTTCTTCACAGTGACTTACCGGTTTGTGATGGACAAGCCCTATACAAGACTGTCTGAACTTCACACATACCATTCCAGTCTCAGCTGCTTCAGTGAAGGGACGTGGGTGTCAGGTGAAGAGTCACAATATTTCCGGGGGGGGGAGGGAGGGACGGAGGGAGGGAGGGAGAGAGGGGAAGGGGGAGGGAGAGGGGGAGGGGCAGGGGGAGGAGGAGGGGGAGAGGGGGAGAGAGAGAGAGAGAGAGAGAGAGAGAGAGAGAGAGAGAGAGAGAGAGAGAGAGAGAGAGAGAGAGAGAGAAAGAGAGAGAGAGAGAGAATTCCTAGGATTGAGCTTGAGGTTTATTTAATATATATTGTGTGTGTGTGTGTGTGACTTGCATGCTATCAAGATTTCTCTAAACTTACATGTTCAGTTCAGGTTCTGAATACATCCAGGAAACAATTCAATTCAATTCCCAGGCATCTTGATTTTGTGAAACATTATCAAACACAATACACATTTTGTCCAGTAAAGTCTGGAAGTCATAACTATTCCCATGAGTTTTACATTCAATGTATAAAATTCTCTTTGATATTTCTGTTTCCCAATTAATGCTATCCACCTCCATTTCAAATACCATCTTTATTACTAGAATAACTGAGTCAGGCTGAGCCTGCCCTTGCCCAAAACACACAAATACCAAATTCATCCATGGAGAATTGGGAGTCATCATTGAGTATTGTATCTGCCTTACCTATGTGTGATGAAGGATGCAATGACAGTAATGTGCTCATCTGTAGTTTTCCCTATGGACTCAATCATAATACATAAAAGAAACACCTTCTAGACAGGTGACAGGGTCCTGTCTCTAAAACCTATTTACTCACCATGCCACTTTTGTGGAGAAATCTGTGAGAAGTGAAAACAGCAAAAACCCCTCATACGACTAGGAGGCACTGCGATTTTCCCTCTTAGTTATTGGTCAGAATATGTTGCATGGCAATACAAAAGTGTTGCCAGATTCTCCTGGCTTTGCCTTTCTTAGCATATTGGAGTTTTGGTGGGGGGTGTCAAATGTCTATAGAGCTGATTCGTTCCTGAGGAAAATAACTCCGGTGAGGATAGTCTGTCTCCTATTTTTTGGAGACACACAATAACAGCTCATATATCTGATTTGATACAGCCCTTCACATATATCCCAGGAAGGGTTGTGTACTTTGAATTCTAATTGGTTTTAATAACAAAAACCCTGAGTCAGATATAGGGCCAAATGCTGGAAGATCAGAGAAGCAGAACAGCGAGGCGCTAGTTGTTACCTCTACCGAATCCTCAGACCAAATGGGTGATCCTGGCTCTAGGAATCTTCAGAACGTGTTGAGCTCCTGTCTCCTCCTGCCCTATATTTCTTCCTCTCCCCAGGCACAGCCTTTCCTGTCTGCACCTTCCTAGTGCTGGTATTAAAGGCATGTGACTCCCAAGTGCTGGAATTAAAGGTGTCAGCTGTCACTGCCTGTCTCTGTCTCTCTTTCAGACTAGATCAATCTTGCGTGGCCTTGAACTCACAGAGATCCGTCTGTCTCTGTCTTCAGGGTGCGGGGTTAAAGGTGTGTGCCAGCACTGCCTGGCCTCTATGGCTAACTTGCACTCTGGTCTTCAGACAAGCCTTATTTGTTAGATCACAAACAAAATCTCACCACAGGCTTGGACTCCTTAGACAGCCCAAACTGGCTCGTTCTCACCACCCTCGTGGTTCAGCCTCCTGTGTGCAGGGATTACAGATGTGCAGAAGCACACCAGGCTGCAGCTGCAGTTTCAAAGCAAGACTTCCTTGAAAGGGGAAGTGGGCACTTCACCTTTAGAGGGCTCTGAAACGAGACAGAAGTGGATTTTAATGGTAAACTTTGTGTCCATTCATAAACACATCCCCTAAGCATATCTAGCTTAAAATTATGGTCAGTCAGGCTCGTTGGTATAATTTATTCTATGTGTAGATAAATTTATGTGATGAAATTATTTTATATAATCACAGTATCCAGAAATAAAAATAACAGACATTTTGACAATGCTCTTTTGAACTGATATGACTTAAAAAAAACTCAAAGCAAAAATGTTTTTATTTTGTCATTCATGGTGATGCATGCTTATAATTCTAGCCCTTGAGAGACAGAGGTAGAGAACTTCCTGTGGCTCTGGCTTCAGTCTGGTCTACCCAGAGAGCTCCAGAGCTACATAGTGAGATTCTGTCTCAAAGAAAAAAAATTAACTGGGTGTATCAGCCTGAGCAGAGAACTGTGGTCTATTAGAGTCTGCAGAACATCCATTCAGACCCTTCTGGCTTTTAGAGTCTTCAATGAGAAGCTGAGTGTTATTCTAATGGGTCTGCCTTTATATGTTACTTGGTCTTTTCCCCTTGTAGCTTTTAATATTCTTTCTTTGCTCTGTATGTTTGGCATTTTGATCACTATGTATCATGAGGACTACCATCTCTGATCCAGTCTGTTTGGGGATCTGTTGTCCTTCTTCAGGTTGGAGACATTTTCTTCTGTGATTTTGCTGAAAATGTTTTCTGTGCCTTTGACCTGGATTTCTTTTCTTTCTTCTCATCCTATTATTCAAAGACTTGGTCTTTCCCACAGGATCCCACATTTCCTAGATGTTTTGTGCCTGCTTTTTTTTTTTTTTTAGATTTAAGATTTTCTTTTACTGAGGTATCTGCTTACCTCTTCTACCTTGTCTCTAGTGCCTGAGAGTTTCTCTTCTATGTCATGTGCTCTGTTGGAGAGGTTTATTTCTGAGGTTTTGTTTGACTTCCTGAGATACACATTTCCAGTTTTGTCTCTGGGTTTTACTTAGTGATTCTATTTTACTTTCATGTTGTATGTTGTTTTTGTTATTTTATTCACCATGTGTGTTTTTACAGACTTCAAACTCAATGGTAATTTTTTGTCTCATATTGCTTTATTGGTGAACGCACCCCTCACGGTCCTGACTTTCTTTCTCATGTTCTCCCTCCTTCTGCTCCTCATCAGGACCTTGGGAGCTCAGTCTGGTGCTCCAATGTGGGGCTCAGTCATTTTCTTCATCTATCGCCAGGTGGAGGTTCTATGGTGATATGCAAGAAATTCATCAGTATGGCTATAGGAACTGGCCTTTTAGGCTCCCTCTCCTCAGCTGCCCAAGGAACTAGCTGGGGGCATCTCCCTGGAAACCCGGGAACCCCTCTAGAGTCAAGTCTCTTGACAACCCTCAGATGGCTCCCTTAATTAAGATATATTTAGGCATTTAAAAAATCTTACTGGTCTTTTGCTTGTATTATGGTTTCCAACTTTTTTGCTTGTTTTTCTTTATTTTTTTCAAGACAGGGTTTCTCTGTATAGATTTGGTGCCTATTCTGGAACTCGCTCTGTAGACCAGGCTAGCCTTGAACTCACAGAGATCTATCTGTCTTTGCCTCCCGAGTGCCGGGATTAAAGGTGTATGCTACCACCAACCAGTCAATTTTGTGACTTTTTTTATGGGTTTTTCTCTGCTTCTTATGACTATGTGTGTCTCCGTATGTGTGTGTTTCTTATGTTTTTCTTCTATTTTAAATTCTGTCCTTTAAGAAAAATTGCCTATTTCTAAAAAAAAAAGAGGGAACATTGGTGTGGAGTTGGATGAGTAGGGAGAATCTGGGAGGAGATGGGAGAAGAAACCGTGTTCAGAATATATTGTGTGAAAAATTATTTTCAATTAAAAATTAAAAGCAGAAATGAAAATTATCTCATAAAGACCACAAAAATGCCCACTTTGGCCACAGTAAAAGACTAATTGGGAAATATACTTTGTCTTCTCTGGTTCACTCCTGCCCTGTGTGAGTACTAAGGCAAATGTTTGGATGCTTGAGTTAGAGCATGGGCCTATGCTCTGCACTCTTAACAACCAATAAGGGATGGTTAAGCTCTCAAATATTTGATATTGGATAAAAATTAGTAAGAAGTAGCAATAAGGAGCAATTATTCTGAGTTAAGTACTGTTCAAAATGCTTTGGAGGTACTATGTGATTAAATCACCCATGAGGTCTCAACATCAATTCCATGACCGCAAATGATACATTCAGAGAATAGTAAATACTGTAATTATGAGAAAGCAACACTGGCGAGCAGCCGCAGATCCCTGGGGTTGTGTAGAACACGTCTCCTTAATCTTATTCGTCTTGCCTTGTGGTCACAGAAAAAGTTTGGGGTTGTTGCCCAAGTCACTGGAAGTCATTTGGCTCCAGCTGTTACCACATTTCTACCGATAAGAACATCTGGAACATCAGCGAGCAGAAATGCATTAAGATGGGGGCTCATTTGGTGGTGATCAACACTGAAGCTGAGCAGGTAGCTCTTTCTCATTTGTCTTAGCCTTTTAATTGTAGGGAAATATAGCCAAATACGCTAAACTTGATCATTCTTAGATTTATCATTACTTATTAGTTAATTTTCCCCAACCAAATCATTGTTTTCCCTCCCTTCCTCCTCTCTTCCCAGTCCCCCCCCCCACAACCTTCTCTCTTCACCCACCCCCATCCACTCCTCTTTTCTCTTCAGAAAAGGGTGGGTCTCCCACATATATCAGCCAGCCATGGCATATCAAGTTGCTATAAGACTAGACACTTTCTCTCCTATTAAGGCTGCACAAGATAACCCAACAAAGGGTCCCAAAATCAGGTAAGAGTCAGAGACAGCCCTGCTCCCACTGATAGGAGTCGCACAAGAAGACCAAGCTATAACTATAACACACATGGAGAAGGAATGGCTAATAGTTATTAGTATGGTCACCCCATTACAGAAAATCCTCTAGAACTTTTTGCTTTTCAATATTGGAAGTCCTTGAACAAAGACCCTCCACTTCCCATTTCATAAAGGCTCTGGCAATCACTCCTCTGCTTCCTGCTTTTTATGAGTTTGATTACTCTAGATTCTTCATGTAAGTGAATTCATGTATTATTATTGTGTGTTCCTGCACGCATGCATGCGTGTGTGTGTGTGTGTGTGTGTGTGTGTGTGTGTGTGTGAGAGAGAGAGAGAGAGAGAGAGAGAGAGAGAGAGAGAGAGAGAGAGAGAGTATGTGTAGTTTATTTAATTTGACATGGTATCTTCAAGGTTCATCCATGTCATAAGACATGACAAAATTTTCTGGTTTGAATATTCCACTATATGTATATTTCCTTTTTTGTTTTTTATGATTTTCCCTAGGTAACCTAAGGTGTGACTGACTGAAAAAAATGCATGTATTTCCAATGTGCAATGTGATTATTTGCTTTATGTGTGCATTGTGAATTGAATGCTCAAATCCATTATATATGTGTGTGGTAAGAGCACCTAAAAAATGTGGTAATTTTCCCTCCCTTCCCAGAGTGGTTCTCATATAGATTGCTCCCATTCCATGGTGGTTATGAATGGCTCAGTGAATACAGTTGTGTAAATATCTCTTTAGATCCTGATTACTTAAGAAAGTATTTATTGTTTCACAGTTTCATTCATATATAATGTTCTTTGATCAAAATGCCCCTCGTCATTTTCTCTTATCCCCTTCCTCTCCCACTGTATCCCCTCTTCTTTACAAACTTCCCCTCTATCTTATGTGTGTGTGTGTGTGTGTGAGAGAGAGAGAGAGAGAGAGAGAGAGAGACAGAGAGACAGAGAGACAGAAACAGACAGACAAACAGACAGACTCATATTTCAGTAGGGTTGCCTGCATGATCATGGGTGTGCAGCCACCTCTGAGAAACATGACTCTTTTTATACTGGCAACTATTAAATGCCAGAACTGTAGTGAGGAAGCAAACAGGGCCTATGGGTTAAAGGAAGATGTGAGAATTAACCAATAAGAGGCTACAGATAATGGGCCAGGCAGTGTTTAATAGAATACAGTTTCCGTGTAATTATTTCGGGTGTAAAGCTAGCCGGTGGCCGGGTGGCCGGACGCAGCCCCGCCGCTTCATTCTACACAGATCCTGCACGGCTAGCTTTACACCCTAAAAAACAACACACAAATTGTATTCTTCTAATCACTGCTTGGCCCATTAGTTCTAGCCTCTTCTTGGCTAACTCTCATATCTTGACTAACCCATATCTAATAATCTGTATGCCACCACGAGATCGTGGCTTACCGGGAAAGATTCAGCATGTCAGACCTGGCAGCTGGCTCCATGGCGTCTGTCTCAGAGAGGAGAGGCATGGCATCTGCCTGAGGCATCTGCCTCACTTCCCTTCTTCCCAGCATCCTGTTCTGTCTACTCCACCCACCTATGTTCTGACCTATCAGGCCAAGCAGTTTTTTTTATTAATTAACCAATGAAACAGCAGATAGATAGAAACACTGCTACATCACAGAGCTTCTCAGGAAGGGGTCTTAGCCCTCGCACACCCATGATGAAACATTGGCGGGCCCAGTCTTGTAGGTAGGTGTCTTTCACAGGTAGCCATTGCTGCTGTGAGTTCGAGCTCTCGTGTTCTTTTCTCTCTCTCATGTTCACTGAGCTTGAGGTGTGGTGTAGATGTCCTGTTGACGAGCACTGACCAGTTTTGAGTCTCAGAATTGATCATCATCACTGTAAAGAGGAGCTCTCTGAAGCCCCTGTGGCCTTCCTGTTCACATCTTATAAGGAAGCATCTCTGACAAAACACCAGGATTTTTGTTGAATAACTTGCGGAGCTGCTATGCCCCTGAAGGTTAACTCTCTTCAAACTCTATTTAAAAAGTGTATTTTTAATGGACTTACACAACAACAGGTTTCCACATGACTTTTTCATCCTTCCTTGGTTTTCGCTAACCCTCTCCCATTCATGCATCTCTGTAGTGATAGCTGTGGGCCACTTCCTGCCCTGCTCCCGGCCACCTGGCTAGCTTATGCCCCGAAATAACAACACACAAACTGTATTCATTTAAACACTGCCTGGCCCATTAGAAGACACACCTACATCACATCTCCCTCATCATCTAAGACACGCTCACTCAAACTTTTGCATTCCCAGTATTTACTCCATCTGCTTTCATAGCACCTCATTCCTGCTCTCCCTCCTCCTTTAAGGCATTCCCTCCCTTCCCCACTAATGGCCCCTTTCTACTTTCTGGAACTCTACAGATACTCTAAACACACAAATCTAAAAGTTCCCAGATGGGGTCTTCGTGGAGATAGAACATTTGGTGTTTATCTTCCTGGGCCTAGGTCACCTCAGTAGTTCTCCCCCACTCCATTAATTCACCTACAAATCTCACAATTGTACTTCCTTTACAGTTCCATAGCGTCCACGCACCTCCTTCTCATTGCCCATTTTCGGTTGATGGACATCTATCCCAATCCCGTTTCTCACTACTGTTCATCGAGCAGTAACGAACATGGGCGAGTAAACATCTCTGTAATAGAGCCCTCCGGGTGCGTGCCCAGCAGTGATGTCCTTGAGTCACGTGGTGCTTCTAGTTTTAGCATCTTGAGAAACCTCCGTACTCATTCCTACAGGAGTTGCATCGGTTTGCACTCACATTACCAATAAGTATTTCTCTTTCCCCATATCCTTGTCTTCGTTGTCATTTGTTTGCTTGATTGCCACTACTCTGACTGAGACAATTCTAAATCCCAAACTAGTTCTAATTTGCATTTCCCTGGTGATTAATGATGCACACTTGGAATATGATAATTTTGTACAGGAGTACACTGTATTGTAGCCTTTCCATCCTTATCTGTTCCTGAGTCCTTCTGTTGAACATCTTTTAATATTTCTGTTGGCCATTTGTATATTTTCTTTGGTACAATGTCAGTTCAATATTCCCCACTTTAATTTTATTATTTCTTTTACTTTTGTTACTTTATAGGTATCCTTTATTTATTTTGGATATTAGTCCCTTTCCAGAGATATGGCTTGCAAATGTCTTCTCCAGTATCATTGGCTGCTCTTATACTTGCTGATCTTTTCTTTATTGTGAAAAAAAACCTTTTTGGTTTGATGTATTCCTTTGTCTATTTTTATTTCGTTGCTTGTTCTTTTGGCATCATGTTCCAGAATGCCTTGCTAACTTCAATGCAATGAAGCCCTCACCTGGGATTTTCTATTTAGAGTTCCCAAATTTGCACTGCTCATTTAGGTCTTTGAATCACCTTGAATTGACTTCTGCATAGAGTATGAGGGAAAGGATGAGAGTCATTCTTTTCCCACAGCCTTTATTCTCAGCACTTATGTTAAAGCCTCTGTCCTTTTCCCATCATGTGACCTTTAGTCAGAGATCATTTGCCTGTATGTATGAGTTTCCTTATGCACTCCAGGAGAAAGGAGTCTCTCCACTTGAGTGCTCTTTGATTTCCTTAGTCAATGTCTTTCAGTTTTCAGAATACATTGTTTTGCTTCCTGAGTGAGTTGTCCTCTGGGTTAAGCTTATTCTTAGATATTTTGTTCTTTTTGATGCTACTGGAAAGAGTCATTCTCTTACCTGCTTGATTCTCTTACCTTACTTGATTTTGTTATTGTTGTTGCTATTGTTGGTACAAAGAAATGGTGTTGATTTTGTATCCTGCAACCTTGCTTAATTTGATAAGGACCCATTGATGTTCAAAGGCCTGAGAACCAGGGGAGTTAGAAGACTATCTCTGCCCGAGCAGACAAGCAGGAAGCGAAATGAGAGGAACTCCTGTTTGCTTTGACTTTCATTCTCTTTAGGCTGTCAGTGTTTAGATGATCCCTGCCCCTGCTGGAGGG
Organism: Arvicola amphibius; assembly: GCF_903992535.2. Classification (NCBI taxonomy): domain Eukaryota; kingdom Metazoa; phylum Chordata; class Mammalia; order Rodentia; family Cricetidae; genus Arvicola; species Arvicola amphibius. Next base: position 25,249,474 of record NC_052048.2, on the reverse strand, counting down.
CAAGCTAGCTTACTGAGCTCACAGATGCTGTAGCCAACTGTTTGTGGAAACACATTGCAGATATACCCAGAAATGATGTTTTAATCATCATTTAGCCTTAGCCTTGCCAGGTAGAGACATAGAATCTAGTATCACAACATTTAAGCATGTAACATTTTAAAAGAGATTGTAATATAAATTATTCTCATGGGATTTGAGATGATACTTTTACTTGGTGAAGAATGAATGATGAGGGTTCCTAGGCTAGGGCCTCCTGGCCTTGCAGCAGTGCTTGTCATTTTGGTTCCTGTGCTGTTGGGTCAGATGGCCATCATTTCTCTGGTGTTTTCTTCTGTTTCGTCTGGCTGTGAGGGCTGTAAAGAATGCTCACCCTGATCAGAATGGGCCTTCCCAATCATTAACTCTTGATCACCCATACAGAGTTTCATCATCCAACAACTGAATACGTCGATTACTTACTTCCTGGGGCTTTCTGATCCACAAGGTAACAACAAATGGCAATGGATCGATAATACTCCTTGCAGTCAAAATGTCAGGTGAGTGCAGTCCTAGCTTAATGAACCACTGGAATTATTTACACTGAAAATTGAGGAAAAATTTGCTAGCTGTGACTATTAATACTAATAATTATAACAGATTAAGTTTACTAAATAATCTAGAATTTCATGAAACTTCTCTTTTAGGAACTCATTTTACATATGAAATATTGAATAATAACTTCCTCAAGATCAATAGATCAATAAAATGAGAAACTGCATTTAAAATAACTGAATCAGAATTATGACAAACACATCAGAATAATTATACAATAATACTTTTGATAAGTTACCTTATTTTATTCTCATGTAATCTGTGAGTTACTTTGAAGCCCTTACTAAATTTATTTCTTTTTTATGATTTCCATTTTTATACATGAATCATTTGAAATCAAAAGATATTAAATTTCTTGATCAGGGTCTGTGGTAAGGAGGCTGCTTGTTCATTTCCCAACTGCTGAGACTCCTGAAATAACCACACAGAAACTATATTAATTAAATCACTGCTTGGCCAATTACTTAAGCATATTGCTAGTTAGCTCTTACATCTAGAATCAACCCATCTCTATTATTTTATACTTTACCACAAGGCTTGTGGCCTACTGGCAAGGTTTCAGCACATCTGTCTCTGGCAACAGCTCCATGGCTTCTCTCTGACTCAGCCTCCTTTCTCCCAGCATTCAGTTTAGTTTTCCCCATCTAGCTCTACTCTACCCTATCAGGTCAAGCCAGTTCCTTTATTAATTAACCAATCATATTCACAGCATATAGAGGGGAATCCCACATCAAGGGTCAAAGTAAATTAGAAGTTAAACAAGTATTTTATTTATATTCCTTTTTTGCCTTTTATTAAACATAGATTTTTTTCTCATACAATATAATTTGAATATAATTTCCCCTCTCTTTACTCCTTCACATTCCTCTATACCTCCTTTCCCATCTGTATCCATTAGAAAAGAACATGTTTCTAGGATATAACATTAGAACATAACAGAGTAAATATAATAAAATTAAACCATTGATTGAAGTTGGACAATTCAAGCCAACAGAAAAATAAGAGCCTCAAGAGAAGACACAAGAATCAGAGACCTATTCTTATACACATTCATAAAAAATCCCATACAAGTACTAAACTGAAATCTATTGTACATATGCAGAGGGCTTAGTGCAGACCCTGCAGGCCCTGTGCATGTTACTTCAGAACTCCATGACTTCATATGCATTTTGATCATGTTGATTTAGAGGCCTTTGTTCTCCAGTGTCCTCCATCCCCTCTGTCTCCCACATTGGGTTCCCTGAGCTCAGAGTGGAAGAATTTGATGGAGACATTTAGAGCTGTGTGGTCCAAGGTCTCTCTCTGGCTAATGTCTTGCTGTTGATTTGTATATTTGTTCCCATCCGAAGCATCTCTGATGGTGGCTGAATAAAGCCCTGATCTACGAGTACAACAAAATATTGCTAGGAGTCATTTTATGGTTACATATATTTTTAAGAGCACTAGTATTTGGTTTTACCTTAGTTACAAAATAATTTTAATTCCAAAAGTAAGGCCCACTCCCTGCTTCTATCCCCTCTATAGTCTTCAAAGGGGGCAGTTAACTCACATTCAGAGTTAGGAAGCTGATGTAAAAAGGCAGCTTCTATATATGCCAAAAAAAGTACTTTTGCCAATTTATATCATGATGAGGGATTTGTGAAGAAGAGAAAGTAAATATTGGATTGCAGGGGAAAGGTCAAAGTATAGCACATCCAAAAAAAAATACATGTAAAGCTGCCTGTTTGGGGCCTTTTAGAAATGGGTTGTGTGAGAAAGAGGAGGAAATGCTGGGGTCTTCTCTCACCCACGCTCTGTTCCATTCAACGTCGAACTCCGCTGTTCAGGCAAACGCTATGCACGCACAGAGGAGTTACTTCTGTTTTGTTTCATGCAGGTTCTGGCACCTAGATGAGCCCAACCTTCCCGAAGAGAGATGTGCTTCCGTAGTTCATTGGGGTACGGGATGGGGCTGGAATGACGTTTTCTGTGAGAGTAAATATAACTCAATATGTGAAATGAAGAAGACTTACCTCTGAGCGGCATTTTATTCATTTATACCTTTAGAGTGGCTTGGAACGAACACGTGACTGTAGTCATTCTTTTTCTAGATGTTTCTCTTCACTGATGACAGATGGGTCCTTCCTCTCTGTGATGGTTAGGGTTTTGTCAAATGGACACAAACTAGAATCACCTAGGAAGAGGGACCCCCAGCTAAGGAATTGCCCCATCAGGCTGACTTGTCAGCATGTCTGTGGGGCATTTTCTTGATTGATGATTGTTGTAAGAGGGTCCAGTGGTCATGGGTGGTGTAAGAAAGTAAGCTGAGAAAGGCATGGCTAGCAAGCCAGTAGGCATCCTCCCTTCATCTTTGTCCCAGGTTCCTGCCCCAGGTTTCTACCCCAGGTTCTTATTCCAGGTTCCTATCATAGGTTCCTACCCTAGGTTCCTGCCCCAGGTTCTTGCTTTGGCTTCTTTTTATGATGAACTGTTGTTACTTGAAAGTATAAAATGAAATAAATCGTTTCTTCCAAGTTGCTTCTGGTCAGTGTTTTGTTCCCCCACAGCAACAGGGAAGCAAATTAGGATACTGCCTTTGTCCTCATCTTTCATTTATGATTCATGGTTTTTCTCTTTTCTTCATACTTTTTTCTTTAAAAATTTATTTATTTACTTTAGGAAAACAATCTTTTCTTATTTTACATACCAATCCCAGTTTCCCCTCCCTGCTCTTCTCCCACTCCCTCCACCTCCCCCCTGCATCTACTCCTCAAAGAGGGTAAGGCTTCCCATGGGGAGTCAAGAAAGTCTAGCACATGACTCTGAGGCAGGACCAAGGCCCACCTCACTGTATCTTCATACTTCTACAAACATCCCTCTTGCCAGACTATACTATTTGGGCTATGAGAAGATTTACAACACACTGTTGTTTGAAAACCACTTCATTCTCAAAATGCCATAGAAAAATCCCCTGGTGAAGGCTGTGGCTCTAGCTAGAACCACAACCATCCAGGAATCTGACAAGAGCTCAAATCTGCTTTCTTGGTGATTTAGTCTCGTGGCTGACTCCTCAGTACTGATTATTGCCAGTCAGCCCTTCACATATGGAGATCTCTGCAAGGTGACTTGTGTGTGCTCAGAGTCTCCTTCCCCTTGAAATAGTGATCCAAGAATCAAAAGCTTCAGTGTTTCATGGGACAGGGTCTTCTGCTTCACACAACTGAAGGATATAATACCCAAGGTGTGACTACCGGGAAGCGAGAGTCTGTTGGGGACCCTCGTGGAGCCTGGTTATTCCACCACCCCCACTTAAGAAACAAAATGGATATAACAAGAAGGAATTGAATTAAATGTTCTTTGCTACAACAATGGGCTTCGGTTTATCAAAATACAAGGAGAAAATGTTTCAAACACTTGTCAATGACTCAATATTAAAACAAAGAATGCATAAACAACTATCACAATAAATTAGAAAAAGACAGAATGAATAAAATATTTGAACAAACATGCCACAGAGGGATAAATGTAAACATTCAGGGCCAGTGGCCATGTCAGAGGAGCAGCTGATGGCAATTACTTCAGGGAATCAGCCTACCAGGAAGTGAAGTTCTGACGGGTGAATCTCAGATAGGCAAGGCCCCGAGATCCTTGGCCCCATAATGTTCCTTACCACTGCTGTGTCCTTGCATGTTTGCTGCTGCGGTTCTTCTCAGGTATCTGGCATGATGTGATGGCCGCTGGAAGATCCCCACTGTCCTGAAAGCAGTATGATCATATCTTGGACTATCCCACTTCCTAGTCATTTTTACCTTGGCTTATTATGAAGATGATTTCCACTTAAGCCGTACTGTTTAATTGAAGCAATGATTTTTATACAATACTAGTGTTATTTTAAGTAGGATTTTGATGATTGGTAATTTTTTAATAAATATAGTAAGAAATTATGATAGAGGTTAGTGTAGTGGAAAAATTAACGTAGGTAAAGATAGGATTAAATGTTGGCACTGTCTCTGATAAAGCAGAGGCTGCAGAGGATAAGAAATAAGACAAGGAAGTATCACACAGCTGGAACACGTGAGTTTCTATTGAGGAGCGGTATAGACAGTGGCTTAGGTTGAGGATTAAGAAAAACAATTGAAGTCCAGCAGCCCAGCTTGCTTGAATTCTTCTAGTCTTAACGCTGACAGATGTGTTCACAGGTTTCAGAGTGCATCATAGCTGAAACAAAGCTTTGAAAATAACTTAAGGTTAGTCTAAGATGTATTTGTCAAATAGCTTTGAGGTGAAAAATCCAAGAAGACAATCTAAAGTTCACCAGGACCCATAGCTGTGTGATAGATTCTTTAAGGTTAGGGATCAAAAACAAAGCAGCCCAATCATTATTAGCTGATGTACCTTTCTTGCTAGGATTGGTTGGTGATCAAAGATGATGATTAATTCTTTGTATCCATTTCTGCCCTCAATATCCTGATATAAAAACCTGTTGATGAGTGGTTATGCACCCTAAATATTGAAAGTAGAACTGACCTGTTCTTTTTCATATATAAAAGTTTAGGTTTGTGATTCTTCTAAGGTTCCTTATAAGATTACCTTTCAAGATAAATAATAAAGTGATAGTTGCTTTCTTTGTAACCACAATATGCAGCCTGCTAGTAAAAGAACCGGCTGAGAAAAATATCCTGCTTATAGTAGGAAGGCTGTTAGTTTGTTCCCGGCTGCTCAGCCCCAAAATCATCACACAGAAACTATATTATTTGCAATACTGTTTTGCCAATAGCTCAAGCATATTGCTATCTAGCTCTTACACCTAAAATTAACCCATTTCCATTATTTTATATTTTACCACAAGGTTCATGGCCTACTGGCAAGGTTCCACACTGGCAGCTTGCATCTTCTCCCTCTAGCAGCTACATGGTGTCTCACGACTCCACCTTCTTTCTCCCAGCATTCAGTTTAGTTTACCCCATCTAGCTCTACTCTGCCCTATCACAGGCCAAGGCAGCTTCTTTATTCATTAACCAATAAAAGCAACACATATACAGAAAGGAATTCCACATCACCTACTTGTGCACGCTCTGTTAATCTATAACAAGTTACTTAGATATGAATGCATATGCGTTCTTGGGATGACTTTGTTTAATCATGTAAAGGAAATGGGAAACATGTATTTTAGCCTGTATTCATTATAATCATTCACTTGAAAAACAGAATGTAACCACATTGTAATTTTTATATTGTTTGAAAGATTCTACTGGGATATATAAGCTGTAAGGGGGAAAAGTAAAGTTATTAGAAGGAAATTGTGAATGAGAAAAGCACCAGAAAAGATGTAGAGGAAAAATAAAGAAAAAGTCAGAAGGGAACCATCAAGAGAGTGTGTGAATCTTTTCCATACTCCCTCAGATAAAAATGTCTTAGTTTGCTGACTCTGTGGATCTCCACAGAGCCTTGTGATACTGGAGGCTGGTCTTCATGGCAGCAGTAACTTAGCAAATATTATTTTGTAGAAATGTTCAGTTTCACTTGTAATCTGGGAGCTGCACATCAAGATTAGAATACACCATACATGTTGTGTATGCTTCTTTGTTGGTGTGAATATGTACATGCAAATGTTCATGTGTATGTACATGCATCTATGGAGGCCAGATGTAGATGTTGGGTGTTTCTTTAATTTCTTCCCACCTTGTCTTTTGAGATAAGGTAAGTCTTGAGCTCACTAATTTGACTAGTCTGGCTGAACAGCCAGCCCCAGAGGTCATCCTGTGTCCATCTCCCCAGTGCTGGGACTATCAGCAAGTGCCACTGTGCTTGGCTTTCTCTTTTTATATGAGTGCTGGAGATCTGAACATAGGTCTGTATGTTTGTACAGCCAGTGCTTTATCAATTGAACCATCTTTGCCACTTTTATACATAAACATCTTTTTATTTTCAGACATGGGTCTCTCACAGAGATCCTCTTGCCTCTCTCTTCCTACTTTAATTCCTCTACATGTACCTATCCAGTTTGACTAGCAGTGTTTGTTGAACAGGCTGTCTTTTTGCCAATGTCTATTTTTGGCATCTTTGTAAAAAGTCAGGAGTGTGGACTTTTATCTGAGTCCTCAGTTTTACTCCACTGATCAAAAGTCTGGTTTTGGCCAGTATCAAACTGTTTGCATTACTATAACTCTGTTAAATAACTTGTAAAGCAGGGATAATGATCCTTCCAGCATTGCTCTTATTATTATTTTGGCTGTCCTGGGTCTTTCCTGTTTCCATATTAACTTTGAGATTATCTTTCCAATTTCTGTGAAGAATTACATTGACATTTTGATAGTGATTGCATTGACTCTGTAGATTGCTTTTAGTAGGATGGCCATTTTCCACAATCCTACCTATCTATGAGCCTGGGGAGTGGGATGCCTTTCCATGTTCAGGTATCTTCTTCAGTTTCTTCATTATCTTTTTTTCTTTTTAATTCATTTTTTAAAAAAACAAACAAACTATCTTTTATCATTTTACACACCAATCACAGTTCCCACTCCCTCCTCTCCTCCCATTCTATCCACCTACCCCCTACTCCTCACCCCCATCCAATCTTCAGAGAGGGTAATGCACATTGCTTTGGGAAAGGTTCAAGGCCCTCCCTACTATATCTAGGCTGAGCAAGGTATCCATCCAAAGAGAATAGGTTTCAAAAAGCAAGTACAAGCAGTAGGGATAAATCCTGGTACCACTGCAAGTGGCCCCACAGTCTGCCCCAGCCATACAACTGTCAGCCACATTCAAAGGGACTAATTTGGACCTATGCTGTTTCCTTCCTTGTCCGGCTGGAGTTGATGACCTCCCATTAGCTCAGGTAAACAGTTTCAGTGGGTGTCCTCATCATGGTCTTGACCTTCTCGTTCATATTCTCACTCTTCTCACTCTTCACCTGGACTTTGGGAGCTCAGTTCAGTGATCTGATGCAGATCTCTGCCTCCGTTTTCGTCAGTTGTTGGATGAAGGTTCTATGGTGATATTTAAGATACGCATCAGTCTGCCTACAGGGCAAGACCAGTTTGGGCACCCTCTATTGCTTAGGGTCTTAACTGGGGTCATCCTTATGGATTCCTGGTAACTTCTCTAGTGCCAGGTTTCTTGCTAGACCCATAATGGATCCCTCAATCAAAATATCTCTTTCCTTGCTCTCGTCTCTATCCTTCCTCCATGTCAACTATCCCATTCCCTCAAGTTCTACCCCTCCCTTTCTCCCCTTGTCTTCCCCTTCCACCCTTACTACTACCCCTACCCCCATGCTCCCAATTGTGTCAGGCAATATTGTCCATTTCCCCTTCCCAGGTAGATCTATGTATCTTTTTTTTCCTTCTAAGTATTTTATTTTTTTTCTCATGGTTTATTTCTATGTATCTTTTTTTGTTATGGTTCACCTTGTTACTTAGCTTCTCTAGGATAATGAACTATAGGCCAAATATCCTTTCTTTTACAGCTGGTATACACTTAAGAGTGAATATATATCATGTTCATCTTTCTGTGTCTTCCACACATTCTGTGTTACCTCACTCAGGATGTTTTTTTCTAGTTTCATCCATTTGCATGCAAAATTCAAAATATTGATTTTTATTGCTGAGTAGTACTCTAATGTATAAATGTGGCATATATTCTTTATCCACTCTTCAGTTGAAGGGCATCTAAGTTGTTTCCAGGTCCTGGCTATTATAATTAATGCTGTTATGAACATAGTTGAACAAATGTACTTGTAGTACGATTGAGAAACTTTTGCATATATGCCCAAGAGTGGTATTGCTGGGTCCTGAGGTAGGTTGATTCCCAATTTTCTGAGAAAAGACCACACTTATATCCAAAGTGGTTGTACAAGTATGCATTCCCACTAGCAATGGAGGGGTGTTCCCCTTCCTCTATATCCTCTCCAGCTTAAGAGCTGTTTTTATTTGCATTTCCTTGATGGCTAAGGATGTTGAACATTTCCTTTAGTGTTTTTTTTTTGGCCATTTGAGTTCATTTTTGAGAATTCTCTGTTTAGTTCTCTACCCCATTTTTATTGGATTATTTGTTATTTTGATGTCTAGTTTCTTGAGCTCTTTATATATTTTGTATAGCAGTCCTCTGTCTGATGTGTCATTGGTGAAGATCTTTTCCCATTTAGTAGGCTTCTGTTTTGACTTATTGACTATGCCCTTTGCTTTACAGAAGCTTTTCAGTTTCAGGAGGTTCCTTTTATTAATTGTTGCACTCAGTGTCTGTGCTACTGGGATTATATTTAGGAAGTGGTTCCCTGTGCCTATGCATTGAAAGATACTTCCCACTTTTTCTTCTATCAGGTTCAATTTGGTCAGATTTATATTGAGGTCTTTAATCCATTTGGACTTAAGTTTTTGCATTAGGATAGATATGGATTTATTTTCATTCTTCTACATGTTGACATCCAGTTATGCCAGCACCATTTGTTGAAGATACTTTCTTTTTTCATTGTATAATTTTAGCTTCATTAACAAAAATCAAGTGTTCATAGGTGTGTGGATTAATATCCAAATCTTTGATTCAATTCCATTGATCAACAACTCTGTTTTTATGCCAATACTAAGGTGTTTTTATTACTGCATCTCTATAATAGAGCTTGATGTCAGGAATGGTGATGCCTCTGTAAGTTCCTTTATTGTACAGTATTGTTTTGGCTATCCTGGGTTTTTAGTTTTTTCATAAGAAGATGAGTATTGTTCTTATCAGGTCTGTGAAGAATTGTGTTGGGATTTTAATGGGGATTGCATTAAATCCATGGATTGCTTTTTGTAGGATTGCCATCTTTATCATGTTGATCATACGTATCCAAGAGCATGGGAGATCTCATTTTCTGATACCTTCTTCAATTTCTTTCTTCAAAGACTTAAAGTTCCTGACAAGCAGGTCTTTCACTTCTTTGATTAGTGTTACCCAATAATATTTTATGTTATTTGTGGCTATTGTCAAGGGTGATGTTTCTTTGATTTCTTTCTCAGCTACTTTATCATTTGTATATAGGAGGTCTACTGATCTTTTTGAGTTGATCTTGTATCCTGCCACATTACTGAAGGTATTTCTCAGCTGTAGAAGTACCCTAGTACAGTTTTTGGGGTCACTTACGTATACCATCATATCATCAGCAAATAATAAAAGTTTCACTTCTTCCTTTCCAATTTGAATCCCCTTGATCTCTTTTTATTGTCTTTTTAAGTTTTCTTTTTAAATTGATATTATTGAGCTATACATTTTATATTGTCCCTCCCAACCTTCTCCCATGGTCCCCATGCTCCCAATTTACTCAGGAGATCTTTTTTTTTCTACTTTCCATTTAGATTAGATCAGTGCATGTCTCTTTTAGGGTCTTTGTTGTCTAGATTCTCTGGGATTGTGAAATGTAGACTTGTTTTCTTTGCTTTATGTCTAAAAGTCACATATGAAGGAGTACATGTGCTGTTTGTTTTTCTTGGTCTGGGTTACCTCACTCAATATGATGTTTTTTAGCTCCATCCATTTGCCTACAAATTTCCAGGTGTCACTTTTTTCTGCTGTGTAGTACTCCCTTGTGTGAATGTACCACGTTTTCCTTATCCATTCTTTGGTTGAAGGGCATTTAGGTTGTTTCCAGGTCTGGCTATGACAAAAAAGGCTTCTATGAACATAGGTGAGCACATGCCCTTGTGGTACGATTGAGCATCCTTTGGGTATATGCCCACAAGTGGTATTGCTGGGTCTTGAGAAAGGTTGTTTCCTAATTTTCTGAGAAATTGACATACTGATATCCAAAGGGGCTGTACCAGCTTGCATTCCCACCAGCAATGCAGAAGTGTTCCCCTTACCCCACATCCTTTCCAGCATAAGTTGCCATCAGGGTTTTTGACCTTGGCCATTCTTACAGGTGTAAGATGGAATCTCAGAGTTGTTTTGATTTGTATTTCTCTGATGGCTAAGTATGTTGAGCATTTCCTTAAGTGTCTTTCAGCAATTTTAGATTCCTCTGTTTAGAGTTCTCTATTTAGGTCTGTACCCCATTTTTTATTGGATTATGTGTTCTTTTGATGACCAATTTCTTGAGTTCTTTGTGTATTTTGGAGATCAGACCTCTGTCTGATGTGGGGTTGGTGAAGACCTTTTCCCATTCTGTAGGTTGTCATTTTGTCTTGTTGACCATGTCCTTTGTTTTACAGAAGTTTTTCAGTTTCAAGAAATTATTCCATTTATTATTGTTTCTCTTAGTGTCTGTGCTGCTGGGATTATATTTAGGAAGTGGTCTCCTATGCCAATGTGTTCAAGTGTACTTCCCACTTTCTCTTCTATGAGGGTCAGTGTGGTTGGCTTTCTGTTGTCATCTTTGGTCCATTTGGACTTGAGTTTTGTGCATGGTGATAGATAAGGATCTGTTTTTATTCTTCTACAAGTTTATATCCAGTTATGCTAGCACCATTTGTTAAATATGCTTTTTTCCCACTTGATAGTTTTTGCTTCTTTGTCAAAAATCAGGTGTCCATAGGTGTATGGATTAATATCCAGGTCTTCTATTTGGTTCCATTGGTCCTCCTATCTGTTTTTATGACAATATCAGGTTATTTTCAGTACTGTAGCTCTGTAGTTGAGTTTGAAGTCAGGGACTGTGATGCATTTGGAGTTCCTTTATTGTACAGGATTGTTTTGGCTATTTTGGATGTTTGCTTTTCCATATAAAGTTGAGTACTGTTCTTTCTAGGTCAGTGAAGAATTTTGCTGGGATTTTGATGGGCATTGAATCTGTAGATTGCTTTTGGTATGATTGCCATTTTTACTATGTTAATTCTACCTACCCAAGAGCATTTTCTGGTGTCTCCCTCAATTTCTTTCTTCAAAGATTTAATAGTCTTGTCATACAGGTCATCCTCTTGTTTGGTCAGGGATACTCTGAGATGTTTTATGCTATCTGGGGCTATTGTGAAGGGTGGTGTTTCCCTGATTTCTTTCTCTGCCCATTTATCATCTGTGAAAAGGAGGGCTAGTGATTTTTTTAAATTAATCTTGCATCCAGCTACATTACTGAAAGTGTTTATGAGTTGTAGAAGTTCCTTGGTAGAATTTTTGGGGTTGCTTATGTAAACTATTATATCATCAGCAAATAGTGAAAGTTTGACTTCTTCTTTTCTGATTTGTATCCCCTTGGTCTTTTGTTGTCTGATTGCTCTAGCTAGGACCTCAAGAACTATACTGAATAGATATGGAGAGAGTGGACAACCTTGTCTTGTTCCTGATATCAGTGGACTCATTGTGAGTTTCTCTCCATTTTGTCTGATGTTGGTGGCTGGATTGCTGTATATTGCCTTTATTATGTTTAGGTATGTTTCTTGTATCCCTGCTTTCTCCAAGATCTTCATCATGAAGGAATGTTGTATTTTGTTGAAGGCTTTTTCAGCATCTAATGACATGATCATGTGGTTTTTATTTTTTTTACTTTGTTTATATAGTGGATTACATTGTCAGATTTCATATGCTGAACCATCCCTGCATCTCGACAACGACAAGCTGAGAACAGAAGAAGAGTCCTTAGTGTCTGCCAGTGGGAACATGAATAAGTTCAGTCACTCTAGAGACCAGTATGGAGTTCCATCAAAAAGATAAAAGCAGAGCTGCCATGTGCATCGGAACTCAGTTACTAATAATGAACTTATGCCACTTGCAGGTAGATAAATATTTCATGCTTGTTTTAAAGGGGACTATTTGGGAAGAGGGCAGTGAGCAGTGGGAGGCTAGATGAGAACAAGAGAAGGCAATGGGGAAAGGAATACAGACGGCCTGTGTCAGCATAAATTATATTAGATGATTGTGGCTTTTCCTGGTGCTCTCCAGTGATCCACTTTGCAGAGTCCCTGCTTTGACTGCAGCTTCCACATTTTAATGTGATAGATATTAAAGTATGTGTAAACAAAAAATACCATAAGCAAACACAAGCAAGCTCTGAGAGAGCAAGGTTTTCATTCCTGGGTATACATACAGAGAAAACAGATCTATAGTGGAATTGGGGAAAGTTGGCATTGAATGGATCAGCATCATGATAGCAGACTTTAACCTTCAGGCAATAAGGAGAATATGTGTAGGATAACAGAGCTGAGCTGAGCTGTGAGAGGATTTTGTCTAGAGATTTGAGAACCATTAGATTTTCTGGCCTGATCATATCTATCAGAGGTCTCTCTAGCTCCCCAGATACCTTCCTCTTTCCTAGTGACTAACCTAAGTCATACTGGGAAATTAGCAACGTGTTTCATAATCTTCCCTAAAATGCAATCTTGTTTAAAAAGTACCATCTCACCATGAGCAACCAACTTCCTGCTCTAGTGTCTGATTTCCTGTTCATCTTGAGCTCCGTTCTGAATTCCTCATATGTAAATTCCACTGCTTCACTCGGAAATCTAAAGTATTTCAAACTGAATGTGTTCAGGTGGTGTTCTAGATTTTATCAACAAAACTTTGCCTTTTCTATCATCCCCCATGAAAGTACTCAAGAAACTCATGGTATAAATCTAAAAATCATTAGAAAAATTTCATGGTTTTAGTATTTAAATACATATATTTAATTTTAAAGTAGAATCACACAATTTCTCCCCTTCCTTTTCCTCCATTCTACCCATTCCATGTTTTCCTTCCTCACACCCTCTCAAATTCGTAGCTTTGTTTTTTTCATTGTTAATATATATATATATATACATATATATTAAATAATATATAAATACATGAATAAATAAATACAGTCTGTTGTATCTGCTTACTATTGTTTTTTTTTTTTTTTTGGTATGTGATTTCAGGAATGATTACTTTGAATTGGATAATTGATTTGGTGGCTCATCCCAGGAAGAGACTAATTCTCCTTACAGCAGTTGTTGACTGTTTTTCTTTGTCTAAGAGTGGGGCCCAGTGAGATTAGTCCCCTCTGTGATAGAATATCCATTGATGTTGTGGCTGTTTTGGTCCTGTTTAGGCAGTCATATTGTTGAGGTCTCAAGGGTGCAACCTCCCTGTCAATTCTAGAGTACAACACCTCACATCAAACTTCCTTGTCTTCCATCTCTGACAATCTCCCACATTGCTGGAGGTTATTTGAACTGTGAAACCTGTGGACCCCGAGATTACCTTATTTACTGGAAAAACTTATTTCTAGCTGTGGCGTGGCTCAGCCCAACACACACCTTTAATCTAAAAGTTTTCTGCTTGAATATTGTAAACAGGATCAAATAAAATCAACCTGGGTCAGGAGCAAGAAAGCAACCAGTTGACAGGAAAAAAACATAAAGAATAACAGGGAATCTGGAGGATGGGTAGAGAGACGCACAGGAAGTAGAAGGGAGGGACAGTCTATTTGAGACGTTTTGTTTGAGATGGCATAGGAGAAAGGCTTTGGGGGGACATTGGCTGAGGAAGAAGGTCAACATGCTTTCTCTTCCTCTCTGAGCTAGCTGGTTTTCACCCCAGCATCTGATTCATGAGGCTTTATTGGTAAAATCAAATGATTGGGATTTTTGTTAAAAACAACACCACTTCTTCTGTGATTTTCTCTAAGCCTTAAATGCAGGATCTGTGTTGTAGATAGTCATGTAGTCTGAACACCCCACAAGTTCTTTCTGTTTTTACCAGCTGTGTTTTATAATAGTCTCATGAATCTCTGTTTTCTGCAAGAGAACCTGTTTTGCGAGAGATGAGAACTAAGGATGAGTATTTCCCTTCCATCCTCTTCAGGTATTCCAATTCCACAGGAAGCAGAGGTGAGACAGAGAAATTTGTTAGAAATATTTTTGCCTTGTTTCTACAAAACAAATCTTTCTCAAGCTGAAGGAACATGATTATCTATAGTGATCTATGAAGTTATAGTTTATGAGCTTCCAGTACTAGCTATGTCTGCAAATCAGATACCCCATTTCTGTCTGCATTTACCCTTCTGAAATCAGAGTTTCTTCTTGGTGCTTAATTTGTTAAAACATTCTGAGTCTGTGAGCTCTGGTTTACCATTCTGTTATCCTTATGTATGACTTTTTGTTTTGTTTTTGAAGCTGAATGACATTATCCAGTCTTAATGGCCTCAAACTTGTTATCGCCCAGTCTCAGTCTTCTGAATACTGGTATAAAGGGTTTGTGACACCATGTCTGGTTATATATTAGTATTTTGAAAAGTTATCTTAGTAACTAGATTCTTATCTCTCACACAAATGGAAGGTTCTGTGCACAGTACTGTGGGTGAGGAGTCACCTCCAGTCTTATCCAGATGTGAACCCTGGGAAGATATGCCCAGTGGTGTAATAGTAGCATGATGCTATGGGAGTAACCAACCACTTTCTTATTGGATTTAAAGCCTATTCCACAAGATAGTCCATGGCTGGTTAAGTCGTAGGCCCTGGGGGGAAATCCTGGCACTGTTATTCTACTAAAAAGACATAGTAATTAATGACCTCCTAGATCTTACCTTTGTATCTATAGATTAGTGTACCTTTCAATTCTCCTCAGAGGCACGTCTTTTTACAGTTGGTGGTGATGTTAGAGACCGTCAAGTGGTCAACATGCTGAGAATAGGAAACTGTGGAGTTCTCAGCTCTAAACGGGACATCTGCATCTCATATCACCTTCCCCCAAGGCCCATGGATCATCACAGAAGAGGAGGCAGAAAGATGGCAAGAGGCAGACAAAGGGAATGATGTCTGTAGTTAAACAGTATTTTCTAGACATCACAGTGCTGTTGTTCACATGAACTCAACAGCTGGGATTGCATGCACAAGGTGTTCATAAGACCAGACCTACCAAAATCCCAGCATGGAGTCCTATCCCTTGATACTGACAGTTAAGGGTTACTGGGAGAGGGAGAGTCACTTTCCTTCAGTAATGTGGACCTAAGAGGCTACTCATGTTCTAGTAGATGGTACCACACCCATGCATACACAGACAGCACTAAATGGATTCATTAGTTATTAAATTAAAGTGAGAAGGGTTGATAGGGGAAAGTGTGTGTGTGTGTGTGTGTGTGTGTGTGTGTGCAACAGCAGCATGAACAGAGCTGAATAAGAGAAAAAATATGCTAGCTAACTATCTGACAGATTATTAATATCCAGGATATATGAAGAACTCAAAAACTAAAACATTAAAAAGCAAATCATACAGGCAATACATGGGCAAATGAAATAAAGTTTCCAATGGCCAATGAATACATGAGATGTTCAACATCCTGCCCTATCATCCTGCCCTATCATAGAAATAAAATTAAAGTAGGGCTGAGAAGCCTGAAATGGCAGCACACACCTCTAATCCCAGCATAGGGGAGGCAGAGGCCTCTCTGTGAGTTTGAGGCCAGCCTTGTTGCAGGGAGAAGGCTACTTGTTTGTCCTGGCCGCCCAGCCCAGAAATAATCACACAGGTACTGTATAAATTAAAACACTGCTTGGCCCATTAGCTCTACCTTCTTACTGGCTAACTCCTACATCTTTATTTAACCTATTTCTCTCAATCTGTGTATCACCACGAGGTCGTGGCCTACCATCAAAGTCCCAGCATGTCTACCTCTGGTGGCAGATCCATGGTGTCTCCCCTACTCCGCCTTTCTTCCTCCTCGCATTCAATTCTATCTTCCCCGCCTACCTAAGTTCTTCCCTATCAACTAGGCCAAGGCAGTTTCCTTATTAATAAATGAAAGCAACACAAAGGCAGAAGGATCTCCTACACGACAGCCTGGTCTACCAAGTGAATTCCTGGACAGTCAGAGATACATAGTGAGACCCTGTCTCAAAACAAAACAACCAAACAAAAAGCAGTACTGAGATACCACCTCAATGGCTCCCTCTATGAAACAAATGTTGACAAGGATGTGCGGGAAGGGGAACCCATAAACATTGCTGGTAGGAATGTAACCTAGTGCAGCTACGGTGAAAATCTGCATGGATATCCCTCAAAAATTAAAAACAGCGCTACCACATTCCCAAGCTAACCACTCACTTCCACCCACATGATGTTCACTTTTGTTTAATTTCAAAGAAGTGCATTTAAAAATTTATGATATGATAGAAGTCAGGATGTTCAGAGCCTGAGCATCTGGGAAGCCAGAATCTGAGTCTGGGGCATTTACACTGCTCCCCTTATGTCAGTATCCAATGCCATATTAACCAGGAAGTCTAGCTTGTCTTTACAGCAACAGAACACAGGGGCACATATGCTAGTGTCTTATGTAACTTGAGCCTCTAAAATAGCTGGTATCTTTGTATTACATTTCTCTTCAAACACCTAGACAAATGTCAGCCAATCAGGGGTTCTGAACCTTAGAAATCCCTTGGCCCCCCCCCTACCTTTGCTACTATAAAATCACAACCTCAAGTGAACTCTCCGATCACTCCAATACACTGGACACATGTAGAGTTTGTGTTTGCAAACTTGGGTAAGAACAAAGGTTCTTTGCTTTTCCACACAGGACTTACTCTCCTGGTTGGTTTTAGGGGGACTCCGTGATCTGGGCATAACAGCCATTTTCTTTGAGTCATTCTAAGGCAAAATAAATAAATAAAAAACAAACTAATAAGATTAAGATGAACATTTTCTAATTAAATTAATTCTTCAAGAATTGTGGAGAGTGGTGCAGTCTTCAAGAGTTTATGGAATGCATGCAAATTGCAAATGTCATCACATATTTTTGGTAGAAGGACAATGAATCAATAACCTTTATTCAAGGCATAGCTTACTGGAGACCATTTTAGAACCACTGCAGTGTGGGTACGGAGCACCTGCTGATTTCAAGATAGAACGTGGCTCTTTCTCAAATGAAGAAGTGCCTTGCCTCTTCCAGACCACTCTGTGAAACCCTGAGGCCAGTGCTGTTCTACAGATGAGGGCATTTTGTTGGAGGGGAAGGAGCTCCAGGTCAGTTGTTTGTCTCTGATTCCTGGGGCTGTGTTTAGTACATTTAAAGCAACATGTTGTCACAGGAACACTAAAACAGGTTTCTGCTCACAATGTAATGGCCATCTCCCAGTCATGGAGCCAAGAGAGTCCTCTGTAGATCCCAGGTGAGTGGGAGGCAGCAAGTGAGAGATGCTGGTCAGCAGGGCAGCCTGCGGGTGAGAGATGGATAGACACCATGCAGAGAAAGTGGGTATAGTTTATATAGTAGGTTATGGAAGGGAATGGGAAAAGGGAGAGGGGGAGGGGAAGAGAGAGAGAGAGAGAGAGAAAGAGAGAGAGAGAGGGGGGGGGGGGGAAGGAGGAGGAGAAGGAAGAAGAAGAAGAGGAAGAAGAGGAAGAGGAAGAGGAGGAGGAGGAGGAAGAAGAAGAGGAGGAAGAAGAAGAGGAGGAAGAGGAAAAGGAGGAAGAGGAGGAGGAGGAAGAGGAGGAGGAGGAAGAGGAGGAGGAGGAAGGGAGAGGAGAAGAGGTCACAGCCACTTCTTCCAAAGAGAAACAGGGCAGGGAGAGAGTGCACAGGCTGGAAGTGGAAGGGGAAAGTGGACGGGGCTTGTCTCTTAAAGGGACAGGACAGACCATTACACCATTGAACTTTAGTTTTCACAAAACTGTTATTTAATCCATAAAAGCATTTGTTTTCTTATTTTTGTGTTTATGGTACACACATGTATGTGGCTAATGCCCTCCTCTATGGCTCCCTGCCATATTCTTTTAAGACAAGATCTCTCATTGAATTCAGAACTTGGGATCTTTTCAACTATGCTGGCGGATAGCAAGCCCTAGTGGGATCCTCCCGTCTCCACCACTGCCTTCTTCCACCACTGAGGTTCAGGTGTCCAATGCCATGGTGTTTTACAGGTCGTGCTGAGGATCTGAACTCAAGACCTTGTGAACCATCTCCCAGTTCTCTTGTAATCCTCCAGGTGGAGCCAGAGATTCCAAAGGCACCTTTCCCGTGCAACCTTTTGACCTTTGCCTTAACCTGGACGATCTTGAGATTTAGTCAACAGCATCACTGGCCTCTTTCTCAGCCCTCAAGTGCCACACCAACCCTAGCAGATTCTGTGTGACAAGTTCCACAGACTGAGGCGTGAGACTCCAAAGGGAGGAGGTCTCCTGGAACCTGTTGTGGAACTCTCTAGCCAGAGAAAAAATATCGAGCCGAAGTTCTCATGGCAGTTTGTCTGCTTTATCTTCTTCTATTCCTTTTCTATATTTACAAGATGTTCTTGATAGCCTGGGCCGAGATTTTAAGTGAGAAAATTGGATAAGAAGTCACCCCTTAAAATGGGGTCATTGGCCTCTTCTCTGAGAGATTCAATGCTTTGCTTCATAATCATTTATATAATTACAAAACAACACTTTGATAGAATATCTTCCCAACAATATGTGAACTTGTATGGCTGTGCATGTGTCGATGAGGTTGGCTCTCACACTGTGGTATAGAAAGCATTGTTTAAGTATAGCTTGAAATTGAACTTTGAGGATTTTTAATAAGACAGAAGCTAGTTAGATAAGGATTATTCACGGAAATTTATTAACTTGATCAGGACCTAGGGGTCATAACCAAGTACCCTTGAAGACTTTTTGAACTTGCTCTTGAAACTGTGCCATTAACTATAAATGATTTGTGTATTTTGTTCTGTTTAGTGATTATGATGTTATCTGTTCCATTCATAACTGATTCTTTGAACCCACTGTCTAGTTGATTTTGTGCTCTCTTGTGCCAGATGATTATGATAATTATTCTTTGCGACTGCTTCACTGGACACATCTTTTAGAATTGTAATACCTGTTTTTCTTGTATAAAAATCCCTGCTTGAGAGCTGCAAAATACACTCAGATTCAGACTGCCTCTGTTTGTTTCTGTTTGTCACCGCCAAATCCTTACCACCTGGTCTTCCAGGAACCACGTCCCAGGAAACCCCATACCCAGCTGGGGTTGTCAGTGGCACTAAAGCAAAGGTTTTCATGTCCTCACATGCTCCATGTGCACAAAGTTTGCCTTAGAAGCGTTTCTCATTGCCATGCTGGACACATCTCATTGAAGGCACAGAACGTCCCAAGCCATGTTTTTACCTCAAACATCTATTACCTTTGAAAATGTCATACATGACTAACAAAACAGATTGAGAAATCTTACATGACACACTTCTGGAAGTTTCTGATGACTGTTTTGGAGGTGCTTTCTCAATTTCCTTTTTCTCTTTGCCCCATCTGCTGGAGTACCTTAGAGGAAACCCCGTTTTTGAAGATTTCTTCTTCTCAGTTAGCTCTCTTACACCGGACACTTATTGATCTTACCCAACTAAGTCAGATGTCAAGTTGTAAATGTTTCTGAAGGTGAAGCCATAGAAGAGGATCCTGAATCTCCTGACACACACAATGTGGCTAGAGGAACCTCAAAGGCAACGTGAGTCTCTCTTTTTCCTCTACCTCCTCCTCTCCTCCTCCTCCTTCAAGACAAAGTCTTGCTATGTTCTACAGGCTAACCTTCTGTGTCGCCTGGGTCGGCCCCCAGCTGGATCTTCTTGTTTCCAGCTTCTGAAGGCTGAGGCTATAGGCAATGTTCTATCGAGCCCAGCCCCTTTCACATTAACTAGGTAGATGTATTTATGACTATGACTTTAAAATGTGAACTAATGTAGCAGAAAGATTACGGGGATGAAAGCAAAATGAGGATGGCCTTGGCAAAGAGAAAAGACTTAGCTAAATCCCAATAAGATGTGTAACAGATACCAAAATCAGATCAAACCAAGGGAAGAGATGAAGTGTATAAAAAAAGAAATGGGATAAAAAGGAAAGGAGAATTAATTAAATACTTTGGAAGATTATTTTGAAGGGAAGGGAGAGCTATAGAAAACAGACATAGGCTCACGATCTGCCAGAGGCTTTATCTGGTTTCCTGTCTAAGTCAAGGGATATTTCCGGATTTGTACAGTGAGACTGTTAAATAATACTTTATTGTGTTAATTTTATTATACTATATAATAAGCAAGATATAGAAGCATCTTCTGGATATGGCATTGCCATCACAGCCATGAGCTCACAGTAGCTGTGGTGCCTGCACAAGGACCAGCCAGTATTCCAGCAGACAGCACTCAGTGGACTCAGTGGATTACACAAACAGAAAGAACACCAGCAGCAAAAAAGCAAAGACCATGAATTGGGAAGCAAGAACATGCTGGGGGTGCCTGGGGATGGGAGTATGAGGGCGAGAGGGGACTCAGGATGGGTATAATCACAATACATTGTTTAGATGTGCAAAAGTATCAAAGAATAAATAAAAGATGTTCTAGTCACAGAAAGAAATGTACAACAAATCGTTAAAATGTTTAAACTTTAAATCTTGCTTAAAATCTCATCAGTTTGTTACAGCTGACTTCAACAGGACCACACTGTACTGCAGTCCTGAAAAACACAGGTTTTTTTTTTTTTTTGCTTGCTTATGTTTGGTTTGGGTTTTGTACTGGGGACTGGGAGTGGTGTCCCCTGCATGCTGGGGAAGTAAGTACTCTACCCCTGAGGTACACCCCCAGTCCTTTCTTCACTTTTAATTTCTACACAGAATCTCTCTGGGATTTGTGGGCTTGCCTTAAACTCCCTCCATACCCCAGACAGTCCTTGAATTTAATTTAGTCCTTCCCTCAGCTCCTGAATAGTTGGGATTACATGCCTATTGTACCAGACAGACCTGGCAGAAAAAACTACTGCTAGTAATATCCTTCTGTACAAATAAATGCAGTCCTTTGTGTGGCATAGAGTTAGATTGAAGTTGGTGCAGCAAATGCAATGCATTTAAGTCTGGGTAAATGCTGGGCCATTGAGGTGGCTCGGTAGATGAAGGCACTTGCCATCAAGCCTGAGGATCCACATGGTGGAGGAAGAGAACTGGCTCCAATAAGCTGTCTTCTGATTTCCGTGCACGCACCATGGCATGTACATACACACAAATAAATAAATAAATAAATAAATAAATAAATAAATAAATAAATAAATAAAATCAAAAGCTAAGAATGGACAAATGCCGCTCATTGGTGCTTCTTGGGAGCTAGTCTCAGGGCCTAGCCTCAGCAACACAGCCATCTCCTCTCTTGAGTGCATGTTCTCAATGTGCTTTTTGGATCAATGTGAAAAACATTGCCACATATTTTAGTTCTCCAATGGAACATACTTTCATTCGTTTAATGATTATTTATAATCTGAGCAGTGTAGAAGGGGCAGCGGGCTGCGACCCGCCACTTGGCTCCCGCACGGCTAGCTTTACACCTGAAATAATTACACAGAAACTGTATTCATTTAAACACTGTCTGGCCCATTAGTTTCAGCCTCTTATTGGCTAATTCTCACATCTTGCTTTAACCCATATTTAGTAATCTGTGTAGCACCACGAGGTGGTGGCTTACCAGGAAAGATCTTAACCTGTATCCATCTTGGAGAGGAGAGCTATGGCGTCTGCCTCACTGCCTTCTTCCTCCCAGCATTCTGTTCTGTCTTCCCCACCTACCTATGTTCTGACTTATCAGGCCAAGCAATTTTCTTTATTAATTAACCAATAGATAGAAGACCCATCCACATCAGAGCAGATTAAATATACTGCTCATAATTTTGCTCAAATTTTGAATTGAATTTAGAATTCTCTATATGTATGTATATGTGGGGGGGCATGCGTGCATGTGTGCATGTTTTACGTTATTTATGTTATATAGAAGCTTTAACTTTTATGGCTTTTGTTTTTATGCTCTGCTCATGAAAACCTTTCTTTTTAGAAACAAGTTTGTATTTTTCTTTGTTATTTACTAGGAGACCCTAAGATTGGTTTATTCACAGGACGTGTTTAAGTCTCCCGCATGCCTAAATTACCTTCTGCACTCTCGCACTGGGCCTGCTGCTTGATAATTTTGGCTTCCCTCGTGGCAGAGAGGAAACTGATCTGTTTTTCTTTTTGTTCTAGCCAAAGGTGCTCGGCACCCCAAAGGTGCTCGGCACCCCCAGCTGACCCCTTGGGTCCTCGCTGCTGTTTTCATCTCGCTTCTCAGTGCTTGCTTCATTGCAAGTTGTTTGGGTAAGTTACTAGGCAGATGAAGCTCATCTTGAATTATTTGCCCCTAGAATTCCCAACGTGTGCTCCGGAAGCCTCCCTTTTCCTCAGTGAATCCACACACAGCGCCTTCACTGTCTTGGACGATGGTCATAGCTGCGCACTTGATTTTCTAATGCAGATGAGACTGCTCTGCTTGCTTCCAAAACAGCACTTTGCTGAGGCACAAATGATATATAAAAGCTCAACGCTTTAAATGTGTCCACCTCAAGACTGGGAACAAATATGTATCCTTGAAGCCATCGCACCCCTGGCCTCACAGGAAGCTGTTCTATCTGATATCAAGCCTGAAGAAAAGGTTGCTATGACTGAATTAGTATGGTATCTGTCTAAGACAAACAGGCTGCAAAGCACTAATTGCAGTACAAACTCTACATATGTATTTCCTTATCTAAATAAAGGCGGATGTTTCAGAGTTGTGGGGAAAGGAGAGCTTTGTTAAACTAATGTTTTTAGACATCATTGATTATATTTAGTAAGTGAAATTGGGTTCTTGCATCATATCATGTACAAACAACAGCTCATATAGTGAAAACAGAAGTCTATAGGACAGAAGTTTTGTACTGCATTAATGTGTGGAATGTAATCTGTCAACACAATTGGAAACGTGCTAGCAATATAATAAAAATGGACAGAGTCTTAAGATGGCATTCTAGAGAAGAGAGATGAAAAGATCACAAATACACACACTGGCAGCCACCTTGGTTGTTAGGGAAGTATGACCACCACTCACGATGAGTCAGCATTGCAAAACTCCAGGGACGCAATGACTAAATGCATACACCATCTGATGATGAAGACGTGGAAAACCGAACCCGGGGTGCTTCCCCTCAGGAGACAGCACAAAGCAGTGAGCCTGCTCAGAAAGCTTTCACATGAACCCCCCACTTACCATGCCTGTGACTGCCACCAGCAACAGAAACAGGAGGACTTACTCTCTTTGGGATGCAAGGTCAACACTGCTCAGAGCAGCACAGTTCGCATCAGCCCAATGCTGGATGCAGTGGATGCGCTAGAAGCCGGAGAGACCGAGGCATTTCACTGTGTGAAGACAGTAGCCGACTTTCCAGCTATGAAAATGAATGAACTGCAACCGTGGGCAGCAATCCTGTTTCAGAAACAATGCTGAGCAGAAGTCAGCACCAAAGGATGCAGGCCACCTGAGTCCACTCATAGAGAATCCCAAAGAAAGTCATTCTGATCTGATGGCACCAGGCTGAAACTGTGAAGGACACAGGGTGAAGACTTGAAAAACCATGAGATGGTTAACTGCAAAGGAAGAGTGGGCTGTGTTTGGGGGATGATGGCTATGTGGGGTGTTGGCAATGTTCTATGTCTTGAATCTAGCAGCCTTTGCCCAAAGTGTTCATGTTATGCTAATTTAAAAACCTGTACATGTCTTTTTTTAATTTTTAATATTAGTATTTGATTATATTTCAAATATTTGACATAGATTCAAAATATCACTAACGTCGTGGAGCTGATAAAGATTTCTGGAGCTGGCCCACTGTTTACCAGAACCCTCGCTCTTAGGCTCATTCCAATAGAATAAACCGAAAATGGCAGGCACCTAGAAGATTCCAAAACTTCCAGTGTCAATCACAAAGTGGATAAAATGATTATAAAATATTAGCTTTCTGCAGTTGCTTTTAGAAAATTTACCTGGGGTCACGCAATGGGGTATCTGAAAGAAAAAGAGTGTGGGGACCTTAACTGTGAGGGAAGGAGAAGGGTGGGGAGATCAGCCCACTCTTCTAAATCGGTGGCCACACAGGGAATAACTGTTTGTCCTCCCGACAGTGACTCATCGTTACTTTTCACGCTGGAAGAGAAGAGCAGGAATGGCGAATTTCTCTGATTACCAAACAATGCTAACGTGTGCGCGAGAGGAGCTGGAGTCCGGAGCTACAGGTAGCAGAGGAAACTTCTAATTTGCTTCTGTTCAGCCTTTAAATTGTGTCCGTAGTAAGTCAGAAAGGACACATGAGAACTGGCTACAAGAATAAGTATTGGTCAATTGCTAAGATGCTTATTTCTTTATTTATATTCTGGAATTTATGAAGTCATGGAGAATTAAAAAATGCTTGAGTTCTGTATATTCTTTGCTCTTCTTTCCAATAAAATATCCTGAAGAAGGCATTGTTATAGGAACATGTAGCTTAATTCTAAACTAAACACTCTCTCTCCGTCTCCCTCCCTTCCCCTTATCAATTCCTTCCTTATTTTCTTTACAAAGTATCAAACTTAGGACTGCTCACATTCTAGGAAAGTGCTTTACCATTGAGCCACACTGCTAGCTCTGGAAATATAAGCAAATACATGTAAGGACAGTGAACAACATTAATGTCTTCTGAGGTAATAATCGTAGTAAGATGAGCATTTCTCTGCCACAGATGAAATGTTCCTTTCTAACTAATGCTTATTCTGATTCTCACCCGAGGAGATACCTGGAACTGTTGCCCTGCTAGCTGGATAGCCTTCCAGTCCAACTGCTACCTTCCTCTTAACGACAACCAGACGTGGCACGAGAGTGAGAGGAACTGCTCAGTGATGGGCGGTCACTTGGCAACCATCAGCACGGAAGCCGAGCAGGTCTGTATTGGTTCAGCTCACACTGACGCTCCGGTTTCATTCTTTCGTGGTGGCAAACGCAACCAAGAGTAACTTCAAAGAGGAAAGGGTTTATTTCGTCTAGCAGCTTACTGTCCACCATGGGGGGTGGGGGATTTCTGGGCAGGAATTTATGCAGGAACTTGAAACAGTAACCAAGGAGGAACACTGCTTTCTGGCCCACTCAAGGCTCATACTTAGCTAGGGTTTTTGTTGTTATTGTTGTTGTTGTTGTTGTTTTGTTTTGTTTTGTTTTGTTTTTCAGCTCAGGACCACCTTACCCAGGAACTGGTCTGGCCACAGTAGGCTGGAGCCCTCCTATGCCAATTAACAATGCACACAGCCCCCACAGCCATGCCCACAAGCCAGCCTGATTTGGATATCCCTCACCTGAGATTCCCTTCTCAAGTAATTCTAGGCTGTGTCGAGTAGACACCAAAGCTAACTAGAACCACCATTTATGCTGTTGCCTTAAGTTACTTTGTAGAGAAGAAATTTTTTGGCTCCCTATGTATCTTTCCTTCATCATCTTCATCAGCCTGGAAATCTCTCTCTTCCTTTCCCACTCCTCCTGTTTCCTTTTCCCACTCCCTTCTTTACTCGCCTCTTTGATTTTCAACTGTACTTTTCATAATAACAAAGTTCAACATACATTATAGCATAATTTACCCTTTCTCTGATAATAAAACACATGCACCAAAGGAATTATATAGTACAATGCATACCTTGCATCTTTTTAATTGAAAATAGGTTCTTCTCTCATGCAAAACATCCCGACCACAGTTTTCCATCTTCCCACTGTTCCTAGCCCCCACTTCCCCCCACCAAAACCAACTTTTTCTCACCCCAAATCTATTCCATCTCCATTTTCTCTTCAGAAAAAGAGCAGGTCTCCAAGAGATGACTGCCAAAAAGGGCACAACAAAAAGATACAATAAGATAAAGCAAAAGCCCTCGTATCATTGAAGCTGGACAGGTAACCCAATGGGAAGGAAAGAGTCTCGAGATCAGGCAAGAGTCAGAAATCCCCCTGTTCTCACCAATAGGAGTCTCACAAGAACATCAAGCTAATAGCCACAGCATATATACAGACCTGGTGCAGGCCCTGTAGAAATGTATGGACTTTATATGCTAGAAAGTTAGTCAGTTTCCTCTATTTGGCCAACCTCTGGTCTTTCCAGACTTGAATGATGTGTCATTTCTCCCAGAACCCCACCCTTTCCTACTCTGCTCTCTCTTGTCTATGATGTAGGCTCTGATAGGGCTCTTTGAGCACATAGGGATGTCAGATTTACTCCAGTGACTTCAGTTCTTCCAATGACCCCCACTTGATGGAAGGTTCAGGGCACACTTTCCTTGCTTTATATTCCCAATATCCTGCCCAAAGCCAGGCATACAGTAGGACTCATGAGAAGACAGTAGGACATACAGTAGGACACATGAGCATATAACTACATGAGTGGCTAATCAGGACTGAAGTGGCTTCTTACATATGTAAAATAGTTCTAACGTGTGGTACTAATTCTAACTAAATATATTTGAAGGTAAATTCAGTTTATAAAGAGATGAAATTGCTCTCTTTGTGTGATACATTTTTGGATATGTGTTCTAACCCAGCTTTTGCTTTTCCTTGGTCTACAGGATTTCCTTAGTGATTCTGTCTCCTTGACTTTGCCATGTGTAGGTTTTCTAACTCTTCAAATGAAACAGAATAGGATGAAATAGCCAAACTATTAAATTTTTTTCCCTTTTATTGAAAATAGACTATTTACTCATATACTATATTCTTACAATTTCCACTCCCTGTACTCCTTCCAGTTCCTTTCCACCTTTCATTCCCTCCAGATACACTCCTTTTCTGTCCCTTATTAGAAAAGAATAGGTTTCTAAGAAATAACAACCCAACAAGATAAAACAAAATATAGGATTTAGCAAAAGCTATCATATTGAAGTCTGACACAGCAACCCAACAGTAGTAAAAGAGTCCCAAGAGCAGGCAAAAGAGTCAGAGACCTACTTCTTCCTTTAGTCTGGAGTTCCATGAAAATACTAAGCTAATAGCTATTATATGTATATGGAGGACCTGGTGGAGACCCATGTAGGCCCCATACTTGCTACTTCAGCTCCTATGAGCTCATATGCATCTTGCCTAGTTGATTCAGAGGACCTTGTTCTCCTAGTGTCTTCCTCTGGCTCTTACAAACTTTCCACCTCTCTTCTGTGGGATTCCCTGAGCTCTGACAGAGAGGGTTTGATGGAGACCTCCAATTTAGATTCTCTCTCTCTGCATAATGTCTGGCTGTGGGTTTCTGCATCTGATCCCATCTGCTGCTAGAGGAAGCCTCTCTGATGATGACTGGATAAGACACTGATCTATGATTATAGCACAGTATCATTAAGAATCATTTTATTGATTTTTTAAAAGACCAGTAGTGTTTGATTTAGCCCTAGTACTCTTGGCTATCTAGTCTCTGGTTCTTAGTTACCCAAGCAGTGTTGGGTCCGGGTTCCTTCTCAAGAAGTGAGCCTTTAACCAAATCAGACATTGGTTGACTACTCCCACGAGTTCTGTGTCACCATTGTCCTAGCATGTCTTTTCAGGCAGGACAGATTGTAGGTCAAATGTTTTGTGGCTGGGTAAGATGATTATGTGGTGTTTGTCTTTCATTTTGTTTATATGGAGGATTACATTTACCAATTTTTAAAATGTTTTCTATTCATTTTACATACTAACCAAAGTTCCCCTACCTCTCCTTCTCCCTCTCCCTTCCACCTCCCTTCAGCCCCCCCTTCACTCTTCAGAAAGGGTAAGGTATCCCATGGGGAGTCAACACAGCCTGGCACATTCAGTTGAAGCAGGACCAAGAACTTCCGCAGCATAGAGGTTGAGCAAGACATCTCACCATAAGGAATGGGCTCCAAAAAGCCAGCTCATGCACCAGGGATAAATCCTCTTCCCACCCTGGGGTCCCACAAACAGTCCAGGATACACAACTGTTGCTCACATGTAGAGGGTCTCATTCAGTCCCATGCAGGCTTCCCAGCTGTAGGCCTAGAGTCACAAAGTTCCCACAAATTTGGATCAGTTATCTCTGTAGGTTTCCCCATCATGATCTTGACACCCCTCCCCCCTCATACAATATCTCCTCCCTCTCTCTTCTACTGGACTCCCAGAGCTCAGCTCAGTGCTTGGTTGTGGAACTCTACATCTATTTGTTGAATCATCCTTGCATTTCTGGAATGAAGCCTATTTGCTCTTAGTGGATGCACTTTTTGAGGTGCTATTTGATTTGGCTTGCAAGTATTTTATTGAGTATTTCTTGCATCTATGTTCATAAGGGAAATTGATATATAATTCTTTTTGTTTAATATTTATATGGTTTGGGTGTGACCTTATAAAATTAAATTGGCAGTGTTCTTTCTATTTTGTTTTTTTTTTATTTTGTAGAATAATTTTAGGAGTATTGGCTTTAACTCTTCTTCAAAAGTCTGGTAGGACTCTGCTGTAAAACCATGTAGTCCTGGACTTTTTTTTGATTGGGGGACATTTAATAACTGTTTCTATTTCACTAGGGGTTATAGATATATTTAAATTGTTTATGTAATCTTGATTTAACTTTGATAAGTGATAATAACAAGAAAATTATCCATTTTCTACATTTTTCAATTTGGTTTAGTACAGCATTCTGAAGTATGTTCTTTTGGTTCTCTGGATTTCCTTAGTATCTGTTATGACCCATTTTTATTTCATCTTGTTAATTTGGATATGCTCTGTCTTTTAGTTAGTTTGGATAAGGATTTATTTATTTTGTTCGTTTTCTCAAAGAACTAATTCTTTGGTTCATTGATTCTTTGTATTATTTTCTTTGTTTCTTTTTTTATTGATTTCAGCCCTCGGTTTCATTATTTCTTGCCATCTACTCCTCTTGGGTATGATTATTTTTGTTCTAGAGCTTTCAGGTGTGCTGTTAAGCTGCTAGTATGAGATTTCTCCAATTTTTAAATGTAGTCACTCGGTGCTGTGCACTTTCCTCTGAGCACTACTTTCACTTATTGTGCCCCATAAGTTTAACTATGTTGTGCATTCACTTTCATTGAATTCTAGGAAGTCATTAATTTCTTTATTTCTGTCTTTACTCATTTTTCATTCAGTACAGAATTGTTCAGTTTCCATGAGTTTGTAAACATTCTCACATTTCTGTTGCAGTTGATACCCAGTTTTAAACCATGATAGGACACAGGGAATTATTTCAATTTTCTTGCATTTGTTGAGATTTGCTTTGTTTCTGAGCATGTGCTCAATTTTGGAGAAAGCTCTGTGAGATGCTGAGAGGAAGGTATTTTCTTTTGTGTTTCAGTGAAATATTCTGTTAGGTCTATTTGATTTATAATGTCTGGTAGTTCCAGTATTTCTCTTCTTAGTTTTTGTCTGGATGACCTATCCACTGGTGAGATTAGGGTATTAAAGTCTCTCACTATTAGTGTGTGAGGGTCAATATGTGATTTAACCTGTAGTAACTATGGTAGTGTTCATTTTACAAATGTGGATGCATTTGTGTTTGTGGCATAGATGTTAAGAATTGAAATGTCATGTTGGTGGATTTTTTCCTTTGATGACTATGTAGTGTCCTGCATCTCTTTTGATTAGTTCTGGTTTGGAGTCTATTTTGTTAGATATTAGAATGCCCACACCATCCTGGTTCTTAGGTTCATTTGCTTGGAGTATCTTTTTCCATTCCTTTACCATGAAGTAATGATGATCCTTGATGTTGTGTTTTTTATATATGTATTTCATATATATATGTGTTTCTTATATAAGGATGGATCTTGTTTTTACATCCATTCTGTTAGTCTTTGTCTTTTTATTGGGGAATAGAGTCCATTGATATTGACAGATATTAATGACAAATGATTGTTGATTCCTGATATGGTGTTGTTGTTGTTGTTGATGGTGATGGTGTGTGTGGGTGTGTGTAGGGGTGTGGGTGTGTGTAGGGGTGTGTGTTTCTCTTCTTTTAATTTTGCCAATGTAAAATTATTTGTTTCCTGTGTTTCGTGGGTGTAGTTAACCTCCTTAGGTTGGAGTTTTCCTTCTAGCACCTTCTGTAGGGCTGAATTTGTAGATAGACATTGCTTAAATTTGACTTTGTCATAGGATATCTTCTTTTCTCTGTCTATGGTGATTGAAAGTTTTTCTGGGTATAGTAGTCTGGGCTAATGTCTGTGGTCTCAGAGAGTATGCAGCACATTTTCCAGGCCCTTCTGACTTTTAGAGTCTTAACTGAGAAATAGGTATAATCCTAATAGGTCTGCCTTTATGTTACTTGACCTTTTTCCCTTGCAGCTTTTAATATTATTTTGTTGTTGTTATTCTCTATGTTTAATGTGTTGATTATTATGTGACAAGAGGACTTTCTTTTCTGGTTCAATATATTTGGTGTACTGTATGCTTCTTGTACCTGTATAGGTAGGTATCTCTATCATGGGGTTAGGAATTTTTTCTTCTATTTCTGGGCCTTCCTTCCTCAGGTTAGGAAAATTTTCTTGTATGATTTTGTTGAAGACATTTTCTGGGCCTTCAACCTGGATGTCTTCTCCTTCCTCTATATCTATTATTCTTAGGTTTGGTCTTTTCTAAGTGTTTCAAGTTTCCTGAATGTTTTGTGTCAGGAGTTTTTGGATTCAACATTTTCTATTTCTTCTATCTTCAGCACCTGAGAGTCTTTCATCTCCCATATTCTGCTGGTAAAGCTTGCCACTGTAGTTCCTGATTGGACTGCTAAATTTTTCATCTCCAAAATTCCCTCATTTTGTGTTTTATTTCTTGATTCAATTTCCATTTTCAGTTCTTGAACAATTTTATTCATTTCCTTCAACTGTTTGCTTGTGTTTGCTTTAATTCTTAAAGAGATTTAATAATTTTCGCCAATTTTTTTATTTGTGTTTTTCTGGATTGGTTGTATTTTTATGCTGCCTGCTGTCTAGGCATCTGGGTTTGGGGTAATTATATTTCTAGGTTCTGGTTTCTGGATTTGTCTTTGTTGGGTGGGTGTTTTGTTCCTTGGTTTCTGGTTCCTCTCTTCTGGATTTTCAGAGAATTTCACAGCTGTGTGTTGCCTGTTTTCCTGGTTTGCACGGCTGGTGTGTTCACAGGGAAGGCCTGCTGGTGTGCTGAGATATTGGGATGAACTGGGGAAAAGAAGGTTGGAGGAGAAGTTCTTTGTGATCAGCTGGGAAAGGGGTCAGAGAGGAAAAGGAGTCCACAGTAGGTTTCCTACTATAGAGCTGGGAATGAGACTGCGGGATTGGATCTCAGGAGCAGTAGGAGAGATGTGGATCTGTCTTCAGCCTTCTTGTTGCCCTGGGAGGAGTAGCCCTTGGGTCATCAGGGGGTGCCTGCTATAGCTGGGGTCTGGGACAAGGCAAGACGGGGAGAAGAAGGTTAGAAGGGGAAGAACTGTGGGGCCCTCAGGAGTGAAAGCAGGAAGGCGGGGAAGGGTGTTCTGCTGCAGAGCTGGGGATGGAACTATGGGGGTGGGTCTGGGGAAACCATTTTTGTTTTGTTAAATCTCTAAAAAATCCAAGCCTATTCAGCATGTGCTAAGGGGGTCGCTGACACAGTCATATTTAATTTTCATGGTGACTTTAATAAGCAGTAGTGTTGACTGAGGTTTTTGTCTCACCAAGTCCTGCAGTCATTCAATCCCAAAAAAAACACACAGAGGTCTACATTAATTATAAACTAGTTGGCCTAGTAGCTCAGGCTTCTTATTAACTCTTATAACTTATATTAGCTCATAATACTTGTCTGTTTTAGCTGTGTAGCTTGGTACATTTTTTGGCAAGGCAGTCACATCTTGCTTCCTCTACAGAGGATCACTACTGCAGACTGAAACTTTCCTCTTCCCATAATTCTCATTGCCCGCCTCTACTTCCTGCCTGGTTGCCCCACCTATACTTTCTGCCTGGCTGCTGGCCAATCAGCATTTATTAAACAAGTACAAAAAACAAATCTTTACAGGGTAAAACCATTGTCAGCACAGTGGACTTGTCAAAAGATGCAGGGTTTGGCAAGTGAGATCCCTCTGCTCCTTTAAGCAGGTTTGAGAACAAACTTATCTGATACTGTGATGTTTATGCCTAACCCGTGATCTCACTGACCTTTTTGCTCCTTATCAGCCTGATGACGTCACCCAAGAGCACTTACCAAAACATGTACATTTTGTATGCAGAACTTTGTGACTCAGCTTTTGGACAGACAATTTCCCTATTTCCTGGGACTTAGTGATGAGAACACAGAAGGCCTGTGGCAGTGGGTGGACCAGACACCATTTAATCCACACATGGCGTGAGTATTTTCGTTGGGGCTAAACAGTATTTATAGGCAAAGGTAAGAAGAGTTCTCAAGGAGAACTCATTTTAAAGCAGGATTGTGGTGATACTTTGTTTATGCTATAACAAATAAAGCTTGCCTGAAAATCAGAGTGCACACTAGTTAGCCATAGAGGCCAGACAGTGATGGCACACACCTTCCATCCCAGCACATGGGAGACAGAGGTAGATGGATCTCTGTGAGTTCAAGGCCACCCTGAAGTACACAAGATTGAATCTGTCTAAAAGAGAAACAGAGCTCACACAAAGGTGATCCCAGCACTTTGGATCCCACGCCTTTAATCCCAGCATTTGGGAGGTAGAGACAGGACTGATATGGCTGGACGGAGAGAGAAGAAGACAGGAGCTCACAGCAGTCTGACGATGCAGTCTGAGCATATAGTCTGAGGATTCGTAGGGACAGAATCAATCCTCTTGTCTGAGCACTGGCAGAGGTAAGAATCCTAGTGACTGGCCACTCTGCTTCTCTGATTCTTCAGCTTTCACTCTTTGATAGCCGACTCTGCGTTTTTATTATTAAGACCAATTAGAATCTGTGCCAAATAGGGAACACCTATGTAAGTGCTTACTCAGTAGAGCATCAGCAGTTGAGCAGTCCCTGCCTGCTCTGTTCCCACCACACAGTAGCCCTGACTTCAGCAGAATCTGCAGTACAGTGTTTGTACACTGATTGTCCAGTGTTGAAAGAACAGATAGCATGAGAGAATTGTGAAAAGGGTTGAAGATTATCGTTTTTATAAATAATACTATAGGAGCTAAAATTACCTTTGAAAGAGTTTTAACCTGGTTATTTTCCTCCTTGAAACCAGTATTGTATAATATAAATATAATAGAAAACCACAAGTATAACTTAAGCTTCCCTAGCAGTAATGTTAAAAAAGTAAGAAGATGTTAGACATGGTAACACACACAAATAATCCTCATCATGAGATGGAATAGTGGGGCTGATAGTTTGAGGCAACCCTGGGCTACATGGGGAGTTCTAGGGAGCTACACAGTGATGTAAGAGGAGGCTGCTTGTTTGTCCTGGCTGCCCAGAACCAAAATAACCACATAGAAACTATATTAATTAAAACACTGCTTGTCCCATTAGCTCTAGCTTCTTATTGGCTAACTCTTGTATTAATTTAAGCCATTTCTATTAATCTGTATATTGCCATGTGGCAGTGGCTTACCAGCAAAGATTCAGCGTGTTTGACTCTGGCAGCTCCATGGCAGCTCTGACTCCACCCTTCTTCCTCCCAGCATTCAGTTCTGTCTTTCCTGCCTACTTAAGTTCTGCCTTGCTGTAGGTCCAAAGCAGTTTCTTTATTCATTAATGGTAATCACAACACAAAGAGAAGACTCCCACATCACAGTGAGACCATATTTCAAATAGGAAAAACAACAAGACAAATCAACACACACACACACACACACACACATACACACACACACACACACACACACACAGAGAGAGAGAGAGAGAGAGAGAGAGAGAGAGAGAGAGAGAGATCTAGGGAGGCCATAGTTATATAGCGAGATCATATTTCAAATAGAAAAACAACAAATCAACACACACACCAACAAACAAAAAAAGGAAAAACTGGTAAAATTTATGATAATAATATTTATAGATAGATACATAGATAGATGATAGATAGATAGATAGATAGATAGATAGATAGATAGATGATACATAGATACATAGATACATAGATAGATTGGTTTTTAAGACAGGGTTTCTCTGTGTACAACCCTGACTGTCCTGGAACTCACTTTGTAGACAAGACTGACTTTAAACTCAGAAATCTGCCTGCTTCTGCCTTCCTAGTGCTGGGATTAAAGGCATGGGCCACTACCTTCCAGTTTAGTAATATATTATCAGTTATTAATAATGTATTTAACATAGTACAGCCACATACACTTAACACTTAAAGGACATTTCAGTATGGAGAAGCCACATTTCTTTTTTTCTCTTTTAAAGTTAGTTTTTTTTTTATTTGAAACTATCTTAAAATTGACTCTCCCACTCCCAGCAGATACCAGTTACCAAGACTAGCAAGGGGACTTTGTGCCCATCTCCATTCTCCGTGCTAGGGTCTGAGACACCTTGAGCTTGCGCAAGGTTTTTGCTCGCTGCCATAATCACTGTGAGCTCATATGTGCAGCGGTCATGCTGTGTCTGGAGGACACTACTTCCTTGTAGTCACCCATCTCCTCCAGCTCTATCGCTTTATCCACCAAGATCCCTGAACCTTGGGAGGAGCAGATGTGGTAACATGTCCCAGTTAGAGCTGAGCATTTAGAACCTTGGCCAGCTGTGGGTCTCTGTTAATCTTCATCTACTATAAACAGAAGTGTCTCTGATGAAGACAGAGAGATGCACTGATCTATGGGTATAGTAAGTCATTGGAGTCAGTCTAGTACTGTGTACCATAACAGGCTAATGGTGCAGGTTCTCCCGTAAGACCTGTACCACAAGTTCTTGGGCTGACAGTGGTGCCAGATATGGTCTCCATCCTGTGGTGCCGGACTTAAATCCAATAAGAATGTTGGTTACCCCTGTAATGTTCGCGTCACTATGGCAACAGTGGTTTTGTCTTGCCAGTCATTTCAGCTTGATGAGTGCACAGCTGGGTCAGACTGATGAGTCCTTTTTCCTACTGGTAGCATTCCCAGCACAGTCAGCCCTATGAAAGCTAGTCCACAGTAATGAAGCTTCCAGGTAGCATCAGCATTTTTTATCTGACTCAAGTCTATGTTATCTTTAACAATGGGGTCACACTGTCAATTTCTGGAGGGTGACCACTAATACTGGTAATAAGCGGTAATATTTTAGGGGTCTATTGGACCTCACTGGCTAACAAATCCAAAGGAGGTAAACCATTCCTAGTGCTAGACTTGTACTTGTCAGCCTGAGGCTGTCTATCTGTCTGTCACTCAGGATGATTGTTTCCAGCTGCATCCTATACATTTCTTAATTTAATTTTTGTTAACAGATAAATATTTCATGGTGTGAATATACAATATTTTCATTATTCATCCCTCAACTGATGGATATTTAGACTATTTCCATTTCCTGACTATTGTGAGAAGTGCAGCAATGAACATGTATGAGCACATATCTATATTTATAGGATATAGAGTCATTTGGCTATATGTTCAAGAATGGCAGAGCTGGGTCATATATTATATATATTTCTAGCTTTTTGAGGAAACTTCACATGGATTTCTCTAGTGGCTCCACCAGTTTGCACCCTGACCAGCAATGAACAAGTAATTGCCTTTCTCCGCATGTATGCCAACATTTGCCTTCATTTGTTTACTTGGTTCTTAGGAATTCTGACTGGAGCAAGATAAAAATCTCAAAGCAGTTTAATCTGCATCAACCCAATGGCAAAGAATGTTGGCATTTTAAAGACATTTCTCTGCCATTTGTATTTTATCTTTTGAGAGCACTCCACTTAGTTTCATACCTCATTTGTTTTCCTGGGGTTTACCTATTTCCCTTTCAGGTCTTATATTCTAGATACTAACCCTCTGTCAGATGTATAGCTGATAAATATCCTCTCCCTTCTTAGGCTGCCTCTCTACTTAAACTGTGGTGTTCTTTGGTTTACAGAACCATCAAGTCCCATTTATTAGTATTGGTCTTAATCCATTTCCCACTGAGGTCCTGTTCAGAAAATCCTGTGTCTACGACTTCAAGAGCATCCTTACTTTTTCCTCTATCAGATTCAGGGAATCAGGTTTTATCTGAGTGTAGTGATGAGGTGAGCAGGCCTGCTTTTCATCCTGCCTGGCTCCCGCACAGCTAGCTTTACACCCGAAATAACAACACACAAATTGTATTCATTTAAACACTGCCTGGCCCATTAGCTCCAGCCTCTTTCTGGCTAACTCTCACATCTTGATTAACCCATTTCTAGTAATCTGTGTAGCACCACGAGGTGGTGCCTTACCGGAAAGA
The DNA here is from genome assembly GCF_903992535.2 of Arvicola amphibius. NCBI lineage: Eukaryota > Metazoa > Chordata > Mammalia > Rodentia > Cricetidae > Arvicola > Arvicola amphibius. The sequence goes on along the minus strand of NC_052048.2, from coordinate 25,212,929 downwards.
TTTTAACCTATATCCATCTTGGGCTGGAGCTTCATGGCGACTGCCTCACTGCCTTCTACCCAGCATCCTGTTTACTCTGTTCTGTTTACTCTGCCTACCTAATTTTCTGTCCTATCAAAAAGCCAAGGCACTTTCTTTATTAACCAATGAAAGTAACACAGACATATGACACACCTACATCATTTCCCCTTTTTCTGTTTAAACAAAAAAGAAAAGCTTTCACTTTAACATAGTAAAATTACATATAACAAACAGTTATCAAGCAAGAATTACAATTACATTATTTATATCTACTTTATCTTTTATCATAGCTAAGGAAAACTATAACTATCTATTTATTCTTCAACTCCATCAAAGACTCCAGAAGGATATTATACTACCTAAGTAAACAAGAAATAAGCAACTTTCCAAACTTCCAAAATTCCAAAACTCTAGAAATGATTGAGACATCTCGCTACCGGTACAGTCACCCAAAGTTCCTCTGTACCATTGGGGCATCCATCTTCAGCCTATAGGCCCATAGTATGCAGCAGACATTTCCATGAAGCAGGAAATTCCAAAGACAGTTTAGTCACTTTCTTTTGTGTCCTGCAGAATGTCTCACAGACTCTTTCATGAATCAAGAACCCCAAAAGACCATCTCACCTTTAGGCAAGTTCAGTAGTCCTCTCTCTGTGGGTTCTTTGTATCCAGTTTATGTATCAGTCCAGGAAAGAGCAGTTTCTTGCCCAAATGGCTAACCAACTCCATAAGAAGCCTCTTCGATACCCATCTTCCTCTTGAAGTAGATTGGTGCTGCCAGGAGCAGACGTGTCTCACTGTCATGAAAAACCCTAAGTTAAGTTATTAAAACATTAAATGCCATATTCTATAGTCTTTGAAAGATATGAAGAATGACTATCTATATATCTAGAAAATCTAACTAACATGACTATAAGCTTTACTATTATTGATGATTTTCCATTAACAACCTATATTTCCTAATTACACATTACATTTCCAAATGAACTACACAATCACAATACCTTAACCAAGATCAGAAATACATATACATATAACAAAATTGACCTTAAAATCCATACCAATAGCCAGGCGGTGGTGGAGCACGCCTTTAATCCCAGCACTCAGGAGGCAGAGGCAGGCGGATCTCTGTGAGTTCAAGACCAGCCTGGTCTACAAGAGCTAGTTCCAGGACAGGCTCCAAAGCCAGAGAAACCCTGTCTCGAAAAACCAAAAAAAAATCCATACCAATGCAAATTATTCATATCTATATCATATCCCCCTTTAAATGTAAAAGAACATTTATAAACAATATCTGAGAATATGGTGTAGTTATTTCTCTCAAAACTTCTTCCTGCTGTATAGAGGCGCTGTTATTCAGGTCTTTCATGGTATAACCTGTCTGCTAGGTTCATCTCAGTTGGCAGTTGAATGAAGTAATTTTCTGAAGGTGTTTACAGTGACCTTTCAGAAGGGTGTGGTCTATCATACCATATTGGGATAGAAGCAATCCACAGGGTGTCATCCTCTGTGAAAACAAAAGAAGACCCTCTTTTCCAAAGCATCATATTTTTAGACCCAAATATTGAAGTCAAGGTATTTTGAAAATATCTATCTTGGATTAGTTCAGCAGCATTTATAAACAAATATTTTAGCAGCTGTTGCTCCTTCCTCAGCATTCAAACAATTCAAAGAGAGTATAATAGCATAAAGTATCAAGATTCTCTGTGTATTTTCCATCTTTGTGTGGATTTATTTTAACCTTTATTTCTTTTGTTTTCACTTTTACTTTTTGAGGCAGGGTCTCTGTATATCTTTGTCCTGGAATAACTCTGTAGACCAGGCTGTCCTTGAATTCTCAGAGATCTGTCTGTCTCTGCCTCCCAGGCATTCGGATTAAAGGTGTGTCCTGCCACACCTTGAAGTCACAGAGGTCAATCTACCTCTGCCTCTCAAGTGTTGGGATTAAAAGTGTGTACCACCACACCCAACTACTCTCTTTCTTTCTTTTTTACTTTTAAGAACTTTAACCTTTAGTCTGTATATATTTTTAACACAGTAAACCATCTAGAGATTTTTTGAATCTCTCTTTACTATATATCTCTCTTTTTCTGACTACATGAGTCTTTAAGGAGAGGATTAAAGCTGTGACTTTGATGGCTGGATCCAGCCCATTCCTTATCTTTCCAGCCTCATGGAGGAGGTACCGGCTGTAGCCATTTTTATTGCTACAACTCTATGGTGTTTCAAGGTCCTTGCCAGCAAGCAAGCTGCAGCATTCTGCTCACAGACCACACTCAGTTGGACTGCCTGCCTGAAAGAGTCAGAGTTTGCCCTGGCAGGACGGCCCAGAAAGCCGGCATTTTAAAACGGCACAGCTTTTTTCCTGCTACAGCTGAAAACCAAAAAGCATGCATTCAGCTTTTCATCAACACTATTTAAGTGTTTTGTGGCAGGACCTCTTAAAAGAGCTGCAAGGTTTTGCAGCTAAAGCTGAGTCAGGACGCCTCTCTTAAATGAGAGTGCTTGCCTCTAGTGAGCAGAGCAGACCTGAGAAATTGCTGCTACCAAGAAAACATGCTTTACTCTATTCTTTCCCAAGCTTTCTCAGGCTTTCTGTTGATTCAGTTATCCACATCAGGGCGCCATTTGTAGTGATGAGGTGAGCAGGCCTGCTTTTCATCCTGCCTGGCTCCTGCACAGCTAGCTTTACACCTGAAATAACAACACACAAATTGTATTCATTTAAACACTGCCTGGCCCATTAGCTCCAGCCTCTTTCTGGCTAACTCTCACATCTTTATTAACCCATTTCTAGTAATCTGTGTAGCACCATGTGGTGGTACCTTACCGGAAAGATTTTAACCTACATCCATCTTGGGCTGGAGCTTCATGGCGACTGCCTCACTGCCTTCTACCCAGCATCCTGTTCTGTTTACTTTGCCTCCCTAATTTTCTGTCCTATCAAAAAGCCAAGGCAGTTTCTTTATTAACCAATGAAAGCAACACATAGACATATGACCCACCTACATCATCTGAGGTCCTTGTTTCAACTACAGTTGAGTTTTGTGAGGTGAGAGGTAAGGATCCAATTTCATTGTTTTACAGTTAGCTACCAGTTCTGCCAGCACCATTTGTTGAAGATGCTCTTTTCTCCCATCTCCATTGTCTGCTTCACTGTAAAAAGTCAGGTAGATGAAGGAATGTGGACTTACTTATGGCTCCTCAGTTCTTTTCCATTGATCCATGAGTCTATTTTTATGCCAGTGTCATTTCTATGTATCCCTGGCTGTCCTAGAACGTGAGACCATGCTGGCCTCAAACTCAGAGATCTACTACTTGCCTCTGCCTCTGGAGTATTGGGATTAAAGACTTGTGCCACCACTGCTGGGGTTGGAAACAACATTTCAAATGTCCAATAGCTACATCTGGCCAGTGCCTCTTGTCATGCAACTTCAGCTCTGTTTCATCACTTTCTCTCTCTCTCTCTCTCTCTCTCTCTCTCTCTCTCTCTCTCTCTCTCTCTCTCTCTCTCATCTGTCTCTCTGTCTTTCTGTCTCTGTGCCTCTCTCTCTCTCTCTCTCTCTCTCTCTCTCTCTCTCTCTCTCTCTCTCTCTAGATTGTCCTGTGGTATAATCTCTATCTCACTGTTCTTCTCTTTCAGATTCTGGCATAAGGGTGAACCCAATGACTTTAAGGAAGAAGACTGTGTTGTCCTCATTAATGTCCAAGATAAATGGGCCTGGAATGACTTACCCTGTCACTTCCAGGCGAATAGCATTTGTAAGTTACCCGGAGCAATGTTCAGCTGGAAGCCCACACAGCAGCCCCTATGATGGAGATGGCAAAGATGAACCTATCAGACCAGGGGAAAGTGTCTATGTGTCATGGAAATAGAGAGCACACTGCACTGTCATAGGGCACTGCCAGCCACAAGGATGTTCTTCATTATTTTTGCCTGCTGGGGGTTGGGGAGGTGGATCAGGGGTCAGGATTGCTTGCTCCTCTTCCAGAGGACCACAGACTGGTTCCCAGTATCCATACCAACTCCGGGGCATCTTTCTCTTTCTTCTGCATACACAACGCAACTCACACACACACATTTTTAAAAAGAAAAATACTGTTTTAGTCTTGTTTAAGATTTGATTTGCTAATTTTCCTGCATCTGAGCTGAGCCAACAATTTTTTAGCATGTCTTCTCCTCCACCATTCTTTTTGTTTGTTTGGTTGGCTGGTTTTGGTTTATTTTATTGTTTGTTTTTTCAAGACAGGGTTTTTCTGTAGCTTTGGAACCAGTCCTGGAAACTAGCTCTTGTAGAGCAGGATGGCCTTGAACTCACAGAGATCTGCCTGCCTCTGCCTTCTGAGTGCTGGGATTAAAGGCCTGCACCACTACTACCTGGATCCTCTACTATTCTTAAAGGCAGCAGCTAATTTGCAAGTTTGTTAATGATTTTCAGGTTAAATGTCAAATATTGACGTTTGGTTAAGTGTGGCAGTGGAGTGTATGTGTTTTATGTGTGTCCAGGTTAAAGTTGGTGCTTTTGAATGACATGGGACTAAGTAACTTTACATGTGTTGGGAACATAAATTAAATTGTATAGTACAAAATGAGTCAAAATAATTTCATATATTAAAGGGATTTGTATACTTAATTTTATCCATTTTAATGTACAAAACAGAAGCCTATCTATGCAGAAATCCAGTTGTCAATAAAATGTGAACCATCCGTGACACTCATGATAGTTTCCTTATTCTTCTTCTGTATTCTCTATTCTTTATTTTCCTGATGATTTCCTTCTCTCATTCTTGATGTTCTCCTTCTAACTCTACTTTTATTCTTCTTTATTCTCTCTCTTTATTTTTCCTCTACAGCTTATATACTACCAACAAAATATTTTAGGCAATATAGAAACTAAAATGTAATTACATTCTACTTTTCGAGTGAATGATTACGATGAATACAAGTTAAAAAAACATTTTTTCATTTCTATTACATGATTTAACATTTTACATATTACAGTTGAAAAACAAATCCCCAAGAATCAACATACACTCATACCCAAACAACTTGCTATAAATGTAAATAAGCAAGTTATTTTTCTCAGCCAGTTTTTTTACTGGCAGGCTGCATTTTACAGTTACAAAGAAAGGACCAATCATCTCAATATTATTTATTTATTAACTATCTATCTATCTATTTATTTATTTATTTTGGTTTTTTGAGACAGGGTTTCTCTTGTAGCTTTGGAGCTTTTCCTAGCACTTGCTCTGTAGACCAAGCTGGCCTCAAAATCACAGAGATCCACCTGCTTCTACTTTCCAAGTGCTGGAATTAAAGGCATGCGCCACCACTGCCTGATTTTTCTTTTCTTTTTTAAAACAATCTTTTTTATTTTACATACCAATCCCAGTTTCCCCTTCCTGCCCTCCTCCCACTTTGCCCACCTTCCCTTTCCACCTCTTAGCCACTCCTTAGAGAGAATAAGAGCTCCCATGCCAAGTCAACAAAATCTGTCACATCACTTGAGGCAGGACCAAGGCCCTACCCCCTGTATCTAGGCTGAGCTCTAAAGTGCCATCAGACAACATTTGGGTACATGTCCAAGAGGGATATTTCTGGGTCCTGAGGTAGGTTTATTCCCAATTTTCTGAGAAACTGTCATACTGATTTCCAGAGTGGTTGTATAAGTTTGCATTCCTACCAGCAATGGAGGAGTGTTTCCCTTACTCCACATCCTCTCCAGAATAAGGTATCATTGGTGTTTTTGATCTTAGCCATTCTGACTGGTATAAGATGGTATCTCAGGGTTGTTTAGATTTGTATTTCCCTGATGGCTAAGGATGTTAAATATTTCTTTAAGTTTCTTTGGCCATTTGAGATTCTTCTGTTGAGAATTCTCTGTTTAGTTCTATACCCCATTTTTAAATTGGGTTATTTTCAATTTTGATGCCTAATTTCTTGAGTTCTTTATATATTTTGTAGATTAGACTTCTGACTGATGTGGGGTTGGTTAAGATCTTTTCCCATTCAGTAGGCTACCATTTTGTCATATGGACTGTGTCCTTTGCTTTACAGAAGCTTCTCAGTTTCAGGAGGTCCATTTATTTGTTGTTGACCTCAGTGTCTGTGCTACTGGTGTTATATTTAGAAAGCAGTCTCTTGTGCCCATGCATTGAAGGCTACTTCCCACTTTCTCTTCTATCAGGTTCAGTGTGGTTGGATTTATATTGAGGTCTTTAATCCATTTGGACTTTGTTTGTGCATGGGGATAGATATGGATCTATTTTCATTCTTATACATGTTGATATCCAGTTATGCCAGCACCATTTCTTTATTCCATTGTACAATTTTAGCATCTTTGTCAAAAATCAGGTGCTCATATGTGTGTGGATTAATAGCCGGGTTTTCAATTTGATTCCATTGGTCAACCTCTCTGTTTTTAAACCAATACCAAGCTGTTTTCTTATTACTGCATCTCTATAATAGAGCTTGATGTCAGGGATGGTGATGCCTCTGGAAGTTCCTCTATTGTACAGTATTGTTTTGACTATCTTGGCTTTCTTATTCTTTTCATATGAAGTTGAGTATTGTTCTTTTGATGTCTGTGAAGACTTGTGTTGGGATTTTGATGGGGATTGCATTGAATGTATGGATTTCTTTTTGTAGGATGGCCATTTTTATTATGTTGATCCTACCTATCCAAGATTATGGGAGATTTTCACATTTTCTGGTGTCTACTTCAATTCTTTTCTTTAAGACTTTAAGTTCTTGTTGAACAGGTCTTTCACTTCTTTGATTAGTGTTACCTCAAGACATTTTATATTATTGTGGCTATTGTGAAGGGTGATGTTTTCTGATTCTCATTCAGCGGTTGCTCCCCTGTACCTGCTCCTATGGATTTTGCTGTCTCAGGTCTGTTCTGGACCAGGTTGCTCACTCAGTCCTGTTTCTGCAAATGTCCCTGGTCTGGCTCCACTCCCACTCCTGTGGAACTTGCTTTCTCAGACTTGCTCCAGCCTAGGTAGCTGGTTCTGTCTCACTCACGAGGAGCTCACCACCTCAGGCCTGCTCTAGCCTAGTCCCTGGCCCAGTCCTCTTTCTGCAAATGACCCTGGTCTGGATCTGCTCCTGCTCTTGTAGAGTTCACTGTCTGAGGCCTGCTCTAGCTCAGGTTGCTGGCTCAGTCCTGCTGTTTTAGAAATCGCTGTCTGAGACCTGCTCTGGTCTAGGTTGCTGGCTCAGTCTTGCCCCTATGGAATTCACTGCCTCAGGCCTGCTCTGGTCCACTCTCATTTCTTAATCATTCTAAATTGTTTGTAATAATAACTTTCAAGAACTAGAAATTTACATTACTTTGTTAAATGAGTGGCATAGATATACTACCTTAAGAAATAGTAGAAGCATATATACAGGATAGCAAAAATAACATTAAATTTGTATCAATATACAAAAATGCCTTAAACAATAGTAGAAACAAGATGCAGTATGCTCTTAACAAAATAACCTTAAATTTGTATCAATACACAAAAGCCATACCTATGTAAAATACCTAAGTATAGTAGTTGCTTTTTTAGTGTAAAAGTAGATCAATAATCTATTGTTTTATCTTATCATTCCTTTATCCTCCTATTTTCTTTTCAGAGAGAGATACCTTAATCCAACCTCTTTTGCTTAGTTATTTCCCTGACTTTGACCAGTAACACCTTGCAACCAACTCCCCAAACAATGACAAGCATCTATAATCTACTGAATGACCAAAAATCACCCACCCCACCTCTTGGGAATGTGGGTGTCATGTTTTCTAGACTATTTCCTGTTGTCTGGGGGTAACAGCATCTTTAAGGGATCCTAAGAAAATTGAGATAATGGCCAAGTCCTAAGAAAGATAGCTGTATTATTTTTGTTTACTCCCTATGTGATTGGAAAGTGTAGAGATTATCTGAGGTCCAGTCTGGAGTAGTGTGTAAGGCTGAACCATCTCAGCTAACCCTTTGACATTGTCTTGAGAAATTTATAGTCCAAAGCTGATCTTTAGGTGGTGTTTTTCAGATTAGTGGCATTACCACAATTCACGTGGATTCATCACTATGGGCCCCCATCATCTTCTTCGAGACTCCAAAGGTCACTGCTATAAATAGTCACAGGTCATTAAAGAAAACATAAGCATTTTAAAGGTCATATGCAGCAGATCTCAAAGAAGTTAAAGGACCACAGTCTATTAAATATATCCAGGGTATCCAAGCTTAATTCTTAGTTACCTGCTTCATACTCAAGTCTGAAATAACATACAGGAAGCTAGATGAAGCTTGTTTTTAGAATTAGTTAGTACTCTGTATGACCATTAATATCACAACAGAAAATTTAAATGTTCATATTTGTATGTATAAATCTTACAAATTTTGAGACAATAATATTAGTACATTAAGAAAAGTTTTAAAGAGTCAAAGAAGAACCAAAGGACAACAAGATTAGTACAATAGAATAGTTTCTTAATTTTTGTTTTTCTTCTGTCCTATACCAGGAGGCTCTTCTGACATAAGACAAAGATTTTGGATTTTCCTTGACCAATCATGTTTGGGTTTAGAGACCCATGCTCCAACTCCAAAACAAGCTTTAAATTTTAACTGAATTGGGTCTGCAAAAAGACCATTTGCCATATATGTGCATAAAGACAAGCAGAAATAAACATTTAAGAAGATTTATGAAATTTTATCCTGTTGGAAATATGTTATACCATTATGCCAAAAATTTACCCATTTTCTTTGAACATTTTTTTCTGGATGATTCATTCTTCTTCTTCAGATATCTCATTTGTTCAGTGGTCTCCAGATTCTTCATTTGGATGCTTTGATTCCCCTGGAAAGAAACCTCACAACTACCTTTGCATAGTTCCTTTTTTCGCAGGTTATGTCTTTGTTATGACAAAAAATGGTTTTTGGAAACAGAAAAGTATTTTTCTTTTAACAACAAAAACTATTTTTCATACTGATAAAATAAAAACCATTTATTAGTCTTATGAATTAGTTTGCATTGAGTAACCAAGCTGTTTGAGGAACTATTGCCTCTCCTAATGATGAGGTCTCTCCTGTTTGAATCTAATTTATCAAACTTGATGGTATCCATAGCTTTTCTTCCCTTGTGGAAACAAAAGCAAAACTTTTCCCCCAATGTAACACATATTCTTGTTTCCATTCTGAAATCAACACATCTTTAAAATATACAGGCTGATTTAATTCAGCAATTTTTTTCTATTATTCAGTGTTTCTCCATAACTATTATTCCTTTTTCATTATCAATTAAAAATTTAAAGTTAATAAAGCACTGTGTAATCTATCTTTGTGGATCTTTATTACACCTTTCTGTTTGTTAAGCATCTCTTTGAAAGTATGATTAGATCTTTTTATACCTGCTTTTCCTATATGATTGTGTGGTATACCTGTTGTAATGTGCAAAAACTACCGTTTTTTAGTTTTGCATTTTACTAGAGACATGCTAAAGCATATCAGTCTTGATTTGTACAGGTATTTCCACAATGGCCATAACTCCCAATAAATGTATAGTTAAAGAATCAGCCTTTTAAGAACACAAAGCAGTCTCCCACTGAAATCCTGCATATGTATCTATGGTATGATATAGATACTTTAATTTTCCAAACTCAGCAAAATAAAACATACCTATTTGCAAAACTAAATTTGAGCACCTTTAGGGTTACTTCCTACAGGCTTTGGTTATACAAGGAATAAATAGGAAAGTTTCTTATAATTTTCTTGACTTGTTGCCAAGTGATAGAGAAAAATCTTTCTTTAAACCTTTGCTATTAATATTATGTTTCTTATGGAAATCTGAGGCTTTGAGAACATTTTCTACCAATAGCTGATCAATATCATCATTACCTTGTGCTAAAGAGCCTGGTAGAGCTGGATAAAATCTGATATGTGTTATATACAAAGGATTATTTCTATTTCTGATTATTTCTTTTTTCATTGTTTTATTAAAAATTTCCATCTCCTCCCCTCCTCCCACTTCCCTCCCCTCTTTTCCACCCATACCCACACTACCTCCCTCTCCAGGCCAAAGAGCCCTCAGGGTTTCCTACACTATGGTAAGTCCAAGGTCCTCCCCACTCCCCCCAGGTCCAGGAAGGTGAGCATCCAAACTGACAAGGCTCACACAGAGCCCGTCCATGCCATAGAATCAAAGCCCATCGCCATTGTCCTTGGCTTCTCAGTCAGCCTCCACCATCAGCCACACTCAAAGAGTCTGGTTTGATCGCATGTTCCATCAGTCCCATTCCAACTGGTCTTGGTGATCTACCGTTAGATCTATCCCACTGTCTCAGTGGGTGAATGCATCATGTTCTCGCTCCTTCTGCTCCTCATCAGGACCTTAGGAGCTCAGTCCAGTGCTCCAATGTGGGGCTCAGTCACCTTCCCCATCTGTCGCCAGCTGGAGGTTCCCTCACGGTCCTGACTTTCTTTCTCATGTTCTCTCTCCTTCTGCTCCTCATCAGGACCTTGGGAGCTCAGTCCAGTGCTCCAATGTGGGGCTCAGTCACCTTCCCCATCTGTCGCCAGCTGGAGGTTCCCTCACGGTCCTGACTTTCTTTCTCATGTTCTCTCTCCTTCTGCTCCTCATCAGGACCTTGGGAGCTCAGTCCGGTGCTCCAATGTGGGGCTCTGTCATTTTCTTCATCTATCGTCAGGTGGAGGTTCTATGGTGATATGCAAGAAATTCATCAGTATGGCTATAGGAACTGGCCTTTTCAGGCTCCCTCTCCTCAGCTGCCCAAGGGACTAACTGGGGGCATCTCCCTGGAAACCTGGGAACCCCTCTAGGGTCAAGTCTCTTGACAACCCTCAGGTAGCTCTTTAAATTAGGATATATGCTTCCCTGCTCCCATATCCACCCTTCCTATATCCCAAGCACCCCATTCGTCCGAGCTCCCCCCGTTCTTCCCTACACACTTTTCTCTCCCCATCTTCCCTTGGCCCAGTCTTGCCCAACCCTCAAGTTCCCAATTTTGCCTGGCGATCGTGTCTACTTCCAATATCCAGGAGGATTACTATATCTTTTTTGGGAGTTCACCTTCTTATTATCTTCTCAAGGATCCCAAATTTATAGGCTCGATGTCCTTTAATTATGGCTAGAAACCGATTATGAGTGAGTACATCCCATGTTCATCTTTTTGGGTCTGGGTTACCTCACTCAGAATAGTGTTTTCTATTTCCATCCATTTGCCTGCAAAATTCAAGATGTCATTGTTTTTTACCGCTGAGTAGTATTCTAGCATGTATATATTCCACAGTTTCTTCATCCATTCTTCCACTGAAGGGCATCTAGGTTGTTTCCAGGTTCTGGCTATTACAAATAGTGCTGCTATGAACATTGTTGAACAAATGCTTTTGTAGTATGATTGTGCATCTCTTGGGTATATCCCCCAAGAGTGGTATTGCTGGGCCCTGAGGTAGGTTGACTCCAGTTTCCTGAGAAACCACCACACTGATTTCCAAAGTGGTTGCACAAGTTTGCATTCTCACCAACAATGGATGAGTGTTCCCCTTACTCCACATCCTCTCCAGCATAGGGTATCGTTGGTGTTTTTGATTTTAGCCATTCTGAGTGGTGTAAGATGGTATCTTAGAGTTGTTTTGATTTGCATTTCCCTAATCGCTAAGGAGGTTGAGCATGACCTTAAGTGTCTTTTGGCCATTTGAACTTCTTCTGTTGAGAATTCTCTGTTCAGTTCAATGCCCCATTTTTAATTGGGTTAATTAGCATTTTAAAGTCTAGTTTCTTGAGTTCTTTATATATTTTGGAGATCAGACCTTTGTCTGTTGTGGAGTTGGTGAAGATCTTTTCCCAGTCAGTAGGCTGCCTTTGTGTCTTAGTGACAATGTCCTTTGCTTTACAGAAGCTGCTCAACTTCAGGAGGTCCCATTTATTCAATGTTGTCCTTAAAGTCTGTGCAGCTGGGGTTATACGTAGGAAACGGTTCCCTGTGCCCATTTGTTGTAGAGTACTTCCCACTTTCTCCTCTATCAAGCTCAATATGTTCAAATTAATATTGAGGTCTTTAATCCATTTGGACTTGAGTTTTGTGCATGGTGATAGATATGGATCTACTTTCATTCTTCTACAGGTTGACATCCAGTTATGCCAGCACCATTTGTTGAAGATGCCCTCTTTCTTCCATTGTGTACTTTTGGCTCCTTTATCAAAAATCAGGTGTTCATAGGTTTGTGGTTTAAGATCCGGGTCTTCTATATGATTCCATTGGTCAACTTCTCTGTTTTTATGCCAATACCAAGCTGTTTTCAATACTGTAGCTTTGTAATAGAGTTTGAAGTCAGGGATGGTAATGCCTCCCGAAGAACCTTTATTGTATAAGATTTTTTTGGCTATCCTGGGTTTCTTGTTTTTCCATATAAAGTTGATTATTGTCCTCTCAATCTCTGTGAAGAATTTTAATGGGACCTTGATTGGGATTGCATTGAATCTATAGATTGCTTTTGGTAGAATTGCCATTTTTACTATGTTGATCCTCCCAATCCACGAGCAGGGGAGATCCTTCCATTTTCTGGTATCCTCTTTAATTTCTTTCTTCAAAGACTTAAAGTTCTTGTCAAATAAATCCTTCACTTCCTTGGTTAGAGATACTCCCAGATATCTTATGCTATTTGTGGCTATTGTGAAAGGTGATACTTCTTTGATTTCCCTCTCTGCTTCCTTATCCTTTGTGTATAGGAGGGCGACTGATTTTTTGGAGTTGATCTTGTAACCTGCCACGTTACTGAAGGAGTTTATCAGCTGTAAGAGTTCTTTGGTGGAGTTTTTGGGGTCGCTTATGTATACTATCATATCATCTGCAAATAATGAAAGTTTAACTTCTTCCTTTCCAAATTGAATCCCCTTGATTCCCTTATGTTGTCTTATTGCTATTGCTAGAACTTCAAGCACTATATTGAAGAGATAAGGAGAGAGTGGACAGCCTTGTCGTGTTCCTGAATTTAGTGGGATAGCCTTGAGTTTCTCTCCGTTTAGTTTGATGTTAGCTGTCGGCTTGCTGTAAATAGCTTTTATTATATTTAGGAATGACCCTTGTATCCCTAATCTCTCCAAGACCTTTATCATAAAAGGGTGCTGAATTTTGTCAAATGCTTTTTCAGCATCTAATGAGATGACCATATGGTTTTTTTCCTTCAGTTTATTTATATGGTGGATTACATTGATAGATTTTCGTATGTTGAACCAGCCCTGCATCTCTGGGATGAAGCCTACTTGATCGTAATGGATAATTTTTTCTAATGTGTTCTTGGATTCGGTTTGCCTGTATTTTATTGAGAATTTTTGCGTCAATGTTCATGAGTGAGATTGGCCTGTAATTCTCTTTCTTGGTTGAGTCTTTGTGTGGTTTAGGTATCAGGGTGACTGTAGCTTCATAGAAGGAATTTGGCAGTGACTCTTGTGTTTCTATATTATGAAATACCTTAAGGAGTATAGGTATTAGGTCTTCTTGGAAGTTCTGGTAGAATTCCGCATTGAAACCATCTGGTCCTGGGCTCTTTTTGGTAGGGAGGTTTCTGATAACAGTTTCTAATTCTTCGCGACTAACAGGACTATTTAGAGCATTTATCTGGTCCTGGTTTAACTTTGGAATATGGTATTTATCTAAAAAACTGTCCATTTCTTTTACATTTTCCAATTTTGTGGCATACAGGCTTTTGTAGTAAGATCTAATGATTCTCTGAATTTCCTCTGTGTCTGTGGTTATGTCCCCCTTTTCATTTCTGATCTTGTTAATTTGCATGTTCTCTCTCTGCCGTTTGATTAGTTTGGCTAGGGGTTTGTCAATCTTTTTTATTTTCTCCAGGAACTAGCTTTTTGTTTCATTGATTCTTTTGATTGTTTTCTGTGTTTCTATTTTGTTGATTTTGCCCTTTGTTTGATTATTTCCAGTCTTCTACTCCTCCTGGGTGAATCTGCTTCTTTTTATTTGAGAGCTTTCAGCTGTGCTGTTAAGTCCCTAATGTGTGCTTTCTCCATTTTCTTTATGTGGGCACTTAGCGCTATGAACTTTCCTCTTAGCACTGCTTTCATAGTGTCCCATAGGTTTGGGTATGATGTGTCTTTGTTTTCATTGAATTCAAGGAAAACTTTAATTTCTTTCTTTATTTCTTCCTTGACCCAGGTGTGGTTTCATTAGTTGACTGTTCAGTTTCCATGAGTTTGTAGGCTTTCTGGGTTTAGAATTGTTGTTGAATTCTAGCTTTATTCCATGGTGATCAGATAGTACACAGGTGTTTACTACAATTTCTTTGTATCTATGGATGTTTGCTTTGTTACCAATTATGTGATCAATTTTTGAGAAGGTTCCATGTGATGCTGAGAAGAAGGTATATTCTTTTCTGTTTGGGTGGAATGTTCTATAGATGTCTATTAGTTCCATTTGGTTCATTACATCTGATAGTTCTCTTATTTCTCTGCTGAATTTCTGTCTGGTTGACCTATCCATTGGTGAGAGTGGAGTGTTGAAATCTCCTACTATTAGAGTGTGGGGTTTGATGTATTCTTTGAGTTCTAGTAATGTTTCTTTTACATAAGTGGGTGCTTTTATATTAGGGGCATAGATATTCAGGATAGAGACTTCCTCCTGATGAATTGTTCCTGATGAGTATTAAGTGTCCATCTCCATCTCTTCTGATTGATTTTAGTTTGAAATCAATTTTGTTAGATATTAGTATCGCCACACCCGCTTGTTTCTTTGGTCCATTTGATTGGAAAACCTTTTCCCAACCCTTTACTCTGAGGTAGTGTCTGTCTTTAAGTTTGAGGTGTGTTTCCTGTAAACAGCAGAATGTTGGGTCCTGATTTCATATCCATTCTCTTAGTCTGTGCCTTTTTATAGGTGAATTGAGCCCATTGATATTAAGTGATATCAAAGACCAGTGGTTGTTAACTCCAGTTATTTTTTCTGGTGGTAGAGTTTGTATGTTTCCCTTTTTAGAGTTGTGCTGGTGGAGGGTTGTCAGATGTTTGTGTTATTATGGGTGTTGTTGGTTTCCTTGGTTTGTGATTCTCCTTCTAGTATTTTCTGTAAGGCTGGGTTTGTGGCAACGTATTGTTTAAATCTGTTTTTGTCCTGGAATATCTTGTTTTCTTCATCAATGCTGCATGCAAGCTTTGCTGGATATAGTAGTCTGGGCTTGCATCCATGGTCTCTTAGTGTCTGCAGTACATCTATCCAAGCCCTTCTGGCTTTTATGGTTTCCAGTGAGAAGTCAGGTGTAATTCTGATAGGTTTCCCTTTATATGTTACTTGACCTTTTTCCCTTGCAGCTCTTAATATTTGTTCTTTATTCTGTATGTTCTGTGTTTTGATTATTATATGGTGAGGGGATGCTTTTTTTTGATCCATTCTATTTGGTGTTCTGTATGCTTCTTGTACCTTCATAGGCATATCCTTCTTTAGGTTGGGAACGTTTTCTTTTATAATTTTGTTGAATATATTTTCTGGGCCTTTAAGTTGTAACTCTTCTCCTTCTTCTACCCCAATTATTCTTAGGTTTAGTCTTTTCACAGTATCCCAGATTTCCTGGATGTTTTGTGTTAAGAATTTGTTGGATTTGTTTTGTTCTTTAATCAGTGAGTTTATTTCCTCTGTAGTGTCTTCAGTGTCTGAGATTCTTTCTTCTATCTCTTGTATTCTGTTGGTAATACTTGTTTCTGCAGTTCCTGTTCATTTACCCAGATTTTCCATATGCCAGCCTTCCCTCAGTTTGTGTTTTCTTCATTGCCTCCATTTCATTTTTCAAGTCTTGAACTGTTTCCCTAACATGTTTGATTACTTTTTCTTGTTTTTCTTGGGTATCTTTGAGAGATTTATCCATTTCCTCAATCTTTTTGTTTGCAACTCTATTTCTTTATGGCAGTTTTTTAACCTCCTGTTTAAGGTCCTCTATTATTTTCATAAAGTACTGTTTAATGTCAATTTCTTCTATTTCTTCTGGAGTTGGGTGTTCAACTCTTGTTGTTTCAGGATGCCTGGATTCTGGTGATGTCATATTGCCTTTCAGGTTGTTGGAGGAATTCCTGCATTGGTGCCTGCCCATCTCTTCCTTCAAATGGAGCCAGGAGAGTCTTGGTGTCTTGGTCCAGTGATGGAGGAGTGTCTATGTGTTACTTTCATTATTAATAAAGAAAACTGCCTTGGCCCTTTAAGAGAACAGAAAATTAGGTAGGTGGAGTAGACAGAACAGAATTGTGGGAACAAGGAAGTAGAGTTGGAGAGACGCTTCAGGCAGTCGCCATAGGAGACTCCATGCTGCTCCTCTCCGAGATGGACGCAGGTTAAGATCTCTCCTGGTAAGCCACACCTCGTGGTGCTACCCAGATTACTAAATATGGGTTAAAGGAAGATGTGAGAATTAGCCAATAAGAGGCTACAGATAATGGGCCAGGCAGTGTTTTAAAAGAATACAAAAGAATCCGTGTAATTATTTTGGGTAAAGCTAGCCGGGTGGCGGGACACAGCCCGGGCCGGGTGGCGGAACACAGCCCCGCCGCTTCACACTACAGTCCAGTCTGCTGTGACTGACTCTAGGTGGATCTCCTCAGTGCATGGGCAGGGACAGTTCCTGTCCCTCTGGATTAAACCCCTCAGCACTGAAATAGGGATACCTGGTATTCCAAGGCCACCTCAGACACATAGGCAGACATGGGGGCAGGGCAGGGTCAAGTGGAACAGAGAACTCCTGCAGCAGGAGCTGGGGTGGAGGGCTGTGCTCTCTTCTGGGACAGTCTGCCCCGGGAGAGCACACACTCCCTGATTATTTCTTTTAATTGAGTAAAGGACAAAGTTAATTCTGGATCTTTTGGAATAAGTTCAAGTTCAGTGGTTTCAATATGCAAACCAACTCTTTCTGCATATTGAAAGTCAGTAACTATATTAAGAGGTTCTAGAAAATTCTAATAATACCACAGGAATAGCATATAATTCTGACTTTCAAACAGAATCATAGTGGCTATGAGCCATTAAATTTTGTTTTACTTATAACCTACCTTTCCTGATTTATTTGCATCAGTATAGAATGTAAGGGTTCCAGAAACTGGTTTTTCCCATACAATGTGAGGAAGAGTCCAATTAGTTCTCCTTATAAACTGAAGTCTCTTGCTTTGAGGACATTTGTTGTTAATCTCTCCCAAAAAAATTCTGCAAGCTCTTTGCCAGTGTTCATTTTCTGTCTATATTGAGACAATTTCAGCATTAGTGAAAAGCATCACAATTTCTGCTGGGACTATTCCTGCTAATTGATGATATCTTAATTTTTCTTTCAGAATCAATTCAGAAAACTTTTATACATAGGTCTTTAATATTTTTACTCTGTTTGTCTGACAAAAATATCCATTTTAAAATATTACCTTCTGTCTGTATAAGAATTCCTATGGGAGGATGAATAGAAGGTAAAAATAACCAGAATAAAATTAAGCTCTGAATCCAATGATCTACATATGCATTCTGTTATTTCCTTTCTTTCAAAGTCAATACTCTCTCAGCCTTAACTGATAATTTTCTTGGACTATTTAAGTCCTTATCTTGTAAAGTTTCAAATAAATTTTGGAGTTTTTGAGTTGTCAATTCATTTGTGGGCCATGGTCAGCTAATATCTCCCAGCAATTTTTGAAAACCATTAATAGTTGTTCATTGCTCTTTCCTGATTTGTACTTTCTGTAGTTGAATTTTTTTATAAATCTGTCTTATATCCTAAGTAATTAATAGAACCTCCTTTTTGTATTTTTTCAGGAACAATTTGTAAACCCTAACAAGGCAAAATCTTCTTTACCTCTTCAAATATTTTTCTAAGGCATCTGCATCTGAATCAGCTAGTAAGATATCATACATATAATGGTAAAATATAGATTGAGGAAACAGTTTATTATTTTAAGTGGCTGTTATACAATATAGTGATGGAAATTGAGGCTGTTTAAAAGCCTTTGTGGAAGAACTTTCCACTGATATTTTTCAACATGCTGAGAGTTATCATAAGTAGGCACTGTGAAGACAATTTTTTCTTTATTGTGGTCTTGTAAAGATACAGTGTCTACCAGATCTTCAATTTCAATGCTATTTGTTCCTATTTTTAGCTTTGGTCTCTGATCGTTTATAGCAGTTTCCCAAAATACTTGTTATATGTTCTCTTCTGAAAATCATGTTTTATCTACTGAAGCTTTTCTGTCATCGAGGGCAGTATTGTTTGTAACAATAGGCATTAAATCTCTTAATTTCTCTGTGGAGGGGTTTCCCTACTGATGACAGGGGATGATTGAATCAAATTTGACATTGGGACCTGAAAGAGGCCCCCTAAGGCATTTTCCAATGGCAAAGGGTTACCTTGTCTGTCCTTTGCTGATTGGCATTCATTAATCAATGCTGGCCTTTGACACATCTTCTGCATACTCCAGAAGTCTAGAACATTCTGCTTGGGTTATCTCTTTTTTAAAGTCTCTAAGAATGTCTTGCCTATAATCCCTTTTAAGAAGACCTGGTTTACCACAATTAAAACATCTAACCTTTTGGTTTTTCTTAAAAATTTTAGAAACAACTTCTCCTATCCGAGTATCATCATAAGTGTGAGATTCAATATCTGCTGTGTTTTTAATACATTCATCTAAGGGTGTTGATTTTGCCTTTTAAAGCCCAATAACCCTTTTGCATTCTGAATTAGCATTTTTAAAGCAAAAATTCAAATGATATTTGTCTAACTTCTGGATCTGATATCATTCTACTTACAACTGAAGTCAACCTTTGTTAAAAAAAATCATTGAAGACTTCTTTTGGGCCTTGTATAATTTTAGTAAATGACTCAGTCCTCTTTTCTGATTCTTCAACCCTGTCCAAAGCATTCGAAGCTGCTATATGGTACAGAATCAATGTGTGATCATCAAATCAAACTGTCTTTGCAAAGCAGTATGCTGGCCCTCACTGAGGAACTGGTCTTGGGAAATTTCCATACCTCTAGTCCTACCTTATTGTTCTGTGCCCCTAGCTTCCTTTTGTCACCATGTTTTCCATTGTAACTGAGGGTCAGCTTTCAATATTGTTGTAATTAAATATTTCCAGTCTTGTTGAATAATCCTGTTCTGAGTTGCCCATAAATTTAACATCTGCTTCACAAATGGTGAGTGTAATGATTGTTCTGTCTCTTTAAAAGACAAGCCATGCCCACTTCCTCCCCCATCCACTGAGGCAGGTTGATCTTCAGCTTCCGGCCTGAGCTCACTCTCTTTTCCATCTTCCTCTCGGAGAGGCAGCTTCTACCTCTCTCCCCACTTCTCCGCTTCCCCCACTTCTGTCTCTCTCTCCTCTCTCTCTCTCTCTCTCTCTCTCTCTCTCTCTCTCTCTCTCTCTCTCTCTCTTAATAAATGTCTAAATTTACTCTGTATGGTGTGCCTATCTCTATGTCTCCCACCCACCACCGCCCACATGGCTCGCCAGGGACCAGCCAGCCGCCCACATGGCTTGCTGGGGACCAGCCACCTTCCTATCATATGGTCTCATGTGCAGTCCCTGCTTAGGACTGGATGCTCCAAACGCCCACTGCTGGGGACTTGTGGCAAATCCATTTCATTGGTGCCGTGAGGGTCGGGATCCAGAAACAGGCATTTTCTCCACAACAACCATGTGTTCCGTATGCGTCTACTATGGTCGCCTCCCCCATTCTACTATGGTCGGCTCCCTTAGCTAAAATTGTGTTTGGACTGACCCAGGGTCAGTCCGCCTGCACTAGCACTGAACAATCTGTGTGGTGCATTCGACTGGGGGCCCAGAGTCCCTCAGATCCTTCTTTCTCTTTTTTCCATTTCTTTTCTTTTCTTTTTTCCCTTGCCATAAAAGGCTGCACAGAGCAGCCTCTGGCCTCTCTGGCTTCTGAGTTACCCTGACCAGATTCAGCCAGGCCATAGCACCCCACCCGGGGTCAGGGGACACCCTCTGGTGTTTGCACCGATTTGCTTGTGTAGAAAGGCTGCAATGGGAAAACCCCAGACTCTGATGGAGGGCCAGGGGGAAGGTAAGGAAAACCAGCCATGGCAGTGACTCCAGAGCTGCAAAGCTGGGGGCAAGTGGCAACCTCATGATCTCATGTCCTAATTTGGACACAAGATGAAGTATCTATCTAATTATTCCTTCATCAATAAAAACTTGTAAGTCAGGTAGCAGGGTAAAAACCTGATTGATCAGAGAAGCAGCAGCTGAGAAGCAAAGAGTGACCTCTTCTCCCTCTCCTTCCTTGATTCTAAAGGGCCAAGCATCTCTCTCAGCCCCTTCCTACTACTTCCTGTGTCTCTCTAAATGTCCTGGGCCCTCCAAAATCTCTATGGCTAATTTGTCAACTAATAGATAGTTGAGGCTGATTCAAGGCAAACTTTATTTATTGTCAGTCTTGGAAATGTTAGAACACAATCAAAATATCCCACATCATCACTTTGACAAAATCCAGAATCTCTTCATGATAAAGCTCCTGGAGATTTTAAAGACACAGGGGACATATCTCAACACAATAAAGACAATATAAAACATCCCAGATCCCAGCATGAATGGTATGGAGCTCATGAAGTTTCATCCCCAGAGCAGGAGCTATTGGCAGGGTTGGCGGCTGGAGGAGGTGGAGTGTGGTTCTTGTGAGGCTCCATAGGTCTTAACACCCAAGTACATACTGAGCAGACACAGTAGGCTTAAAAAGAAAACAGCACATAAAACTCGGAGGGAAAAGAGGTGAGGTGGATAAAGGGCAGGTTGTAGTGGAATGAATAAGGGTAGCATTGTTAAATGTGAATTCTATACATGAATCAAATCATAAAACAAAAATTCATTTCAAAAAATGAATTAGAAAATCAAAGGTATGGTTGTAAGATTTCTTTCCTTTTATGTAGTCAGAGGCTGCTTGTTTGTTTCCCGGCCACTCAGACCCGAAATAATCACTCAGAAACTATATTATTTGCAATACTGTTTGGCCAATAGCTTAAGTGTATTTCTAGCTAGTTCTTATGTCTTAAATTAACTCATTTCTATTATTTTATATTTTACCCCGAGGCTCTTGGTTTACTGGTAAGGTTCTCAGGCATCTGTCTCCTATGGCGGTGGCTACATGGCATCAAACTGACTCCATCTACTTTCTCCCAGCATTCAATTTAGTTTGCCTACCTAGCTCTGTTCTGCCCTTCCGCAGGCCAAAGAAGCTTCTTTATTAACCAACAAAAGGAACACATATACAGAAGGACTTCCCACAGCACATTTACATGACTTAGTTTTTAAATGAAGGGTATCAATTTCAAAATCAGATTCTTATAATGCCTAATAGAAATGCTGGTAAAGAATTTTAATTTAAAAGAATGCTAGTGTATCAAATTGATTTGTTTAGTCTAATTTCCCTACTCAACGGTACACATTATCCCCATGTGGGAATGCTGCTGACGGTCCCTTTGTGACTCTGACTGGAAGAAACATGGTCCATCTTGACAGAATATCATGCAATAAATGAAAGTCTGGAGACATGAAGGTGTGAAAGTAAATTTTTGAAGAACAGTTTCACTTTAAACTCTGGTTCTACTTGGGCAGTAGATACAAATGCAGGAGAGATCCAGGTGATAGACGAGAACACAGAGAAAATGGGGGTACGGGGAGGAGTAGACTAGATCACAGTCTGTTTGGAGCTGGTTGGACATTTCCCTCTAGAGATGTGCTGACAGCCATGGTATTCTGAGAAGCAGTGCATTTTAAGTTTCAAGACTTAGAGATGTGTCTTCCTTGTTGTTGGAGAACATGGACGCGCTCTGTGCATTGGAGAACATGGATGTGCTCTGTGCATTGGAGAACATGGACGCGCTCTGTGCATTGGAGAACATGGATGTGCTCTGTGCATTGGAGAACATGGATGTGCTCTGTGCATTGGAGAACATGGACGCGCTCTGTGCATTAACAGCATGAGGAGATAAACTAGATCCTAGGGAGTAGAAAGAAGAGGACGATCTGGTGGTCATCCAAAGTCTCATCCTACAAACCTCTTCTTCACTGGACTGTACACTCTCTCTGTGCCTGTATTTCATTTCAGTTCTCATAAGTAAAACAGATGTCAACAGGAAAGTCCATTTCCTCTTGCTGCATTTATTAGTGGATTACTCCGCATGTTCTGAAAACAGCATTTGCAGGTTATGTTGAGAATATCAGTCAGTACCATGGATTTTAACAATGGGAACAAAAAACCCTCACCTTTACTTATATTAGAGTAACACATACATATATGGTCCTTATAATCTATAATAGATGTTTTCTCATGCTGGATTTTAGATTTTGGGTGTTGCTACACTCTTATTCCTCCTTATGCATTCAAATCATGTCTTTTGTGTTCATTTGCATTTAGTCCAAAGGATTTATTTCTGGCATTTCACAAATCCAAGGCATACTGTAAAAACACGGTATATCATTCCAATTCTTCCTGGGATTTCTAGAGTCCCTTATGGTGACACAGTCCTCCACGTAAACTATATTGTTAGGCTCCCCAGCATCCCAGAAGCTGTGAAGGGAAACATAGGAGATTTTAAATCTCAGAAAAAGGAGACAATGTTGGCAGAGGTTTCTGTCCCACCAGGTCCCATAACTGTTTAGCTCCAAATAAACACACAGAAGTCTACATTAATCATAAACTGGTTGACTTATTAGCTCAGGCTTCTTATTAACTCTTATAACCTATATTAGCCCATAATTTTTGTCTGTGTTAGCCATGTGGCTTGGTACCTTTTTCAGTAAGGCATTCTCATCTTGCTTCCTCTGCATCTTGGTGATGACTGCAGACTGAATCTTTCCTCTTCCCCAGAATTCTCCTGTTCTCATTGTTCCACCTATACTTCCTGCCTGGCTACTGGCCAATCAGCATTTTATTAAACAAGTACAAGTAACAAATCTTTACAGGGTAAAACCATTGTTTCACAGCAACACATTAACAACTTACCTATTTGTTATTTAACTATCATTCTGTGAGGTAAAATTATAATCTCCATTTTATCAATGAAGAAAAACCCACTTGCCTATGTCATCAGCTGGTGGGATCTTCCTGGATTTCTATATGGTCATGCAGTGCCATAGATTTGGACCCAGAAAGAAATGTCGTGATAGGGACTGGTGACCTGGACTGGCAACTGCACCACCTCTGCACTCCTACCTCGTGCTACTCTTGCTCTCTTTGTTCTCCTAGGGCATCCTTCACTGTGTAGTGAAGTCTGTCTTCTCTGTATTCAGGGCAGCCAAGCTCTGGATTCATAACTGCTGCTTGTTAGCTGAGTCAGTCATGTAGTCCCTTTGATGCTTAGTTTCCTTAAATGCTCGATAAAGATTAATGATATCGACATGTCTCGGAAATGTGTAATTTCAATAAAGAGAAATAATAAAAACAAACTGCAAACTCTAAAATGCTATGTAATAATGACATAAGGTCATTATTAAGGGGAAAGGCAATAAGATCATAAGAATATTCTGTCCTTTCTAAGTTACTATATTTCACTTATTTCTATTTTAGGGCATAAGATTAAACCTATTCTTTTTAAAATCTACACTGCAGTCAGTGGTCTTCAGTTCTAATTTCCTTATTATTTTCATCTATTATTTATCTTCCATCCTTTTGACATTCCTAGGGAATGGAAGGCTTAGAAGCCTGTACATCCAATTTCCCTCTTCCTGCATCTGATATCACCAGGGACGGACCTGAACTTGTGTCGTCATAACAAACGCCAGTCTGAGAATTCTCTCAGTGTGGTCTCACTACGATCACCTGTGACAGTTTTCCCACAAGACATACTTGCCTCAGGGACTCTGTGAAAGGCGTGTCATCCACCCATTGCCACTGACCCTCCACCACTTGGTCTGTCAGTCCAATATAAAACTCTTTCCTCTTGGGTTTTGTCTTAAAAAGGAATTCCTAAGGAAGAAACATAATAATGGCAATAACAGCAATAATACTAAAAGACATGATCAGTTATCTTGGTTCTGAAGAGATACTGAAAGTAATTAGTTTTCAGAAGAAGAGAAGCAGACTTGAGACTACACACTAAATAAGCATTCTTAACACTGTAAGCTTACTGAGGCCATCTACTAACTATTTTATTGTGAGAAACTGCAAATAACATAATTCAATAGATAAAACTCCTCTAACCTCTAAAAGGAGTTTCCTTTCTTTTATTTTCTTTTGTTGTTGTTGTTATTGTTGTTTGAGGCAGGGTTTCTCCGTAGCTTTGGAGCCTGTTCTAGAACTAGCTCTTATAAACCAGGCTGGCCTCAAACTCACAAAGATCCGCCTGCCTCTGCCTCCCGAGTGCTGGGATTAAAGGTGTGCGCCACCATGGAATTCATTCAAAGTTGGCCTATAGCTAACGGCAGTCACACCCGGGGTATCTATTATGAGAAATTAATCAGAGCCGGGAGACAATGGGTAGAAGTTGTTTGCCCTCACTCACACAAAGCATTCATCAACAAAATATTATTTTAAAATCAGCTCTTTCTCCCCTCATTCTAGTTAATATCAAATCTCTTCTTGTAAATCAGCCCATTAAAGGTTCTTATAATGCCGTGCCCAAAGTACGCCACGCGGCGAAACAGTGGTAGCGGCTCCCATCTCAGCCCGCTCCTTTGGCAGACACCTGTGGCTCAAGCCTTGTGCGCAGGTGTGAGAAAAAAAAAGACCTGCAAGACATCCCATTAACACAGAGGAGCCTGTTCACCAATTACCTGCTCTTCCGGTGTGTTGATAACCACCAGGTGAGCGCCCATTTCTGAGCAATTCTTTAAACTTGATGGCCAGGTCAGGGTGGTCGTAGAGAAAAAGTAACAACTGGACTGAAAGCGTTTCCAGTTCAAAGGACAGCAGCTCCTGACAGAACCTAGAAGGAGAGAAGTTTCAGGGCGTGCCTGGGAATTTTGCTTCGGATCTGGTGGAGTCCAACACCCGGAGCCCTGAGCTTAGAATCTCCCCGCACCTTGTTCTTTAGGACTGTTAGGTAACTCCAGTGTCAATAAACCAAGCAGCAATTTTGTCTTTGGAGCTTAACTTTATTTTCTGTCAGGCCCCACAAGGACAGCGATATGTGCAGCTTCCCTGGGTTGCGCAGTCGCCACAGAACTCAAGTGTCTGTACTTGGGCTAGCAAGGTCACTCTCGAATTTTCTGTGGGTGACTCCTGGACAAACCCCCTTGGCAGCTAAGCAATTTTATGAAGCCGGATAAATGTTTTAGAACTGTAGAATTTCAGTCATTGAATTTTATTGAACTAAATCTCTCTTAATTTAATGACAAGAAAATTGTGGCTCAAGGAAGTAACTTCCTTTGCCAGCATCTAGGGGCATTTTGTTACGTCTTGGACTACCCTGATATATGAGAATATTTGAGTATTTTTTTTCTTAGGTATTTTAAAATTCTCTGTTCATGTTTTTCTCCTCCACTTCATTTTGGAAGCAGGTTAATAAAGAAAAGCTTCCATTCCTGGCAATAAATCTTTTCTGAGATCGCATTTAGAGGTATACTTGAAATTTATCCTCGGGGTTTACTGTAACGTCCCTGAGATCTCTGACCCAAGGACACCTGCATTTCCAGTGTTTTGTCCCTCTGTTCTCAGCAACTGTCCCCCACTTCTGCACGGGCAGGATTTAGCATCTCGTTGGGAAAACCAGAAAGTAATCCCAGTAGAGCTTCCTTATTCTAGAGACAGTCTGAACCTAAAAGCAAGTCGTGTTCAGCTTTGCAGACGCTTGTACCTGATGTGACACCAAAGCAGGAGAGCTCCTTCACAGTTTCATGGGACAGCAGCTTCTTCTGCTCGTCAATTTGACTGCTGCGATACGTTACTGCAAGAAGAAAGGGCCCCCGTCAACGCATCGAATCCTTTTCAGTAATGAACCCCTTGCCCCCAGTTCTCTGCTCATCACAAAACAGGCAAAAGTGATCAGGAAGTTTCCTCACCACCTATTTCCCCCTCCACGCACTTCCTCAAAGCACAAGTAATTTACAGTTCATGGCTTTCCTCAGTTATAAAGAATAAACCACTTCAGATCAAAAATATGTTTGCAGTCCCTCCAGTGCCGAGTGCAACCATTTAGAGCTTCCATCCCCAAAGCAAACTTCTGTGCCTTTGACCCTGACCAGTCCTGTGCGCTGCAGGTTAGCATTTCTTAGAGAAGACTGGCCGAATGATAGGAGTCTGAGAGGAAAATGCCAAGGGCACAAAGGGGGTGGAAACTATATCTCACAAAAAAACGTGTAGAACTGCCTGATATTCAGCCGCGGTTTTAAGCTAGTTGAGTTTCTGGCTTAGGAAACAGCCTGGAGCTCGAGGGGGAATAGGAAAGAAAGTGAAAGAAATTGGCCCTATCAGTCCAGTCAGAAACCCGTTGCAGGGGAAATCATAGGCCTAACTGAGCCTATGAATACTGCTGTTCAGCTAAATTAGTCCAGTGTCAAGTTGCCGTCTATGCACCTGTCTTTAGGTCTTCGTCAGAGCAGCCTCTCCTTCTAGTGAATGGCAGAGAATGCAGAAACGCACGGCCACACACGGTGCTGAGAGTGGGTGACAGATGAGTGATTGGCTCTAAACAAGACAAGTGTTGCCCACTTGATGGTCCAGGGAACACTGCAGAGGAGGGAAAGGATGTAAGAGCCAGAAGATAAGGCGAAGAGCTGCGAAATGTCATCTTCTGGACCCGACACAGCTAGGACAGTCATAGCCAGCAGCGGCTGCAGGTGACTGCACTGGGATTGCCATAGAGGGGAGCCATTCGCTCCCAGGCATTTGTTGGAGGGAGACAACAGGAAACCCTGTTCTCTGCTAGGCTCTTTCCTATTGATAGATTCAGGGAGTGGAGGAGATTGCATATTCAACTGCATACCCATCGATGACTCCAACATCCCCCAATGTGACCGCATCTAGTGATCACATAGATGGCCTGTGTTAAACTAAATGGGTCACCAAACCAAAAGTCATGAAGCTGGGAAAGGGACAATGTGGGGACTGACAGTGAGGAGAGGAACAGGAGAGGCTGTGAGAGAAAGAGCAATCAGAATACATTGTATACATGCAAGAAACTGTTAAAAATCAAAACCAGCCAAGAATCACAAAGTATAGCATATATAAAACTTGGTATGAAAAGAAGACTCTTCGTAGGACAAGTGGTGCACCAAGCAAGAATCTACTGCTGTATTAGCCACAGAGAAATAGAGTGGATTTGACTTTGAGAACCCACCAACACATCTGCTGATGAAACAGACACTGAGAAACAGGATGGAGGCCCCAGCCACGGTCCATGGAAGCACTTGGGAATTCCTGAAGCATCCTCTCTCTATAGGAAGAAAGACATAACACACTGTAAACCTTCCCAAAGCAATACTCAAACGAGAGTTGAGTCAATTCTATCCTTGCTACTTCCAATTTGCAGTTGCCTGTATCTAGTGATGCCCAGGCTCGTCCATGCATCCGTGTTGTATGGAGATGGAGAGGGCTTGCCCATGTATCTGTGTTGTATGGAGATTGCTGAGCCTTGCCCTCCCCACCCCGAGTTAACTCAGGAGAGTTGAGTGGCAGCAATCTGCTTCCAGGGGCTGCTATCCTGGAAACCACACCTTAAGAACCCCTGCTGTAATCCATTGCTGATTTTAAGGCTCAGACTTATATGTATGAGCTTTTATTCCTAACCGCCCCATTTAAAATGCTTCTATGCTCTAGGACCTTTCTTCTCTATTTCCTTCCCTTCTTTTCTTCTCTTTTTACTTAATTTCCCCCTTAGCTTTTCTAGTCTCTCTCCTAGTGTCATCTCCTCAGCATCTCATGTTCAAGCTCATTGTAAATTAAATAAAACATAGCAGTCCTGCAGTGGGTACTTCCTTTCCCCCAATATGCACTTTACGGACAGGTAGAGTGAATTCCACAGAAGCGAAGGACTTGCTCAAAGATATTCAGAGTATCACAGAAGGTAGGAACTGGCAGCCTTTCCTGATGCCTCAGCCAGCTTTCTGCTAATCCTGATCTTTCTTCTCTTCCTTTTTCCTTCCACCTCACTCTGTACTTTTCCGTTGCCCTGGCCCTTAGCAAACTCCTTACCCGTTCTAAGAAGAGAGCTGTGCAAGGCAAGGAAGACCAGCAGATGGTACCTGTGTGCTGGGAGGCAGACGATTTCGGTGAAAACATTTCTCTCTCTTCTCTGTCTTCCCTTCCTTCCTCCTCTCAGTTTAATAAGAGCCCGTGGAAAGTGAGTCTTGAAAGGTGACTTCTTCCCCTGTTTTGAACAGTACAACCCTGACAGATCCGATATAACAGAGTGTTCATGTGCTCTGTACAGTGAAGTCAGAGTTTCCCTTCTTGCACAAGGACAGGGAGTTCATTGGACAACATGCCACTTCTCACTCCAGACCACAGAAGAGGAAACGATGGGGTAGATGGCAAACACCAAGGGAAATGGCTGAGGGGGCCTGAAAAAAAAAAAACCCTTGTTTTGTTTTGGTGGGTAAACACTTTACTTTCTTCAGAGTCTAACTCTGGCACTATGGAACCCAGCCGTACATTCTAAATCCTGCTGTTTGGTTTTGTTTTATTTTTTTTTGCCTGTACCAAGGACATTTGTTCACAGGAGGCTGAGACGCTGAATTCTCCCTGCACACAGCACACAGCTGGGCACACGGTGTGCATATTTACAGGTTAGCAGTGAGAGTCTCTTTTCAACTGTTTTGTTCCTCTTTCCTTACCAGCGTTGGGACACTCACTGTGTGGACTCTGATCCCCTCAATCACGATGTTAACCGCTGGATTGTTTCCTAGACAAGCCGCGTGCTATTTTGCCAACAGTTCAGTTTCTTTCACTGACACACAACCTCTGCAGACTCACTGGACGCTTTAATTCTGTGTTTAATTATTTGGAAATTTTAGAGAAGGAACAGATTTGAGTGTCAGAAGTAGCAATTTCGGCTAGACGGTAGACTGCAGTGCTTCTCTGGAATCTTTCTGAAAGACACCACGAGTCACACAGTATCCATTGTCTAAGGTTGTGGGTGTCGGGAGGTGGAATTGCTAAACACATGACTTAGTAATCCCCGTGCTTGATGAGCCGGGCTTCCTATGTGCTGCACAATATTTTTGGTCTCATGGAAACTTTCTATTATTTCAATAGATTGGAAATTTCCCTCAGGACTTTTCATTTTCAGACACCCAGATTTTTTTCCAAGTATTTTAAATCATATTTTTAATTGATATGGTTTAGCTGTCACTAAAATTGTCACTAAAATTCCATCTGTAAAATTATTGTCCCAAGGAAGAAAGTTTTGTGGGCTTTGAGAGCCCTTGTGAAAGGGCCTTAGCTTCCACACTTCTGAAGGAATGTGATGTATTTCTGTCTTCTATGGTTTCTTGGCTTCCATTGTGGTGTACCACCTTTATGAAGACCCAAATCATGGGCTGCCCAGTCTTTGATCTGATGCTACAAACAAGCATGGCAAAAGAAAATTCTGTTTCCCTCACAAATAACCCATGTTAGGCATTTCATTATAGTGATGGAAAGGCACATAGCGTACACCCACAGTATACACTGTGCATATACTCTCTCTCTCTCTCTCTCTCTCTCTCTCTCTATATATATATATATATATATATATATATATATATATAGTTAGTAAAAGCTTTTAAATTAAGAATTGAAGTTATCATGGTAAGTTTTTTATTAATCCTGATGCATCAGTAATAACCCATATAGATAAAGAGTTATGTTAATGGTTATATTATTAATTATAAATATGCAACTGTCTAGATATTAGTATTTTACTAGCCAAAATATATATTTATATCATTACATTTTTTCTTTTGCACCAATTGTTATGCGCTATAATGGACTTCATTATGACATTTTCATGCATGTGTATAATGCACTGTTATCATAGTCTCCCCGCTACCCTCTCTTGTTTTCTCATTCTCACGGATGCTGGTCCTCTTATGAGCTGGTCTTCCTACATTTATGATTTTTTTTCCCGTAACCCATTGCATTTTACTAGGCTTTCTTGCAGGGTGCTGGGTGAGAGATTATTTATAGATGCATACTCCTCCTAAGAAAAGGCTCTTCCTGCCCCATAAACCACTCCTAGATACACCTCAGGGAGAGGTGGGGCTTAACAGGACCCTCCCACCGGCTTGATATTGACAGGCCTGAACTTGTAGTTTTTGTGCTGTCAACATAACTGCTGTGAGAGCAAGAGAGCAAAGGTGATACCCTGCTCTGAAGACAGAGGTGATGCCCTGCTCTGAAGACAGAGGTGATGCCCTGCTCTGAAGACAGAGGTGATGCCCTGCTCTGAAGACAGAGGTGATGCCCTGCTCTGAAGAAGACAGAGGTGATGCCCTGCTCTGAAGACAGAGGTGATGCCCTGCTCTGAAGAAGACAGAGGTGATGCCCTGCTCTGAAGACAGAGGTGATGCCCTGCTCTGAAGAAGACAGAGGTGATGCCCTGCTCTGAAGACAAAGATCCACGTAATTCCACTCCTTCCACGCTCTTACACATTTTTTTCTCCCCTCTTCTACATTGTTCCCTGAGCCTTGTGGAGTGTGCGTGTGTATGTGTGAGTGTGTGGGTGTGTCTGTGTCAGTGTTTCTCTGTGTGTGAGTGTGTATGTGTGAGTGTGTGTGAATGTGAGTGTGTGTGTGAGAGTGTGTGTGTGCATGTGTATGTGTATGAGTGTGTCTGTGTGTGAGTGTGTCTGTGTGTGAGTGTGTCTGTGTGGTCAGTGTGTGTGTGTGTGTGTGTGTGTGTGTGTGTGCTATGCCCTACTTGTGGCTGAGTATTCAACAGTCTTTTATTCCCATTGCTTTGACCAGCAGTGAGTTTCTGCTGGTACCACTGCCCACTGTAAACGGGAGCGTCTCTGATCTATGGGTATAGTTATCATTTGAGAACTCACTGTTCCATTATCTAGCCCATTTAAAATTGAGTTCTTGGTTTTCTTGATGTTTATATTTTTGATTCTTTGATTAGTCTAGATACCAGTCCTTTGTCAAAAGCATGGGTAGTAAAGGTTTGTTCCCATTTTGCGGATTGCCTCTTCACTCACCTGGTAT
The DNA here is from genome assembly GCF_903992535.2 of Arvicola amphibius. Lineage (NCBI taxonomy): Eukaryota > Metazoa > Chordata > Mammalia > Rodentia > Cricetidae > Arvicola > Arvicola amphibius. Next base: position 25,181,801 of record NC_052048.2, on the reverse strand, counting down.
ATCCCTTTGCTATGCCGTGGAGTCTGCTGTTGATTGTCTGGCTTTGTGCAAGGTGAGAAGTAGCCATGGAGCTTCATTCTTCTACACGTGCGTATTCAAATTTCCCGACACCATTTGCTGAAGAGGCTGCCTTTTCTCCGATGCGTAGCTTTGGCATCTTTGTGAAAAACTCTGCTGTAGTTGTGTGGACTTGTGTCTGGGTCATTTACTCTCTTCCCCTTGTCTGCGTGTCTTTGTGCCAGCACCATGCCGTTTCATTACTATGGGATCATTTAGTATCATTTAGTATCATTTAGATTCAGTTATGACGATACCAGGTACTTCCTGTACAGGGTTGCTTCAGTTATCACTGGTCTTTTGTGCCACCAGCTTGCTTTTAGTAGCATGACTGCTTCGACTAGATTAATTTTTGCAATCTATAAGCTTGACATATTTTCCTATTTTCGGGTGTTTTTTTTTTTCCTCATTTTTGTCTTCAGAGTCTAAAAGTTTACACTATTAAGACTAGTAAGGGTTTTTTTTTCTTGTTTCCTTAGGTTTATTTCCAGGTTTTGTGGAGTTGTTTTCTCTCTCTCTCTAACTCTCTCTCTCTCTCTCTCTCTCTCTCTCTCTCTCTGTCTGTCTCTTACTCTCTTTGTGTGTTTATTGGAATGTGATTATTTCCATGATTTCATTTTCAGTATTTGTCCTTGGTAAAGAGGAAGACTCCCAATTCTTGTGTGCCTACCACTTGATGAAAGTGTTTATCATCTCTATGAGGTTTTGGTGGCATCTTTAGGGTTTGTCATGTGTAATGTTGTATCACCTACAGTTAAAGATAATTTGACTTCTTCTCTCATGTGTGTGTGTGTTCTTTATTATTACTCTAGACAACACACTCTGTTGAATAGGAGTGGAGAGAGTAAACATTCTTACATTGCTTCTGATCTCAGTGGATATTGACTATGGATTTGTCTTATGTCTTCATTATGTTGAGGTATGCTCTTTCCATTCTTAGTCTCTTTCAGGCTTTTGTCATGAAGACACGTTGAAGTTTTTCAGAATATGAATCTATTGAAATGATCATGCTCTTTCTATCTTTGAGTCTATTTAGTTGATGAACTCCATTTATTGATTTATGTATGTCAAATCATCCTTGTATTGCTTGAATGAGGCCAACTTGATAACTGGGAATGATCCTTCTAATATGATCTTAAATTGTGTTTGCAAGTATTCTATTGGCTTCTTGTGTCTATATTTTCCAGGAAGATCAAACTCTAATTTTAGTTTCTGTGATGTCTTTATCTGTTATTGTTATCAGGGTAAAGTGGTCTTTATAAAAGACTTTAGTAGGATTCCTTTCTTTTTCTCATTTTATGAAATAATTTGAGTAGTAGTTGGTGTAAGCCATTCCTTGAAGTTCTGGTAGAATCCTACAGTGAATCTATCTTATCCTGGACTTTCTTTTACTTGAGGGGGCTTGTTATTATTATTATTATTGTTTCAATTTTGTTCCTGATTATAGATTTACTTTTTATTTTTTTGATGGGGAAGCTGACCAATCCCATGTCTGAGGGGCGTGATTCACTCCAGGGCTCAAAATACCTTTAAAAGAACTGTGTTTGTTTGTTTTGCTCTCTTGGTTCCCTGCTCTTCGCTTTAACTCTGGCTCTGTAAGTTTCTCTCATTTTCTCCTTTTATTAAAGCTGAGTATTTTATATAAGGCTAGTTTGGTTATTTCCAATTGCTGACCGACCACGCCCACTACATTTCTTATTGGTTCAAATTTAGTATGTCATATACATCTAGAAATTCATCATTTTATACTATGTTTTCAATTTAGTGGAGTACAGGTTTGGAAGTATGTCCTCAAAGTTTTCTAAATTTCTCTGGTGTTTGTCATAATGTTCACCTTTTTATCCCTAAATTTCTTCATTTGAGTTTCCTTTCTCCTTATTTTGGTTAATTTGGCTAAGAATTTGTAATCTTATTTTTCTTTTTAATGAGCCATTTTTCTTTTTTTTTTTTTTTTTTGATTTTTTTTCGAGACAGGGTTTCCCTGTAGTTTCTAGAGCCTGTCCTGGAACTAGCTCTTGTAGATCAGGCTGGCCTCGAACTCAGAGATCCGCCGGCCTCGAACTCAGAGATCCGCCTGCCTCTACCTCCCGAGTGCTGGGATTAAAGGCGTGCACCACCACTGCTGGGCAACCATTTTTCTTTTATTAGTTCTTTGTGTTGTTTGTTATTGTTTCCTATTTTTCATTATTGATTATTTTTACCAATCTATTATTTTGTATCTTTCTTTTTCCAAGGACTTAATAATTATCATTAATTTATACATTGACCTCCTGCAAATATTTTTATATAAGCATTTAGTACTATAAGCTTTCATAATTATGTCTTTTTGTGTCTCAAAGAGTTTTGACATATTTTTCATTTTTATTCAAGCCAAGGAATTTAAAAATATTTATTTTATTTTATGTGTATGGACATTTTTGACTGCATGCTTAACTCTGTACTGTCTATGTGTTCAATGTCCACAGAAGTCAAAAAGTGTGTCAAAGCCAATGAAACTAGATAATTCTGAGTCACCATGTGGGGTGCCAGAATCCAAACCCAGGTCCTCTGCCAGAACAATAAGTGCTCTTAACTGCTGAGTCATCTCTATAACCCCAATTCCAGAAATTTTAAAATTTCCTTTTGATTTCTTCAATGACCCATCCACTATTCAAAAGTATGTCATTTACTACTCTTGAGTTTGTGTATTATCTTCAGTTTCTATTGCAGTTGTCATCTAGTTTTATTACATTGTGGTCAAATACAGGACAGGATATAATTTTAATTTTCCTACATTTATTGAGGCTTGCTTTATTTTCTAGTATGTGATCAGTTTTGGAGAATGTTCAGTGGGCTGTTGAGAAATTTTTTGGCATTTGGGTAGGGTTTTCTGTAGATATCTGCTAGGTCCGTTTGGTTTATGATATAATTTAATTTCTGTGATTCCTTGTTTAGTTTTGTTTAGTTGGCTTATCTATTATTGAGAATAGGTATCTCAGTTAGGGTTTCTATTACTGTGAAGAGACAACATGACCACAGCTCTTATAAAGAAAAACATTTAATTGGGGTGGCTTACTTACAGTTCAAAGGTTCAGTCCATTATCATTATGTTGGGGAGGATAGTGGCTGGGAGTATGGCAGCATGCAGGCCGACATGGTGCTGACTACATCTTGATCAGAAGGCAACAGGAAGTAGACTGAGTGTCAGACTGAATTAAGCTTGAGCAAAAGAGACCTAAAGCCCACCCCCATAATGACATACTTCCTTCAACAAGGCTACACCTACTTCAATGGGGCAACACCTCCTAATAGTGCCACTCCTTTTGGGGGCATTTTTTTCTCAAACCACCACAGTAGGGTATTGAAGTCATCATTATCAGTGTGTTGGGATTAATCTGTGACTATGCATCAATTAGCATTTTATGAAATTGGGTGCGCTTAAGTTTGGTGGAGATGTTTTTAAAATTCTAGTAGTTTCTTCATGGATTGTTTCTTTAACAAGTATAAAGAGTCCCTCCTTATTCTTCTGAGTGTTTTGGTTTAAAGTCTATTTTGTCAGATATTAGATTAGTCATATCTGCTTGATTCTTAGTTCCATTTGCTTATAAAATAATTTTCCACCATTTTACTCTAAGGTGGTGTCTATCTTTGGTAGCAAGATGATGTGGGAGAGTCTTCTGTTTGAGTTGATTTCATTGGCTAATAAAGAAACTGCCTGGCCCATTTGATAGACCGCCCCTTAGGTGGGTGGAGTAGACAGAACAGGAAGAGGAAGTGAGGTAGAAGGATCAGTAAGATGCCACGCCTCTCCTAAGTTAGGCAGACTGCTGTGCCTCTCCTGAGAGAGAGGCCAGACGCAATGAAGCTCCAGCCCAAGATGGATGTACGCTAGAAACTTCCTGGTAAGGCACCACTTTGTGGTGCTACACAGAATATTAGATATGGGTTAAAGCAAGAGATGTGAGAATTAGACAATAAGAGGCTAGAAATAATGGGCCAGGCAGTGTTTAAAAGAATACAGTTTCCATGTAATTATTTCGGGTGTAAAACTAACCATGCGGGAGCCGGGCAGGATGAAAAGCAGGCCTGCCCACAGCTAATCACTACAGAATGGCGCTCAACGTGGATAACTGAATCCACAGAAAGCTTGAGAAAGCTTGGGAAAGAATAGAGTAAAGCATGGCTTATTGGTAGCAGTAATTTCTCGGGTCTGAACGTGTGTTTTTCAGTTTTCAGCCATAGCAGGAAAAAAGCTGTGCTGTTTTAAAATGCCAGATTTCTGGGCCATCCTGCCAGGGCAAACTCTGACTCTTTCAAGCAGGCGGTCCTGACTATGGAGCTTTTGATTGTTGTTTGACACTGTTGCAGCTTGCTTGCTGGCAGGGACCTTGAACCGCCACAGAGTTGTGGTGATAAACATGGCTACAGCCCGTACCTCAGCCACAAGGGTGGAATCGCAGAAAGCTGAGGAATGGGCTGGATCTAGCTGTCAAAGCCACGGCTTTAATCCTACCTATATTGCTTGGTAAATTAAAGACTCGTGTGGTCAGAAAAAGAGAGATATACAGTAAAGAGAGATTCAAAGACAAAGAAAACCTCTAAATGGTTTGCAGTGTGTTAAAAATATATGCATGCTAAAGGTTAAAGTTCTTAGGGTAAAAAAGGAAGAAAGAAAGGAGTTGGGTGTGGTAGTATACACCTTTAATCCCAACACTTGGGAGGCAGAAATAGATTGACCTCTGTGACTTCAAGGTGTGGCAGGACACACCTTTAATCCCAATGCCTGGCAGGCAGAGACAGACTGATCTCTGTGAGTTCAAGGTGTGGTAGCATACACCTTTAATCCCAGCATTTGGGAAGTAGAGGCAAGTGGATTTCTGAGAGTTCAAGGACAGCCTAATCTACAGAGTTATTCCAGGACAATGATATACAGAGAACCTGTCTCAAAAAGTAAAAGTAAAAATAAACGAAATAGAGGTTAAAACAAAACTGCACAAAGATGGAAAATATACGGAGAACCTTGATACTGTGTGCTATTATGCTCTCTTTGAATTGTTTGAATGCTGAGGAAGAAGCAACAGCTGCTAATAGATATTTGTTTGTAAATGCTGCTGAACTAATACAACATAGGTATTTTGAAAATACCTTGACTTCAGAATTTGGATCTAAGGATATAATACTTTGGAAAAGAGATTCTTCTTTTGTTTTTACAGAAAATAAGACCCTATGGATTGCATCTATCCCAATATGGTATGATAGACCACGCCCTCCTGAAAGGTTGCAGTGAACACCTTCAGAAAATTACTTCACCCAACTGATGACTGAGATGAACCTGGCACACAGGTTACACCATGAAAAATCTGATTAACAGCGCCCCCATTCAGCATGAAGCAGTTTGGAGAGAAATAACTGCGCCCATATTCCCAAATATTGTTTATAAGTGTTCTTTTACATTTAAAGGGGGATATGATATAGATATGAATAATTTACATTGATATGGATTTTGCTTTAGTGATTTAAATTTAAGGTCAATTTTGTTTTATGTATATGTATTTCTGATACTGATTAAGGTATTGTGATTGTGTAGTTCATTTTAAAAATGTAATGTATATAGGTTGTTAATGGATAGTCAATAATAGTAAAGCTTATAGTCATGTTAGTTAGATTTTCTAGATATATAGAGATATATTTTAGTTAGATAGGCATTCCTAATATCTTTCAAAGACTACAGAATATTCCACTTAAATGTTTTAATAACTTAGGGCTTTTCATGACAATGAGACTTGCCTGCTCCTGGCAGCACCATCTATTTCAAGAAGATGATGGGCATCAAAGAGGCTCCTTATGGAGTTTGATAGCCATTGGGCAAGAAACTGCTCTTGCTTGGACTGTTGCATAAACTGGACACAGAGAACCCACAGAGAGGACTGCTGAACTTGCCTAAATGTGAGATGATTCTTTGGGGTTCCCGACTCATGAAAGAGTCTGTGAGACATTCTGCAGGACACAGTAGATACTGACTGAACTGCCTTTGAAATTTCCTGCTTCATGGAAATAACGTCTCTGGATACTATGGGCCTGAAGGCTGAAGATGGATGCCCCAACAGTACAAAGGAACTTTGGGTGACTGTCCAGGCAGCGAGATGTCTCTGTCATTTCTAGAGTTTTGTAAGTTGCTTATTTCTTATTTACTTAGGTAATATTATATCCTTCTGGAGTCTTTGATGGAGTTGAAGAATGGATAGATAAAGTTTTCCTTTGTTATGATAAAAGATAAAATGGATATAATATTGTAACTAATTCTTACTTGATAACTATTTTGTTATATGTAATTTTACTATGTTAAAGTTAAAGCCTTTCTTTTATTGTTTAAACAGAAAAAGGGGAAATGATGTGGGAGAGTCTTCTGTTTGAGTTGATTTCATTGGCTAATAAAGAAACTGCCTGGCCCATTTGATAGACCGCCCCTTAGGTGGGTGGAGTAGACAGAACAGGAAGAGGAAGTGAGGTAGAAGGATCAGTAAGATGCCACGCCTCTCCTAAGTTAGGCAGACTGCTGTGCCTCTCCTGAGAGAGAGGCCAGACGCAATGAAGCTCCAGCCCAAGATGGATGTACGCTAGAAACTTCCTGGTAAGGCACCACTTTGTGGTGCTACACAGATTATTAGAAATGGGTTAAAGCAAGATGTGAATAAGAGTCTGAAATTAATGGGCCAGGCAGTGTTTAAAAGAATACAATTTGTGTGTTGTTATTTCGGGTTTTAAGCTAGCCAGTGGCCGAGAGCAGGGGGTGGGAAACCGCCCGTAGCCCCTCACTACAGCAAGACATGTTTTGGGGATGAAAATGATGAATATTGTTTTCTAATCCAATCTGTTAGTCTGTGTCTTTTTCTTGGGCAATTAAGACCATTAAGATTCAGAGATATCCATGAAGGATGTGTATAAATTCTTGTCATCTGTTGATTTTGTATTTTTAGACTTCTTTTTATTAACTTTCTAATATTGTTTATTTATTCCTGGTGGCCAGTTGTGTGTGTTTGTCATTCTCTTCAGTCTGAAGAATTATATCTAGAATCCTCTATAAAGATGCTTAGGGGTCATAAATTCTTATCTATTTTTATCATGGAAATTTTTTATTTCTCCAACTGTGGGGCATAGTTTCACTATGCACGTGTTAAGGGTTGGCAGTTGTGGTCTTTCAGAACTTGGAATGCATTTTTCCAAATTCTTCTACTTTACGTGCTTTTACTCAATAATCAATCATTTGCTAGTCTGATGGGCCTATCTTTGTAAGTGATTTTGCTTATCATAATTGTTTCAGAATAAATACATGCAAAAATAAATTTGGCTAACAAGACACTAAAACCAATAAGAAATAATTGTGAATTCTTGAGCACATTCTAGGCTTTTGGATACAATTGTTTTTGTTACTCTTTACTCACAGAGGAGATTCATACAAAGTTATCAATTGTTGTGAAAATGCCAGTTTCAGAACACTCCCTGACAGCAATAGGCTACTTCACAATTTATTTTTCATCTTGTCTACTAAGTTCGTGTGTATGCATGTGTTTCATTCTTTTCTGAGCAAAAGATGTCAAACCTGTAAGAAATTTCTGTAACATTGACAAACAATACCCCGATAAAACTCTGTATGCGTCAGAACCTCTCATTACTTTAACAATATATTTCTGGCCAAAATGCGATATGAACTTACAACAGTTGGATTTCTGGCACCAGGACTGTGGGTATCAAGGGATGCTTCTGACCAGCATCTAATCCAGTCAGCAGAGCACTCCCTCAGAGACCTGCGGTCCCTAGACCTGAAGGTGACTGGAAAAAGCTGAGGATGAAGTGTGATTTCAAGTTCTAAGCATCAGTTACACTGTGTATACACACTGTTGCAGGTTCTTCCCTCTTATGGGCTTTGATGAAATGGATTTTCAATAAGAATGGATTTAATAAGATTTGAAGAAAGCAAATTATGTATCCCACACACATCTGATTTTGTTATTATAAATATGTGGCTGGTTGTTTTTTTATTTTTTTGTTATTAAAAATTTCTGCCTCCTCCCTGCCTCCCATTTAGCTCCCCCTTCCCCCTCCATTCCCCCTTCTTCTGCCCGAAGAGCAGTAAGAGTTCCCTGCCCTGTGGGAAGTCCAATTTCCTCCCCACTCCATCCAGGTCTAGGAAGGTGAGCATCCAAACAGGCTACCCCCCCCCCCTCAAAGCCAGTTTGTGTAGTAGGATCAAAATCCAGTGCCATTGTCCTTGGCTTCTCAGCAGCCCTCATTGTCCGCCATGTTCAGGGAGTCCGGTTTTATCCCGTATTTTTCAGTCCCAGTCCAGCTGGCCTTGGTGAGCTCCGATTAGAACAGTCCCACCATCTCGGTGGGTGGGTGCACCCCTCGCGGTCCTGACTTCTTTGCTCATGTTCTGCTTCCTTCTGCTCCTCATTTGGACCTTGGGAGCTCAGTCCGGTGCGCCAATGTGTGGCTCTGTCTCTATCTCCATCCATCGCCAGATGAAGGTTCTTGTTGACATCAGAATATGGTACTAGCTAGGCTGAGTAGTACACACCTGTGACATTGACTAATTGGAAGGCTGAGACAGGAGGGTCACAAATTCAAGAACAACCTGGGCAAGTTAGTAATTGATCCTTTCCTGTGAAGTAATCAGAAATAATTTTGTCTAATGGAAAGGCTTTGGCTTTGTTTTGCAGAGATACACTAAAATAACACTGTTAAATGACAGCGTCCAGCACTGCTGCCTGACTGAGTCCTCGATGTCCTCCTTCGGACGATACTTCATAACTTACAGAGAAGTAGTTCCATTAGTTGGCATAGTGGTTCCACTGCCCTTACTTTGGGATCTTTAAAACCCTCAGCTCACTGAGCACACACATTCCACAGGTGTTTCAGCAGAATTCACTTTTGTTCTTAATTGTATGTTTTTCTTCTGAGAATCAGGATTCCCAGGTGCCAAGTGAGATGTTCATGCCCCCTCGGAGACTTACAATGACTCTGCAAAGGGGACATGATTGAGGGCTGAGCAGGTGCAATGCAGATTATACTCCCAGGAAACAAGGCAGTGTTTGGATGTTGGCACATCCGACTCAGGACAAAACAATGCCTTATAAACTTGACCTGTGCTGAAGAGAAAGCCACGTGTTTTAGCAGTATGTTCACCTACTATCAGAGCTGATCAGTGCCAGATTCTCAACTCAACAGATTTCTGGGTTTTATAAATTATTCATCAATGTTATTATGAAATTATTCATTGCTTTCTCTCTCCTGATTAGGCTCATTGTATTCCAGGAACAAATTTCTTGTTTCTCCTTAAGTCTACCCACTTCTCCCAGCTACTATCAAAATGGGGATTTTGTTATTGGAGGACTCTTTTCCTTTAAAGTAAACCAGAAGTCGAATTGGTTTTGAAAGCACAACCTATGTACCAGATTATGTTTATGCATAAGTGTTCAGTTTCTCTCTTTAAAATAATTATTGCTTCAGATCTTCTGAGTAAATTAGGAGCATGGGGACCTTGGGAGAGGGTTGAAGGGAAGGGGAGAGGCCGGGAGGGGAGCAGAGAAAAATGTAGCGCTCAATAAAAATCAATCAATAGATAAATAAAAAATAATTATTATTTCAGGATTTCATACATGTATATAATATATTTTGTTCAAATCCATCCTACTGCCTCCCCTCCAATGTCTCTTCTCTCCCAACTTCATGTACTCTCTTTTTAAAAAATAATCCACTCTGTTCATTTAGTCTGTCAGTACTACATGAGTATGGGAGACCAGCTGGAGCACTGGCAAGCTTCTAGGTTCACCATCCTGGAAGGAAACTGCCACTCCCTTCTCCAGTAGCCACCAACTGCCAATATATACTCAGCTGTGGGTAGATCTTTGTGGGTCCGTCCCTATTCATGCAAATTCTCTTTAATATCTAAGAAGCCTTTAAAAGCACTTTGCGGTTTAGAACTGGTCTTTTTTGTATTTATTTAGGATATTGCACTGAGAACATTTTATTTTTCTTGCCTAAATTTACTTGACACTATTTTTTAAATTGCTGTCATTGATCAAACACTGTGTCTCTCCTGAGGTTTATCCTATTATTGAATGATGGAAGACTCTCATTGGTTAATAAAGAAACTGCCTTGGCTTTTTTGATAGGGCAGGATTTAGGTGGGTGGAGTAGACAGAACAGGATGCTGGGAGTGAGCAGACGCCTCCGGCAGTCGCCATGACTCTCCTCTCCAAGATGGATGCAGGCTAGAATCTTCCCGGTAAGCCACCTCTTGTGGTGCTACACAGATTACTAAAACTGGGTTAATCAAGATGTGAGAATTAGACAATAAGAGGCTGGAACTAATGGGCCAGGCAGTGTTTAAATGAATACAGTTTGTGTGTTGTTATTTCGGGGCATAAGCTAGACAGGCAGCCGGGAGTCGGGCGGGATGAAAAGCAAGCCCGCTGCTCCATCAGTATAATTGAAGACCACATAAAATACAAAATTTTTATGTTTGCCATTCCCCCACATGCGTCCCTCCTTGATTTTACCTCCTCAGACACAAGTTGCACAGTAAAAAGTTTGAATGTGTGTGGTGATACAGCATTTGAGAGGCCGAGGTAGGCAGATATCTATGGAGTTTGAGGTAAGCTTATTCTGTCTGCATTGTTCAGATAGGGCTGCCTGGGGAGACTGCCTTAAAAAAATACAAAAACCAAAAGTTGTGGATTTGATGATGACTTGTACTACGAATCGGGTTGTTTAGACCAATTCCTCCACATTTTCAGTATAGAATATCTATCTTCGGTCTGAGAGCTGCTCGGCCTGCAAGGGGACCTGACAGTCTGCAGGAGGATCCATCATTCTTTGGGGTGAGTGAGGAGTGAGTGCCCGAACCGCGGCAGCTGCCCGGAGAGGGACCACCGACTCTCCACAACTCCCCCTGCCACCAGCACACTTCCTGCTCTTCCTGCAGGGGTTATTCTCCCCGGATACTGCCTCTCTCTCCCTGTCCCTTCCCAGCTTGCACCCAGAATCCTCCCCCCTTCCCCCTGCCTCATCCTCCCGTCTTTGGGGCCACAAAATCCCACAGCTCAGCCTGTTTGGGCTCTGGGGACCTGGAATTGAGTGCACCCAGGCCGGTGGGAGGTCCCCTCCTTCATTTGACTGCCCGGAGCAAGGTAGGCCTTTGTCTGAGAGCTGCTTGGCCTGCAAGGGGACCTGACAGTCTGCAGGAGGATCCATCATTCTTTGGGGAAGAGATGGGCAGGCGCCAATGCAGGAGCTCCTCCAACAACATGAAAGGCAACATGACATCACCACAAGCCAGACATCCCGAAACAACAAGAATTGAACACCCTACCCCAGAAGATATAGAAGAAACCGACATTAAACAGTACTTTATGAAAATAATAGAGGACCTTAAACAGGAGGTAAAAAATTGCCATAAAGAAATGGAGATGACAAACAAAAAGGTAGACGAAATAAATAAATCTCTCAAAGATACCCAAGAAAAACAAGAAAAACAAGAAAAAGCAATCAAACAGGTAAGGGAAACAGTACAAGACCTGATAAATGAAATGGAGGTATTGAAGAAAACACAATCTGAGGGACGACTGGAAATGGAAACTCTGAGTAAACGAACAGAAATTTCAGAGACAAGTATTGCCAACCGAATACAAGAGATGGAAGAAAGAATCTCGGACTCTGAAGATACTATAGAGGAAATAAACTCACAGATTAAAGAACTAAACAAATCTAACAAATTCTTAACACAAAACATCCAGGAAGTCTTGGACACCATGAAAAGACCAAACCTAAGAATAATTGGGGTAGAAGAAGGAGAAGAATTACAACTCAAAGGCCCAGAAAACATATTCAACAAAATTATAGAAGAAAACTTCCCCAACCTAAAGAAGGATGTTCCTATGAAGGTACAAGAAGCCTACAGAACACCAAATAGACTGGATCAAAAGAAAGCATCCCCACGCCATTTAATAATCAAAACACAAAACATACAGAATAAAGAACAGATATTAAGAGCTGCAAAGGAAAAAGGTCAAGTAACATATAAAGGGAAACCTATCAGAATTACACCAGATTTCTCAATGGAAACCATGAAAGCCAGAAGAGCTTGGATAGATGTGCTACAGACACTTAGGGAACATGGATGCAAGCCTAGACTATTATACCCAGCAAAGCTTGCATTCACCATTGATGGAGAAAACAAGATATTCCAGGACAAAAACAGATTTAAACAATACGCAGCCACAAATCCAGCCTTGCAGAAAGTAATAGAAGGAAAATCACAAACCAAGGAGTCCAACAACGCCGACAATAACTCAGGCATCTAGCGACCCTTCACCAGCACAACTAGAAGAAGGGAAACACACAAACTCTACTACTAAAAATGACTGAAGTTAACAACCACTGGTCATTAATATCACTTAATATCAATGGACTCAATTCACCTATAAAAAGGCACAGGCTAAGAGACTGGATACGAAAACAGAATCCAACATTTTGCTGTTTACAAGAAACACACCTCAACCACAAAGACAGACATCTACTCAGAGTAAAGGGTTGGGAAAAGGTTTATCAAGCAAATGGCCCTAAGAAACAAGCGGGTGTGGCCATACTAATTTCCAACAAAGTTGACTTCAAACTAAAATCAATCAGAAGAGATGGAAAGGGACACTTTATACTCATAACAGGAAAAATCCATCAGAATGAAGTCTCAATCCTGAATATCTATGCCCCTAATATAAAAGCTCCCACTTATGTAAAAGAAACACTTCTAGAACTCAAGGCAGCCATCAAACCACACACACTAATAGTTGGAGACTTCAACACTCCTCTCTCACCAATGGACAGGTCAATCAGACAGAAACCTAACAGAGAATTGAAAGACTTAATGGAGGTAATGAACCAAATGGACTTAACAGACATCTATAGAACATTCCATCCAAATAGGAAAGAATATACCTTCTTCTCTGCGGCTCATGGAACCTTTTCGAAAATTGACCATATACTTGGTAACAAAGCAAACTTCCACAGTTACAAAAAAATATTAGTAACCACCTGTGTCTTATCGGATCACCATGGATTAAAATTAGAATTCAACAACAATGCTACCCCCAGAAAACCCACAAACTCATGGAAACTGAACAGTCAACTACTGAACCACACCTGGGTCAAGGAAGAAATAAAGAAAGAAATTAAAGTCTTTCTTGAATTTAATGAAAACAAAGACACAACATACTCAAACCTATGGGACACAATGAAAGCAGTGCTAAGAGGAAAGTTCATAGCACTAGGTGCACACTTAAAGAAAACGGAGAAAGCACTCATTGGTGACTTAACAGCACACCTGAAAGCTCTGGAAAAAAAAAGAAGCAGACTCACCTAGGAGAAGTAGAAGACTGGAAATAATCAAATTGAGGGCAGAAATCAACAAAATAGAAACACAGAAAACAATCCAAAGAATCAATGAAACAAGAAGCTGGTTCTTGGAGAAAATCAACAAGATTGACAAACCCTTAGCCAAACTAATCAAACGGCAGAGGGAGAACACGCAAATTAACAAGATCAGAAATGAAAAGGGGGACATAACCACAGACACAGAGGAAATTCAGAAAATCATTAGATCTTACTACAAAAGCCTGTATGCCACAAAATTGGAAAATGTAAAAGAAATGGACAGTTTTTTAGATAAATACCATATACCAAAGTTAAACCAGGACCAGGTAAATGCTCTAAATCGTCCTGTCAGTCGCGAAGAATTAGAAACTGTTATCAGAAACCTCCCTACCAAAAAGAGCCCAGGACCAGATGGTTTCAATGCGGAATTCTACCAGAACTTCCAAGAAGACCTAATACCTATACTCCTTAAGGTATTTCATAATATAGAAACACAAGAGTCACTGCCAAATTCCTTCTATGAAGCTACAGTTACCCTGATACCTAAACCACACAAAGACTCAACCAAGAAAGAGAATTACAGGCCAATCTCACTCATGAACATGGACGCAAAAATTCTCAATAAAATACTGGCAAACCGAATCCAAGAACACATTAGAAAAATTATCCATTACGATCAAGTAGGCTTCATCCCAGAGATGCAGGGCTGGTTCAACATATGAAAATCTATTAATGTAATCCATCATATAAACAAACTGAAGGAAAAAAACCATATGGTCATCTCATTAGATGCTGAAAAAGCATTTGACAAAATTCAGCACCCTTTTATGATAAAGGTCTTGGAGAGATTAGGGATACAAGGGTCATTCCTAAATATAATAAAAGCTATTTACAGCAAGCCGACAGCTAACATCAAATTAAACGGAGAGAAACTCAAGGCTATCCCACTAAAGTCAGGAACACGACAAGGCTGTCCACTCTCTCCTTATCTCTTCAATATAGTGCTTGAAGTTCTAGCAATAGCAATAAGACAACATAAGGGAATCAAGGGGATTCAATTTGGAAAGGAAGAAGTTAAACTTTCATTATTTGCAGATGACCATAAGCGACCCCAAAAACTCCACCAAAGAACTCCTACAGCTGATAAACTCCTTCAGTAACGTGGCAGGATACAAGATCAACTCCAAAAAATCAGTCACCCTCCTCTACACAAAGGATAAGGAAGCAGAGAGGGAAATCAGAGAAGTATCACCTTTCACAATAGCCACAAATAGCATAAGATATCTGGGAGTATCGCTAACCAAGGAAGTGAAGGATTTATTTGACAAGAACTTTAAGTCTTTGAAGAAAGAAATTGAAGAGGATACCAGAAAATGGAAGGATCTCCCCTGCTCGTGGATTGGGAGGATCAACATAGTAAAAATGGCAATTCTACCAAAAGCAATCTATAGATTCAATGCAATCCCAATCAAGGTCCCATTAAAATTCTTCACAGAGATTGAGAGGACAATAATCAACTTTATATGGAAAAACAAGAAACCCAGGATAGCCAAAAAAATCTTATACAATAAAGGTTCTTCTGGAGGCATTACCATCCCTGACTTCAAACTCTATTACAAAGCTACAGTATTGAAAACGGCTTGGTATTGGCATAAAAACAGAGAAGTTGACCAATGGAATCGTATAGAAGACCCGGATCTTAACCCACAAACCTATGAACACCTGATTTTTGATAAAGGAGCCAAAAGTACACAATGGAAGAAAGAGGGCATCTTCAACAAATGGTGCTGGCATAACTGGATGTCAACCTGTAGAAGAATGAAAGTAGATCCATATCTATCACCATGCACAAAACTCAAGTCCAAATGGATTAAAGACCTCAATATTAATTTGAACACATTGAGCTTGATAGAGGAGAAAGTGGGAAGTACTCTACAACAAATGGGCACAGGGAACCGTTTCCTACGCATAACCCCAGCTGCACAGACATTAAGGGCAACATTGAATAAATGGGACCTCCTGAAGTTGAGCAGCTTCTGTAAAGCAAAGGACATTGTCACTAAGACACAAAGGCAGCCTACTGACTGGGAAAAGATCTTCACCAACCCTGCAACTGACAAAGGTCTGATCTCTAAAATATATAAGGAACTCAAGAGACTAGACGGTAAAATGCCAATTAACCCAAATAAAAAATGGGGCGCTGAACTGAACAGAGAATTCTCAACAGAAGAAGTTCGAATGGCCAAAAGACACTTAAGGTCATGCTCAACCTCCCTAGCTATCAGGGAAATGCAAATCAAAACAACTTTGAGATATCATCTTACACCTGTCAGATTGGCTAAAATCCAAAACACCAATAATAACCTTTGCTGGAGAGGTTGTGGGGTAAGGGGCACACTCATCCATTGCTGGTGGGAATGCAAACTTGTGCAACCACTTTGGAAAGCAGTGTGGCGGTTTCTCAGGAAATTCTGGATCAACCTACCCCAGGACCCAGCAATTCCACTATTGGGAATCTACCCAAGAGATGCCCAATCATACAACAAAAGCATATGCTCATCTATGTTCATAGCAGCATTATTTGTAATAGCCAGATCCTGGAGACAGCCTAGATGCTCTTCAGTGGAAGAATGGATGAAGAAACTGTGGAATATATACATGCTAGAATACTACTCAGCGGTAAAAAACAATGACATCTTGAATTTTGCAGGCAAATGGATGGAAATAGAAAACACTATTCTGAGTGAGGTAACCCAGACCCATAAAGATGAACATGGGATGTACTCACTCATAATCGGTTTCTAGCCATAATTAAAGGACATCGAGCCTATAAATTTGGGATCCTTGAGAAGATAATAAGAAGGTGAACTCCCAAAAAAAGATATAGTAATCCTCCTGGATATTGGAAGTAGACACGATCGCCAGGCAAAATTGGGAACTTGAGGGTTGGGCAAGACTGGGCCAAGGGAAGATGGGGAGAGAAAAGTGTGAAGGGGAGAGCGGGGGGAGCTCGGAGGAATGGGGTGCTTGGTATATAGGAAGGGTGGATATGAGAGCAGGGAAGCATATATCTTAATTTAAGGAGCTACCTGAGGGTTGTCAAGAGACTTGACCCTAGAGGGGTTCCCAGGTTTCCAGGGAGACGCCCCCAGTTAGTTCCTTGAGCAGCTGAGGAGAGGGAGACTGAAAAGGCCAGTTCCTATAGCCATACTGGTGAATTTCTTGCATATCACCATAGAACCTCCACCTGGCGATAGATGAAGAAAATGACTGAGCCCCACATTGGAGCACCGGACTGAGCTCCTAAGGCCCTGATGAGGAGCAGAAGGAGAGAGAACATGAGAAAGAAAGTCAGGACCGTGAGGGAACCTCCAGCTGGCGACAGATGGGGAAGGTGACTGAGCCCCACATTGGAGCACTGGACTGAGCTCCCAAGGTCCCGATGAGGAGCAGAAGGAGCGAGAACATGAGGGAGAAAGTCAGGAACGAGAGGGGTGCGTTCACTCATGGAAACGGTGGAACAGAACTAATGGGAGATCACCAACTCCAGTTGGAATGGGACTGATGGATCATGCGACCAAACCCGTCTCTCTGAGTGTGGCCAACAGCGGGGGCTGACTGAGAAGCAAAGGACAATGGCTCTGGGCTCTGATTCTTCTGCATGGACGGGCTCTGTGGGAGCCTTCTCAGCTTGGTCCATCACCTTCCTGGACCTGGGGGGAGTTGGGAGGACCTTGGTCTTAGCATAGAGTGAGGAACCCTGATGGCTCCTTGGCCTTGTGAGGGAGGGAGGGAAGGTATGGGTGGAGGGGAGGGGAGGGAAGGGGGAGAAGGAGGGGAGGGAATGGGGAGGAGGAGGGGAGGGAGGGGGGAGGAGGAGGGAAGGAGATGGAAATTTTTAAATATAAAAAAAATAAACCATGAGAAAAAAAAAGAAATAAACTGCAAAAAAACATAAAAAAAAGAATATCTATCTTCCTTATTTCTTAGATTTTCATCTATATTCTTTATATGACTTAGATTTTTAGAAATAAAAATCAAGAATTTGGGAGGGAACAAGGCGAGGAGCAGAGGGGAAGCAGAAGGGAGGAAAGTGAAAGGGGTAAATGATGCAATTATATTTTAATTGAAAAATTAAAATAAAAAAGAACACAGAAAACTGTCTTTCCAGTTTTTCGTCCTAGGAATCTCACTAAACATTACCAGCACATGTTGGCAATGGTGTTTGCTATAGAAAAAAATCAACAAGGATCCGAATATTCTATTCAACATGTCTCTGGGATTTTCTCTCTTCAGTGTCAACTTCCCATTTCCCAGCACCCACATGGCAGTTCACAACTTTTTGTAAAAACAGTTTCAGGGGATCTAACATGCTCACACAGATGTGAATGCAGACAAAACACCAATGCTCATACAATAAAATCTTTTAAAAACAATCAAATCCCAAACCAAACTGAAACAAAAATAGCTTCTTTAAATTGAAGCTGGGCTGAATGGAGTGGCACTAATTCAAGTCATACCATTGACCTGTCACTATTTCCCCTCTCTACCCACTTATCTCTTCTATACCCATTTTGCACTTCCAACAATGTACAAGAGTCCCTCTCTCTTCATCTTTGCCAATACCTTATTTTTTAGTTTGTTTTAAATTTGCTTGTCTTTTGATAGTTTCATATACTTACATAATGAATGCTAGGCATTTTCTACCCCCACCTCATTCTATTCTCTCACCTCCTCCCTCTCCCATAGAAGCCTTTCTTCCCATCGAGCCCCCTTCCACCTCCATGACGTGTGTGTGTGTGTGTGTGTGTGTGTGTGTGTGTGTGTGTGTGTGTTCCTCTGAATTTAAGCAAGGCAGTCACATCTTGCTTGCTCTGTGTCTGGCTTCCTCTCTGTCTGGGTGACAACTGCAGACTGAAACTTCCCTCTTCCCAATTTTTCATTGCCCCACCCATACTTCCTGCCTGGTCACCCCACCTCTACTTCCTGCCTGGCTACTGGCCATTCAGTGTTTATTTAAAATACAAGTGACAGGGTACAGACCATTGTCCCACAGCAGGCTTATATTCATTACACACAGTATCGGGTCTCATAAGGATAATTACATTCGAGTATGTACTATACTTTGACTGTGTTTTCCTTAGCTCCCCCTTCTATGCCCTCCTGACTTGACGTGGTCTGGATGAGAAATATCCCACATAGGCTCAGGATTTTAATGATAGGCTCCCCTGGAATAGCATGTTTGGGGAGATTTAGATAATGAAGTCTAGCTGGAGGAAGTACATTGCTGCAGGAGGATTTAGATATATCTTCATCTTACTTCTAGTTTACCTTCTCTTCTTGCAGTCGAGGATATGTGAGCGTTCAGCTTCCTGTGCCTCACACCTGCCTGCTGCCATGCTCCTCACCATGAAGGACTCTGGTCCTCTGGAACCATAAGCCCAAATAAATGCTTCCTTCCGTGAGTTTCTTTTGGCCATGGTGCTTTATCACAGCAACAGATCTTTAACTAATATACAGTCCTGTCAGTCACATTTGGCCCCCCTAGACAGTTCTACCTCTATGTCTTCTCTTTCTGTGTGTGAGCAATTTTATGCATCTATAAAAACCCTAAAATGAGAGAAAAATCACAATATATGACTTTCTGAGCATGACTTTGCTTAATATAATTTTACAATTGCACCAATTTTCCCATAAATGGCATGACTTCCTTAGTATTTATAGCTGGAAAAAATTCCATTGTGTGAGCCAGGCATGGTGGCACATGTCTTTGATCCCCACACTCAGTAGTCAGAGGCAGACAGATCTCTGTGAGTTCGAGGCCAGCCTGGTCTAGAGAGTGAGTTTCAGGGTAGCCAGGACTGTTACACATAGAAACCCTGTCTCAAAAAATCCAAAACATTAACAACAAAATTCCATTTTGTATATGCCAAATTTTTATTCACCATTCATTAATTTATAAACACTATATTAATTACTTTTCTGTTGCTGTCTTAAAACACCATGACTAAGTAAACTTATAGGAGAAAGGGTTTAGTTTTGGGCTCACAGTTCTGGGGAACAAGAGTCCACCATGGAAGAAGGCATGGCAGCAAGCATCAGACACAGTGACGACATGGGCTTGAGAGACCCATATTTCAAAGCAGGGAGACTAAATTCTGAAATTTCTGTATACACTCTTAAAGCCCACCCCTCCTCCAGCAAGGAAGGCTGCACCTCTGAAACCTCCTGAAACAGTGCCAACCACCTGGGGGACCTGAACCTATGGGGGACATTTCTTATTCAAACCACTGCATACACTCAAGATGAGTCCATAAAAATCACTGTTGTTTCGATAAACCCTAATGTGAAGCAACCCTGCGACAATGACTTCAAAGTCCTTCAGGTAAATACCAAGAAGTAATACAGCTGAATCATATGGTAAATTCACTTTTTCTTTTTGTGTTGTTTTTTTTTTTTTTTTGAGGAACCTCCTTATTGGTTTCCATACTGTCTGGACTAATTTACACTCTTAGCTGTACTGTATAAGTGTTTTCTTTATATTATGGCTGGTATTTGTTGTTATAGGGGTTTCCATTGCTGTGATCAAACACCATGACTAAAAGAGACATATGGAACAAAGAGCTTATTTTTTATATATTTTTTCATGGTTTATTTTTTTTATATTTAAAAATTTCCATCTTCTCCCCTCCTCCTCCCCCTTCCTTCCCCTCCCCTCCACCCATACCCCCCTCCCTCCCTCTCCAGGCCAAGGAGCCATCAGGGTTCCCTACTCTATGTTAAGACCAAGGTCCTCCCAACTCCCCCCAGGTCCAGGAAGGTGATCAACCAAGCTGAGAAGGCTCCCACAGAGCCCGTCCATGCAGAAGAATCAAAGCCCAGTGCCATTGTCCTTGGCTTCTTAGTCAGCCTCCACCGTCGGCCACATTCAGAGAGTCCAGTTTGGTCGCATGTTCCATCAGTCCCATTCCAACTGGAGTTGGTGATCTCCCATTAGTTCTGTCCCACGGTCTCCATGGGTGAACGCACCCCTCATGGTCCTGACTTTCTTTCTCATGTTCTCCCTCCTTCTGATCCTCATCAGGACCTTGGGAGCTCAGTCTGGTGCACAAAGAGCTTATTTTGACTAAGCTTCCAGAGGTAGAGTCCTAAATGGTGGGGAGGCATAGCAGCAGGTGGCTGGAATAAGAAGCAGAAAGATCATTTCTTTAACTACATGCAGAAGTCAGAGATTTCCAACTGCAAGTGAGGTGAGGTGACACTCTTAAAGCCTGCCCCAGTGACAGGTTTCCTTAGCAACACTCTGTGACCTAAAAATTCCATAGCCTTCCTAAACAACACTATGAACAGAGACAAAGTACCTGAACCTATTGGAGGGGCATTGCTCATTCAAACCATTGTATATAGTTTTACATACAAGAGCGTGTGTGTGTGTGTGTGTGTGTGTGTGTGTGTGTGTGTGTGTGTGTGTGTTTGTCTCTAAGAATTTTGAGGATTTTGTACAGTGTGTTTTTATCATATTTATTCTCCATTTCCCCCAACTTCCTCTACACACCCAAATTTGCAAAGTCCATTAAGACCAATTTTTGTTGCCCAAACAATTTTGGGTATGTTGCCCTCTGCTGGAGCATAGTCAACTCCACAGGCTACTCTCAGAGAAACCTGGCTTCTCCCTTCCAGCAGCTGACAACTGTCAATAACATCTCAGTTAGGGGTGACACTTAGTGCCCAGCTGCTTTGGCTGCTTTGGTTTGCCAGATCGTGTGTGCACTATCTAAACTGCTATGAGCTCACATGCTTAGCTATCCTGAAGTGGCAGAAGACACTGTTTTCTCGTAGTCATCCACTGCCTGTGGCTCTTGTTATAGAAGGCTTCATTTTATTATTTAAAATATTAAATTATATTTTGGTCATCTTTCCCCCCCACCTAAGTCCCTCTAAATTCTCACCTCTTCCCTCCCCACTTGACTTCAAGTTCTTTCTCCAAAAAATCACCAAAACCCACAACAACAACAAAACCAAAATAAATAAATAAATAAATAAATACCCCCCCCCCCCAAAAAAAGAGGACAAAACAAAATGTCAAGCTGTAACCAAGTAAAAGCAGACACAAAAGCCGTGAGGACTTCATTATTTGTTAGTCAACAAATGAACACGCCCTGGAGTGGTTAATGTGCTCAGTGTCATTCCACTGAGGACAACTAATTTGTCCTCTCCCAGCAGGTGCAGTGACCTTTACCCAAGGGGCTAGATTTTCATTCATTTATTCATTCATTCATTCACTAATTTAGTTTTTCTTAAATACAACAAAATAAAATTAATAAAATAAAACAAAAACTATCACATTGAAGTCAGGCAACAGAAGGGAAAAAACCCAAGAGACATCACAGGAGTCAAAGACTGACACATTTGCATGCTCAAAAATCCCATAAGAACACTAAACTGGAAGCCACACTATAAGCACAAAGGACGTGGTGCACATCCGTGAAGACTCTATGCATGCTGCTTTAGTCTCTGTGAGTTCATAAGAATTTTGCTCATGTTAATTTAGAGGAGCTTGTTTTCTTGGTGTCCTCCATTCCCTCTAGCTGTTAACTTCCTTCTGCCCCCTCTTCCACAGTCTTCTCTGAGCTCTAATGGGAGGGATTATTAATGATCAACCCTTGGGCTGAGAAATGGAATTTAAATTAAAATTTCCATTTTCCTGGTGGTTAAGGATGTTGAACTTTTTCATATGCTTATTGGTTATTTGTTTTCCATCCCTCGGGAACTGTCCATTTCATTTGCACATTCATGGAGCTGTATCCCTTCTTGGTGTTTAGTTTTGTTGTTTGGTTGGTTGGTTGGCTGGTTGGCTGGCTGGTTGGTTGGTTTGTTGGTTGGTTGGTGGGTGGGTTGGTGGGTGGGTGGGTGGGTGGGTGGTTTGGTTGGTTGGCTGGCTGGCTGGTTGGTTGGTTGGCTGGTTGGCTGATTCTTTGTGTATTCTAGATGCGGATCTTCTGTTAGATGTGTCATTCACGAAGATTGTCCCCATGCTTTTGGACATTTCTTCACTTAATTGCTTCCATTGCTTTGAAGAAACCTTTAAAACTTGTGAAATGCCATTGGCCAGCTCTTAGCAACATTTGCTGAACCACTGGAGTTCTTTTCAAACAGTTTTAGCCTATGCTTATCTCTAGAAGTGCTTTCCCCTGTTTTTGTATGTTTTATTAGTTCCAGGACTTCTGTGAAGGTGTTTGAGCCCCTGAAGCTGATTTTCTCTTGGGGTGAGGGATAAGGAACACTAAATTCTCCAGGTAGCTATCCACTTGCCCAAGCACCATTTGTCGGGCAACGTCTTTTCTCTGTTGTCTGTTTTTTACAGTGTTGTGGCCATGGCTGTGTGGTTTTGTTCAGGTCTGTGTTCTGTCCCCTTGGTCTTTCTGTCTGTTTTTATGACTGAGGCCTGTGGTGTGAAATCTGCAATTCCAGCTTAAAGCTATGGAATAGAATTTGGGGTATGCATTGCCCCAGTGGAGTTTAGACTAATTACTTTGGAGGGTAAGTTTTTGACACTACTCTGTTGGCCTGAATGATGTAACCCCCAGTTTCCTTTGGGGTTCGGGTATGTTGAGGAGGGCGAGTGAGAGCCCTTGGACTCAGTGGCAGCCTCACTATACCTAGGTGCTGTCATCTGGAGAAGGGAGTTGACAGTTGGTTCCCAGAACCCTCAACCTATCCCTCCACCTTGTCTCAATTTCTGGAGGTTCTGGAGTCTCTGCCTGTCCCCGAATGGCCAATGTATATGACATTTTTAATGTTTAGTTTTTGTCCTACAACTTCACAAATTCATTTATTGGTTCTAACTTATTTCTGGCAAAGAGGGGTTTTCGCCATGTGATTCTTGCATTAGATCATGCCCTCTGTAAAGCTAGACAATTTGTTTCCTCCTGGTTTGGGTGTATGACCCTCTGCTGTTCACCAGACATGGAGGGAGTGTGCATTCTTTTTTGTCATTTTTTTAAATAGAGTAAAAACAAAAGCTATCACTTTGAAGTTGGACAAGGCAAACCAACAGAAGGGAAAGAACTCAAGAGAAGGCACAAGAATCAGAGACCCACTCATTTGCTCAGAAATGTACATTCTTATCTCCTCATCTATCTTAAAGGAGAAATCTTTAGCCTTTTCTTTATAAATTTGTTTGAAATATAATTACATAATTTTCCTTGCCTCCCTTTCCTCCCCCAACTCCTTCTCAAATTCCTGGCCTTTATTTTTCATTAATCATTATTGTTCTGTATTAATGTATGGAAGAACATGTATATTATTAATTGCATACTAATAATATATAACACACAGTTAATAATAATAATAATTGTATACTAATAATATATAATATGCAGTTAAATATAGATTATAGATATAACTGGATAAATCCATTTAGTGTTGCTCATGTGGATGTTTTTAGGGCTGACCTCTTGGTATCGGATAACCAATTAGGGCACTTAACCCTGGGCCTAATTGTCTTCACTCTCCCTGTCTCAATAGCTATGAATTCCTGTAGTTCCTCAGGGTAAAGCCCCCTGAGATTTTCCCCATCCACATTATCTCATCAACTGTGCTATCACTGATGGGAGTTCTTTTTAGAGAGCTGTAGCCTATACTCATCTCTAGAAGGGTTTTCCCTTGCTTTTGCATGTTTTTTATTAGTTGTTTCAGGCCTATGTGGAGGCCTTTGAATGTAGTGTGAATGTAGTGTGAGAGATAAAAATCTAGTTAAAATCTCTCTGCAGCCATCCAGTTTCTCCAGCATCATTTGTTGAGTAAGTTCCTGTTTTCTTCAGACTTCCAGTCTGGGCTTTGCTGTACATGGCAGTTAACATGCGGAGAATGTGTTGAAAGTTTTGATTAAGCAGTTTCCTGAATTTTTCTGATGTTTTTCTACATCTATTAATAAGAGCATGTGATTTTTTTTAGTTTATCTATTATTAAACTTTATCAAGTCAGTAATTTATATGTGTTGGCTCATCTTTGTATTTCAAGCACTTGGTCACAGTGTTATTTTAATAAGATATTGCAAAGTATTTTTGTTGAATTACTGCATATGTGTTGATTTGAGATACTAATCTGTGATTTTCTTATCATATATTTGCCTGACTTTGGCAGGAGACAATGATGACTACTAAAAAGGAGAAGAATATGTACTCTGATTCTTGAAAAGTATGTTCCATATATATCTGTCAAGTTCATTTGGTCTACTGTGAACTTCAAGTTCAATATTTCCCTTCAATTTTCAGTCTAAATATTTGTTCATTTCTGAAACTGGAGATATGGCTATTAACCACTGCTATTTGGCTGTGGCCTATTTCTGACTTTAGATCTGTTAATATTTCCTTTATATACTTGAATATATTTATAATTGTTATGTAGAAGGAGGAGCCGCTTGTTGGTTCCCAGTTGCCCAGACCCAAAATAATCACAGAGAAACTGTATTAATTAAAACACTGCTTGGCCCATTAGCTCTAGCTTCTTATTGGCTAACTCTTATATCAATTTAACCCATTTCTAGTAATCTGTATATCATCATGTGGCAGTGGCTTACCAGCAAAGATTTGGCATACCATGACTCTGGCAACTCCATCATGTCTCGCCGACTCTACCTTCTTCCTCCCAGCATTGAGTACAGTTTTCCTACCTAAATTCTGCCCTATCAACAGGCAAAGGCAGTTTCTTTATTCATTAATGATAATCACAGCACACAGAGGGGATTCCCACATCATTGTTATTTGTATTTTGATGTATTTGATGAATTTCTTCCAGTCATTATTTGAAATTTCTTGCTTTTTGTAACAGTGTTTGACCCCCAAAGATGCATTCAAGTGTAGCTAATCTTGCTTTTATCTATCTATCTATCTATCTATCTATCTATCTATCTATCTATCTATCATCTATCTCAGTGCCACACACTGAACCCAGGCCCTTGTGTATGCTGTTCAGGTATTACCACTGAACTCCATCCTCAACCCTACTCCTCATCATTTTTATTATTATTTACATGAAATTATCTTTTTCTATTCTTTCACTTTCAGTTTATATATTTTCTTATGGATAAATTAAGTCTCTTGTTGGAAGCATCTGGTTGTATTAACTCTTTCAAAAATAGTTTCAGCTTGTTATTTGGGGGGCAGGTGGAGAATTTATTCCATATACAAATATAAATGGTACCATGAAAGAATGCATTAGTCAAGAGGAGACCAGTGGTGGCCTGACAAATCTGTGTTTCCTAATCATGGTGTGGCCACACTCATTTGTGTAGTCACACTCTGAAATGTTTACTCAATATCAAAATTTTCTTTTTTTAATTAAATTCTTTTATTAAAAATTTCCATCTCCTCCCATTTTTCTCCCCCTTCTCTCTCTCCCCCTCCCTCTCCAGTCCAAAGAGCAGTCAGGGTTCCCTGCCCTGTGGGAAGTCCAAGGTCCTCCCCCCTCCATCCAGGTCTAGGAAGGTGAGCATCCGAACAGAGTAGGCTCCCACAAAGCCAGTACATGCAGTGATGGAGGATTTTCATTGGCTAATAAACAAACTGCCTTGGCTTTTTGATAGGGCAAGATTTAGATAGGTGGAGTAGACAGAACAGGAAAAAGGAAGTGAGGTAGATGGCTCAGACAATTGCCCTGCCTCTCCTCTCTGGGACAGACTGCTGTGCCTCTCCTCAGGGAGAGAGACATGATGAAGCTCTGGTCCAAGATGGACATACGCTAGAATCTTTCCTGGTAAGACACCACTCGTGGTGTTACACAGATTATTAGATATGGGTTAGTCAAGATGTGAGTAAGAGGCTGAAACTAATGGGCCAGGCAGTGTTTAAAAGAATACTATTTGTGTGTTGTTATTTCGGGTAAAGCTAGCCGGTGGCCGGGAGCCAGACAGGACGAAAAGCAGGCCTGCCCACAGCTCCTCACTACATGCAGTAGAATCAAAACCCAGTGCCATTGTCCTTGCTTCTCAGTCAGCCCTCATTGTCAGCCCCATTCAAAGAGTCTGGTTTGATCACATGCTCCATCAGTCCCATTCGAGCTG
This sequence comes from Arvicola amphibius, assembly GCF_903992535.2. NCBI lineage: Eukaryota > Metazoa > Chordata > Mammalia > Rodentia > Cricetidae > Arvicola > Arvicola amphibius. The sequence goes on along the minus strand of NC_052048.2, from coordinate 25,155,271 downwards.
GCCTTTTCTCAGCTTAGTTCCAGCCTAACTTGTTTCTTGCAACCAAAGTGTGTGGTATCTTTGCAAATACTATACAGTTCTGATAGGTAACCAAGATTCTGATAGGAACCAAGTTTGTTACCTGTATAGTTAGGGGGCCTACTGGGGGACTCCTAACTAAAAGGGAAATTTCCTACATCTGCCACTGGGAGTTTTAAAATAAACTGCAATATTTCTGTTCAGAATCTTTTTAAATTATGGGGTTTTTTCCAAATTAGCTTGTAAAGTCATAGCTTTCCATGTGACTTCTTCATATATCTTCAGTTTTGGTTAACTTGTCCCTACTTGAAGCATGGTTAATAAAAATACACACAGAGAAAGAAATTGGGGTTCAACCTGAAGGTCAGAAAAGCAAAACAGCCAGCCACTAGCTCTTACCTCTATCTCAGTCTGAAATGGTGATCCTGCCTCCAGAAATCTAGAATGAGACTGAGCTGTCTCCTCCCGTTTTTATTCCACTCTAGTTCTGGGATTAAAAGCATGCACCACTTGGTTTCTGTGATAAACTCTTGTGGCTATGGGGATTAAAAGTGTATGCTACCACTTCCTGGTCTGTAAGGCTGACCAGTGGGCCTGTTTTACTCTCTGATCTTCAGACAAGCTTTATTTATTAAAATACAAATTAAATGCCACTACACACACTTTCTATTCTCTCTTACTCCCACCTATCCTTATAGCTTGCCATCCCATTATGCTCTCTATTTTTATATCACATGTGTTCTGCTTTCATCTCCCTCCTTAAATGCAACTTTTATTTTTTTAAAATAACTAAAAGTTTTATTTTATTGCAATTCCTTCTTAAGTAATTTATGCTTCTGAAAGAAAAAGCGTTTTCCTTGAAATGCTATTTTGCAAAGAGTTTAAGACATCTCATTCATTGCTCCTGTTTTTTCTTAAAAATTATAACTGGGTCCCCAGTGTCTCATTTCATCATTGACTAACTGTGTGGTTTAGAAAAGTTCAGTTTTAAAATTTGTAAAGTGGCAATAGTGTTAGCCAATAGCACATAACTGTGTTAATATAGACAAAGCATACAGACCTACTTCTGGCATGTATGGTAAACATTTGATATATGGAATGATACTGAAAGCCAATGGAATGTATTACTAGAGAAAGAGAGGGTAACCAGGTTTATTTACATGTCTATGCCTTATAGCTCAGGTTATTTTTCACTTTTAGCTCCACCCATTCTTGAAACGGGGCCAACTTGGAAGAAACACCGATGAGGAGAATGGAAATAAGGAAGGTTTGACAACCATGATTGACATCTTGAATTACCAGTCTCTGCCGAATGGTACCAAAGCTCAAGTGAGCATTGGTGAGTTCATCTTTGAAGCTCACAGTGCTCAGCACTTTTCCCTAAATGATGAACTGATAACTTGGGGTGAATACTATAGTAAAGTGAGTATCTTTGGAGTTGGCACCATGTACTATTCCTCAGAGTGGAATTTCTCAGAGAACAGGGCAAATAGGAGCCACTAAATGTCTTTAGGCTGAGAAGGACCACACTTTGTCCTTTCCAATGCCAAATGTCTGAACTTCCTGGCTGTAGAATCACTGTAAGAATTACTGATTTCTTTTGGATTAATTCTTTAGATTGCCTTGTAATGATCTAATAGACCCTTGACCCATTTAGAGGTCTTTTCCATCTGGATTTGTCTTTATTGCATATCTGTAATTACTTTCTGACCAGAAGCACTTCTTAAAATACTAAGCACTTCTTAAAAATCTAAGCTGAGGCATTGCTAGGGTATATATGGTACTGCCTGCTTGCCCCACCCAGCCCAGCATGGCAGAGCTATTCGCTGCCTCTGAGAGCCATGTACACTGCCCCATTTTTAGGCACACTGCCAGTCTGTGTTGCCATTAAGCAAGTTGTAGCACATTGCTCACAAACCCCATTTAAATGCTTGGCCTCCTGAAAGAGCCAGAGGTTGCATTGGCAGCACAGCCCAGAAAACCGGCATTTCAAAGTCCCGCGACTGTAGTGAGAAGCGGCGGGCTGCGTTCCGCCACCCGCCGCCGGCTAGCTTTACACCCGAAATAATTACACGGAAACTGTATTCTTTTAAAACACTGCCTGGCCCATAGTTTCAGCCTCTTATTAGTTAATTCTCACATCTTCCTTTAACCCATATTTAGTGATCTGGGTAGCACCACGAGTTGTGGCTTACCAGGAGAGATCTTAACCTGCGTCCATCTCGGAGAGGAGCAGCATGGAGACTCACCACGCGACTGCCTGAAGCGTCTCCCTCTCTTTCCCAGAATTCTGTTCTGTCTACTCCACCTACCTAATTTTCTGTCCTCTTAAAGGGCCAAGGCAGTTTTCTTTATTAATAATGAAAGTAACACATAAACACTCCTCCATCATTTCCCCTTTTTCTGTTTAAACAAACATTACACGGAAACTGTATTCTTTTAAAACACTGCCTGGCCCATAGTTTCAGCCTCTTATTAGTTAATTCTCACATCTTCCTTTAACCCATATTTAGTAATCTGGGTAGCACCACGAGTTGTGGCTTACCAGGAGAGATCTTAACCTGCGTCCATCTCGGAGAGGAGCAGCATGGAGACTCACCACGCGACTGCCTGAAGCGTCTCTCCAACTCTACTTCCTTGTTCCCACAATTCTGTTCTGTCTACTCCACCTACCTAACTCTCTGTCTCTTAAAGGGCCAAGGCAGTTTTCTTTATTAATTAACCAATGAAAGAAACATAGACAGATAACTCTCCTCCATCATTTCCCCTTTTTCTGTTTAAATAAAAAAGAAAGGCTTCAACTTTAACATAGCAAAATTACATATAACAAAACAGTTATCAAGCAAGTATTACAGTTACAATATTTAAATCTATTTTATCTTTTATCATAACTAAGGAAAGCTATAACTATCTATTTATTCTTCAACTCCATCAAAGACTCCAGAAGGATATAATGCTACCTAAGTAAACAAGAAATAAGTAACTTATAAAACTCTAGAAATGACAGAGACAACTCGCTGCCTGGACAGTCACCCAAAGTTCCTCTGTACTGTTGGGGCATCCATCTTCAGCCTACAGGCCCATAAGTATCCAGCAGACATTTTCATGAAGCAGAAAAATTTCAAAGACAGTTCAGTCACTTTCTGTTGTGTCCTGCAGAACATCTCGCAGACTCTTTCATGAATCAGGAATCCCGAAAGACCATCTCACCTTTAGGCAAGTTCAGCAGTCCTCTCTCTGCGGGTTCTTTGTGTCCAGTTTATGGAACAGTCCAGGCAAGAGCAGTTTCTTGCCCAAATGGCTAACAAACTCCATAAGTAGCCTCTTCGATGCCCATCTTCCTCTCGAAGTAGATTGGTGCTGCCAGGAGCAGACGTGTCTCATTGTCATGAAAAACCCTAAGTTATTAAAACATTAAATGCCATATTCTGCAGTCTTTGAAAGATATGAAGAATGTCTATCTAACTGAAATATATCTCTACATATCTAGAAAATCTAATAACATGACTACAAGCTTAACTATTATCAATGATTATCCATTAACAACCTATATTTCCTAATTATACATTACAGTTTTTAAAATGAACTACACAATCAAAATAGCTTAATCAAGATCAGAAATACATATACATATAACAAATTGTCCTTAAAATCTATACCAATGCAAATTATTCATATCTATATCATCTCCCCCTTTAAATGTAAAAGAACATTTATAAACAATATTTGGGAAAATGGGCGCAGTTTTTTCTCTCCAAACTGCTTCCTGCTGAATGGGGGCGCTGTTATTTAGGTCTTTTATGGTGTAACCTGTGTGCTAGGTTCCTCTCAGTTGGCAGTTGAGTGAAGTAATTTTTTGAAGATGTTCACAGCAACCTTTCAGGAGGGCGTGGTCTATCATACCATATTGGGATAGAAGCAATCCACAGAGTCTCGTCCTCTGTGAAAACAAAAGAAGAAACTCTTTTCCAAAGCATCATGTTCTTAGATCCAAATCCTGAAGTCATACCGTTAAGATGTCCATTCTGGTCTAGACTGGCAGCCCATATAATGAAATGTCTCTCTGTACTTAGCTCCTTTACAGTCAAAAAAATCAAAGAAAACACAACAAAATACATAATCCAGACTCTCTGTGAATTTTCCATTTTTACGTGGCTTATTTTTACTCTATCACTTTACTTCTTTTAATCTATAACTATCTGTACTCTGTCTCTTTAAAGACTTTAACCTTTTTTTTTAAGGCATTAACTTTATTCTCTATATTTTCTTTTTCTCTCTTTTAAGCCTACGTGAGCCATTTAAAGGCCTTCTATGTCTGAATCTTTTCTATTGTGAATCTGTAATTTTTTACTATCCAGGAGCATTTCTTAAAAGGTTAACCACTTCTTAAAATAATACGGTACTGCCTGTTTATAGCCAAGTCTAAACCTTAACTGCGCTGTTATCATGGTAATTACGATAGTTCCTGCCTGAGGTCAGCACAATTCAGCCTGGCGGAGCAGAGCCGGAGCCACTCCTGCCTCAGAGCATGGTCTCAGAGAACCTTCTTTCCGATCCCCAGCGGGCACACAAACATCCAGTCCATAAAAGCCACTGAAATGTTTTATAGCCAGAGTTTGCACTGGCGGCACAGCGCAGGAAGCTGCATTTTAAAATGACTCAGCTTTTTTTTTTTTTTTTTTTTTTTTTTTGTGCCGCTATTGCGGAAACAGGAGATCTCTCTACAGCATGTCCAGGCAAACAGCAAAAAGCCGTGTTAAACTCTCTCTCTCCTTTATTTAAAGCTTTTTCAGGTTTTTACGTGGATTTGGTCACCACGTTGGCGCGCCAAACTGTAGTGTGAAGCGGCGGGGCTGCGTCCCGCCGCCCAGTTCCCAGCAACCGGCTAACTTTATCCGAAATAATTACACGGAAACTGTATTCTTTTAAAACACTGCCTGGCCCATAGTTTCAGCCTCTTATTAGTTAATTCTCACATCTTCCTTTAACCCATATTTAGTAATCTGGGTAGCACCACGAGTTGTGGCTTACCAGGAGAGATCTTAACCTGCGTCCATCTCGGAGAGGAGCAGCATGGAGACTCACCACGCGACTGCCTGAAGCGTCTCTCCAACTCTACTTCCTTGTTCCCACAATTCTGTTCTGTCTACTCCACCTACCTAATTTTCTGTTCTTAAAGGGCCAAGGCAGTTTTCTTTATTAATTAACCAATGAAAGAAACATAGACAGATAACTCTCCTCCATCACCGCGACTTTTTTTTTCTGCTACTGCTGAGTCAGGAAAACCTCTCTTAAAGGAACTGCAGCAAGAAGCTGTGTTAAACTCTGTATTTTTGTGTCTAGAATTCCACTTCAAGCTCTCTCAGGTTTTTAAATGGATTTAGTTGGCCACATTGGTGTGCCAATTTGTTATAAGGAGACCGCTTGTTAGTTCTCAACTGCTCAGCCCTGAAATAATCACACAGAAACCATATTAATTAAATCACTGCTTGGTCCATTAGCTCTAGCTTCTTATTGGTTAACTCATACATATAAATTTAACCCATTTGTAGTAATCTGTATATTGCCACATAGCTGTGGCTTACCGGCTAAAGTTCTGTCTGGCTCCAGTGGGGCTACATGACTTCTTCCTGCCTCCACCTTCCTTCTTCCCACATTCAGTTTAGTTTTTTTCACCTGCCTCTAATCCCTGTGCAGATCCAAGACAGTTTCTTTATTAATTAATGGTATTCACAGCATACAGAGGGGAATCCCACATCAAATCATTGTAAGAATTACTGATTCATTTTGGATTAATTCTCTAGATTGCCTGGTAAAGATCTAATAGACCCTTGGCCTTCCTGGTAAGAAGGAACAACTCAGGCAGTTTTCTAGATGGATCACAGAGGCCAAGGCTTAGGTGGAAGTAACTAACTTAGGTGAAAGAAATAAGGTGATGATCTGGGGACAAAAACAGTCTCTGGAAATAGATGATTCTGAACTTGAATTTAAAAAGCTCTATGCACATTCATCTCCCTTATTGTTGGCACCATTCACCCTGAGCATCTCAGTGATATGATGAAAATGGACATGATGCATAGTGATGGGGATGTTGTGGTCTTCTGGGATCCTGCTGGAGAGGGAAAATCAGTTTTCTCTAATAAAACAACACTGGGTATGTCAACCACTCCAGGGCAGCTCTCATGTCAGGAAGAGTTGACCAGCAAATAAGGGAACTCAGGTTTTGTTTTTGTTTTATCGGCTTTTATTTGTTTACAATTTGGTGGGTTTTGTTTTCATTTGGTTTTCTTTTTTGGTGCTGTTGTATTTTATTTTCTAGGTTTGGAGGGTTTTATTGTTGTATTGGGATTTTGGTTTATTTTTTGAGAAAGAACTTAATGTTGGATGGGTAGGGAGAAAGAGATGATCAGAACAGATTGGGGGTATGATCAAAATATATTTAAATGTAAAAGATGTTTTTTTTATAATAAAATAATAAGTGAATTAAATAAAATAAAGTAAGAGTTCATATGATGCCAAGAGAAAAATATTTTTAAGCGTCAAACCCTCTAAAAACATGGCAGTTCCTGCTGTTAGCACAGGAGTCCTGCTGAAATCTGCCCTGTGGATGCTAATCTGGATTCTGCCTTTTGTCTCACTCCCTCCTCCCATGTCTCCTGTACAGGCTCCTTTTGCTGTCTGCACTCCAAGTTGTCTACTGGGTTTCAGAAAAACACCTCTTGAAGGAAAGCCATTTTGTTGTTTTGATTGCCTGCCTTGCCCAGATGGAGAGATCGCAAATGAGACAGGTATTTCTGGAAATGACTTGAATATGGAAGAATACATAGTGAGACGGGGCTGAGTATACAATGCCTGAGATCATTTATATTTATATAACTAACTGCAACACTTAAAAAAGAAGTTCTTGTGAAGTAGTGGTGGTGTATGCCTTTAATCCTAGCACTTGAGAGGCAAGTGAATCTCTGGGAGTTCAAGGCCAGCCTACATACAGAAACCCTTTCTTGGAAAAACAAAACAAAACAACAACAACTAAACTTTATTTCACTCCAATTTTTACTGTTGCTTTTTGTTTGTTTTATTTTGAAATTGAGCCTTGCTATGCTGCCCAGGTTGGTCTCAAAACCTTGGGCTTCAGTGATCCTCCTGCCTCAGCCTCCTGGATGACTTCAGGAGTATGCTCCTGCATCTGGTCCAGCTTAGTCTTCAGCACATCTGTGCTGAGTTCAGTTTGACTTTAATAAATAAACAGCAAGAAAATATATTCACCTTCATCCTTTCTAGAGACACTATAATTTTTAAGTGCTTGTGGTTCTACGTAATATGCTTGTGGTGTCCTTTTCCTCTCAACCCCATGTAAGTATTTTCTCAGACATCAGTAGAAGGCTTGATGTTTCCCGGTCTATGTGACTGAACTGTTTTTCCTCCGTAGTCTAACATCTATTAAGTATAACATTATCCTTGTACTTCACTAGTTATGCTTCTCAGAGTCTGGAACAATAACTTTTGTGCTGTGTCTAAAAACTTTAATTTTAAAAAGTTTGCAAATGTACAAGTTTATGTTTCCTGCAAATCAGTTTAATTGAGTGATAAGGTTCTGTGATTCTAAACAATGTTGAGAAAAATATTCCTTTCATCATTGTGCATGGAGCACATTTTTGTGTTGGGTTTTGAACCTGAAGCCTCACATATGCTAGGCATGTGCTCTATATACAGCTGCACCCACAGATCATTCAATTATCATTATGTTTCATTACTGGATTAAATTTACCCAGGGCTCATCATACACCTTTAACAATGGATTCAGTACAGTTTCTTTGGCCCATCAGCTTTTCAGTGGCTGCTAAAACATCTTGATAGTACCTTTGAAACATTGCATCTATGCTCTGGAAGTAGTCCAACCAGTATTATTTCCTGTGCACCCTTTTTATTCAAACCACCAATATCTAGCTGCTTATGTTAAAGGATGATTCTTCAAAATTGAAAGGAAGAGTAAACAAAACTGATACCCAAGCATATTAACTTTTGATAATAACCATAAGGAAATCATTATCCCTGAAAACAACCTATGTATACCACTGGAAAGAACTGGTTTGAACCACTTTTTGGAAGAAAATTTAACAGTATGGAATGATCAATACTTTACTGGTGTTTTAAGACTTTTTGTGACATAAACTCACAGTTGAACATGTAATTGTTTTCTTTCATCTTTTCCTTCTCTTCTTTTCTTTTGAGACAAGGAATCACTGGGAAGCTCTATCTGGCGTGGCATGTGCGATGTAGACCAGGCTGGGAGGCAGTCCTGTTTCTGTTTCCTGAGTGCTGGAATTACAGATGTGTGATATTGTATCTTGCTGCGATTATTTTTCTGACTAAAGAGAGGCCCCATGCAAGTGTTCTTCAGAGTGAATGGTGTCTAAGCTTAGAGAATAAGACTTCCCATTCACTGCATTAGCTTTAAATATTCAGACTTACCTCTACCTGTATCTTTTCTTCAAAAAGATACCATGAGAAGAAAATTACTAAATGTTTTGATAAAATAACATAAATATATGCAATAAATATACATTGGCAATTAAGTGTAAAATTATTTTTACTTTAATCAAGTTTTAATTATAATTCAAAGAAGTATTTTAAGGAACTCATCAAAACAAACATTTTTTTACTGTAAGTAAAAATATTCAACTCTACAATGTATTGCCTTCAGCATTATTTCTAAAATAATGATACATACATGTATGTAGTCAGATTTTTCTGCCCCATCTGCCAGCTCCAAAATAACCACATGGAGACTTATTAATTATAAAAGCTTAGCTGATAGTTTAGGCTTGTTCCTAACTAGTTCTTATAACTTACATTAACCCACATTTTTTAGTCTATGTTCTTTTATATGGCTCAGTTACCTTCATTCTGTACTTCCCATGCTGATTCCTCTCTGTCTATCTGGCAACTCCACCTTTTTTTTTCTTTGCAGTATCTTCTGTATCTAGCTGTCTTGCCTACACCTACTGCCCAGCAAAAAGCCATTTAGGTTTTTATTAAACCAATAAGAAGGCACCCTGGCAAAGACACATCTTCACAGTATACAAAAAGGTTATCCCACAACACATTCCCTTCAGAATTAAACAATGGTTCTACCCACGGTATACTTCCCACACTATCATTTGGGAAGTGACTGATGGAATGTCAACATCAATCTGCTTTTCCTTTCAGATATGGATCAATGCATCAAGTGTCCAGAAGATCAGTATCCAAATAAGCAGAGAAATCAGTGTCTTCCTAAAATTATGACATTTTTGTCCCATGAAGATACTCTGGGAGCTGTTTTGGTCTCTGTAGCCATAAGTTTATTTGTCTTCTCAGCTCTAATTTTAGGATTATTTATCTACTATCGGGACACACCCATTGTCAGAACAAATAACCAAAATCTCAGTTATATTCTGCTTGTTTCTCTAATGCTCTGTTTCTTTTGCTCATTGATATTCATTGGTCAACCTAGGACAGTCACCTGTGATTAAGACAAACAATTTTTGGGGTTGTATTTTCTGTTGCTGTCTCTGCCATCTTGGCAAAAACCTTCATTGTGGTTATGGCCTTCAAAGCCATCAAACCAGGGAGTGCATGGCGAACATGGATGGTGACCCGACTCTCAAATGCTATAGTCATCAGTGGTTCCCTCATCCAAGTGTGCATCTGTGCAGTCTGGCTTGGGACATATCCTCCTTTCCCTGACATTGACATGCAGTCAGAGTCTGGGCAAATCATCCTGTGGTGTAACGAGGGCTCCACCCTTGCCTTCTATTGTGTCTGGGGTACCTAGGTTTTCTTGCAGTTCTGAGCTTGCTTATTGCTTTTCTGGCAAGGAGGCTACCAAATAGCTTCAATGAGGCAAAAATAATCATGTTCAGCATGCTGGTTTTCTGCGTTGTGTGGATTTCCTTCATACCCACTTACCTGAGCTCCAAAGGCAAAACCATGGTGACTGTGGAAATTCTTTCCATTCTGGCCTCCAACGCTGGCTTATTGACCTGTATATTTCTTCCCAAGTGCTATGTGATCCTACTAAGATCAGATGACCAGTCAAGAGGGAAGTTCTTTAAAACAACTTCCTTCTTACGGCAAAGGAATTTATTGCGATGTGTATGAGATGAACCATGTGGAAATAAAGACTCACAAGTGTGGTGTGAAGTCAGTGCATTTTACTAAACAATGGCATCTGCTATTTAATCAAGTGTCTCTGTCATCCTTGGAGACAGCAAGTCACAGTAAACAAAGCCACCAGGGGTTAGATAGTTGCCAACTAGTCATGACTTGATGTGTCATTTCTTTAAATCGGGTTTTCTTATTTTTTTGACATCATGTCACAGGACTGGAAAAGGATTGTGTGAGACTAAAATAAAATCATTTGCATGGAAAAAAGTAGCAGTTGTTTAAAAAATGTGCTTCCTTTCTATTAGTCACATACAAGATGATGCTTTCTATTCAATACAGATTAACTTTAAAATCTCCAGGAGTTCTGGTGTAGAAAACTCATGGTCTCTGCTTCTCCCTCCTGAAGCGTGTCACAAACAGTATAGGATGTGTAGAGTTTTGGTTGTGTTTTGTGCTCTTCCCTATTCCCCGGATGAAATACCGTGGATGGGAGCTTAGTTAGAGTTTCGGGGGAAGCAGAGGTGCATTGTGCCCTGAGGCTGTCTAACACAGCAGGGCATAGATGGTCCACTGCAAGAGGAAGCAGTCTTCATGGAGTGCTGTTTCCTAACAGAGTTGGGAATTTCATATTGCATTCCACATCTTCACCTAGTGAAAGTTGATATCATTTGCATTCATTGGATTCTATTCTCAAGGCAGGAATGTGTCTGAACATAGATGTAGACCAAGAGATGAGGTTTAAGGACAGAGATTTAAAAGGACACAGAGAATTGTGGGATCATGTGCCCTGGAATCTGTAGATTTTCAGATATTTGCTTTTATCTATCCAAGAAAATTCCTTTAAACATGTCTGCCAGTTCTGGGATCCTGTTCCCCATCCTGGGTTACCTCACCCAGCCTTGATACAAGCAGAAGAGCTCAGTCCTGCCTCAGTTTGATGTGCCAGGCTTTGTTCAAGCCCTTGGGAGAACGACCCCTTTCTGAATGGAGATGGAGGAGGATTGGAAGGGGAGGAGGTAGATAGGAAGCAGGAGGAGAAGGAGGGAAACTGTAGTCATTGTGCTAAATAAGTTAAAATGTTATTTAAATAAAATAAATGATTGTCAATGGATCTTTTCTCGTAATGGTTGACAGTTAGGGGTTGGCCCTTCCTGCATTAATATGTCAATAGCAGATTTAGAAGACAACTCTTGCTTTGATCTACTGGCATGCATTCATTAAACAGAATGCCGGGCTTTGTAGAGACATTTTCCTATGCATATAGAATGTGCTTTGATAGTGTTCCCCCATACTTCCTTCCCTTGGGTTTAATTTCCTAATCCCTTCTCTTTAATCCTCTCTGTCCCCAGGACAGTTTCATGTCTATTTTCATGGTATGTACATACATGATTTTACATTTCTGTATAAAATCTAGTATGTAGAACCAAAAAAATATGCAATGTTTGTCTTTTGGAGTCTGACTTAATTTTTTCAATGAGAATGTCCACTTGCACTCATTTCCCTGGATGCAGCATAATTTTATTTTTCCCTGTGGCAGAATGAAATTCTACTCTGCATATTTACCACATTTTCTTTTTCAGTTCGTCCATTGATAGACATCTAGATTAACCCAAAATGTAGCCAATGTTCCAATTCCAATCCCATCCCCAATCCATCCATAATTACCTATTCTATTTCCCTTTCTTAACAAAAATCTCCTGTAACCTCTCAGGAGAATCAAGTGAGGTGGGAGAAGAGAAGGGATTGGGGGGAAAAATATAGAGAGAGACAGCTAAAATTGAGAGAAATTTGAGGAGTACTACGGAAACCCAATACAGTAGAAACTTCTGAAAATATATACATATATGAAGGTGATCTAAATGAAATCTCCAAATAATGGGGGAGACAGAGTCCCAACCTTCCATATCTTTTCACCAAACTAAGCTTCTAGTACCGGAATTGGGTTACATCTTATGCAGTTGCTGGCCAAACCCAGAGTAGCTAAAATAATCCTGTACAATAATGGAACTTCTGGAGGCATCACAATTCCCTACTTCAAACTCTACTACAGAGCTACAGTACTGAAAATAGTCTAGTATGGGCATAAAAACAGACAGGAGGACCAATGGAACCGAATCACCAGATGGAACCCAATGACACTGTTTGGGTGACCAAGAGCCGGAGACCAGACATTCCAGGAGCCTAAGGGAAAAAACAAATAATACTAGTCTAAACACGCAAACAAACAGTAGTGATAAATTGACTACTAATGATATTCTGCTATACTCATCCGTCAGTGCTGTGTTCAGTCATCATCAGAGAATCTTTCTCCTGCAACAGATGGGAACAGATACAAAGACCCACAGTCAGACATTACACAGAGTGAGAGATCTTGGAACACTCAGCCCTAAACGAGATGTCACCATCAAATTCCTCCCCTCAGAGCTCAGGGAACCCTAAAGAAGAGGAGGTGGAAAGAGTGTAAGAGCCAGAGGTGATAGCAAACAGCAAGAAAATAAGGCCCCCTGAATCAACACGAGCACAGCTCATATGAACTCACAAGACTGAAGCAGCACGCACAGGACCTGCATGGGTCTGTTCCGGGTCCTCTGCACATACATTGTGGCTTCCAGTTTATTGTGTTTTATTCCTGAGAATGTGAACAAGTGGGCTTCTGATTCTTGTGCCTTCTCTTGGACTCTTACTTATGTTGGTTTGTCTTGTCCAATGTTTGAGTTTTTTTAAATCTTATTACAATTTATTGTAAGAATAAAAGTAAGAAAAGATATTAATGCAGAAGTAAAGATTAAAAAATAAAAGACAGTAATACAAAATTGATAAACATTATACCACAAGTCAGCTTCACTTTTTCTTGGCTGGATGCTTTCGAGTCCCCTACCACATTGTGAAGTCTTACGGAACAAACCGTTCTGATGGGGTACACAGTCTGTGGCTCCAGTTTAAATCTGGAAAATAAGAGTTATGGGTATGCAGTGTCCCAGAGAATGTAAACCAATGAATTGTGGGGTGAGCTTCTGCTCAGTCCCCAGTAGGTGTCAGTCCTTCCTCTGGTTTTGCCCAGCCCTAATACGAAATATTTCTTCCAGAAACTTACTACCCATTATTTTTTTCTTTTCTTTTTTTTTTTTTTTTTTTTTTTGGTTTTTCGAGACAGGGTTTCCCTGTAGTTTCTAGAGCCTGTCCTGGAGCTAGCTCTTGTAGACCAGGCTGGCCTCGAACTCAGAGATCCGCCTGCCTCTGCCTCCCGAGTGCTGGGATTAAAGGCGAGCGCCACCACCGCCCAGCCTTACTACCCATTATTGTCCTGAGTGTACTGGACAGTCATGAGTCTCTCTTCTGCCTTGGTTTCTAAGACCAAAGGGGTGGTCACACCCATGTTTTGGCTTTGCTTGTTTTATCTTTTCTGCTTCCAATGTTCTCTTCCCGGGCTCTACCTGCCTCTGCAGGGGTCCACTTCAGCAGTCTCCACAAGCCAAGCATCAGCTCTGTTTAGTAAGTGTCGGTCCTTGGTAGCACCCAGCCCTAAATGGGTTGCCTTTATTAAATCTATCCCTTTGAGGCTCAGGGATTTATGTGGAAGAGGAAGCAGCTGTGAGGGCCAGAGTTGATGGATGGCTCCAAGGAAAAACAGTGTCTTCCCGACACAGAGGGGCTGATGCACACATGAACTCACAGAGACTCTGGCAACATGCACAGACCTGCACAGGTTCAAGCCAGATGGGTCCCAGCATCGCGAGAAGGAAGAGGACACACAGTCCCGCCTCCTAATCAAGAAGCTATTTGCAATGGATATCTTCTGGTCAAAGAGAAAAAAGTCAGTTTTCTCCAATGGAGTGTCTATCAACCACACTCCAGGACAAGTCCCATCCAATATAAAATGAACTCCATGTTTTGTTGGCCGGAGGGGTGGGGCATTTGTTTCATTTTGTTTTGTTTGGGAACTTGCTGTCTTATTGTTTGTTTGTATGCTTTTCTGTTTTTGTTTTATATCTTTTGAGAGAGAGAGAACATGGAGTTGAGAGAGTGCAGACAAGGGAAGGGTCTAAGAAAAGTTGGGGAGGGGAAATGCTCGAAATATGTTACATAAAAATATTTTTAAATAAATCTTTAAAAAACAAATCTTTTAGAAATTAATGGTCTGCCAGGCAGTGGTGGCGCACGTATTTAATCCCAGCACTCAGGAGGCAGAGGCAGGCGGATCTCTGTGAGCTTGAAGCCAGCCTGGTCTACAAGAGCTAGTTCCAGGACAGGCTCCAAAACTCCAGAGAAACCCTGTCTCAAAAAGCAAAAAAAAAAAAAAAAAGTAATGGTCTTAATGCCCACACTGTTGGGGTCCTGGTCAGAAAGTCTTTTCCTGAGCCAGAGTTCAAACACATTTCCTACTTCCTCTTTCATCACATTCCGGTGTCAGGCCTTATGTTGAGGTCTTTGAACCATTTGAAGCTGAATTTTACACAGGGTGAGAGATCAGAATCACCTTTTAGTTTTCTACCTGCAGCTATCCAGTCTGACCAGCACCACTTGTTAAACAACATGAGGCGGCTGTGGGAGTGTGGGTTCATATGTGCGTCCTCCATTCTACTCCTAGATTTGGAGGAAAGTGAAAACACAGACTGCCTCTATCTGTGGGACACGGTGAAAGGAGTGAAGAGGATGTTTTTCAACGACTGCGCACAGCATCCCTACCTGCCACCACCACCTCAAGCACCATCATGTCCATAGGATCAGATGGTCCACGTGCCAAAGCAGTTGGTCCAGCAGCCTGGACACGATGATGAAGAACCTTGTCCTGCCTCCAGCCTACTCAAAACTAGCTGGTTTTTAAACACTTGTTATGTTCACCAGAGTAACATATTCTTGTCAGGAATGTGCAGCCGCCAACATCCAAAAAGGATCTCTAAGTCTTGCTGGTGGGAGGTGCTGGGCCTAGAAGGACCATCTTTGCATACCCCACACTGCTGGGCTCCAAGAAGATTTACTGAGATAGAAGGTTCTTAAAATTGAGTTGGAACAATAGAAACAGAAGGAACACTGCCAAACTCTTTTTTTTTTTTTTTATTTTTCGAGACAGGGTTTCTCTGTGGCTTTGGAGCCTGTCCTGGAACTAGCTCTTGTAGACCAGGCTGGCCTCGAACTCACAGAGATCCACCTGCCTCTGCCTCCCGAGTGCTGGGATTAAAGGCGTGTGCCACCACCGCCCAGCTTGCCAAACTCATTTTATGAGGCTACAATTACTCTGATACCCAAACCACATAAAGACATTACAAGAAAGAGAATTACAGATCAATCTCCCTCATGAACATCGATGCTAAAATACTGGCAAACAGAATCCAAGAACACATCAGAAAAATCATTCACCATAATCAAGTTGGCTTCATCCCAGAGATGCAGGGATGGTTCAACATACGAAAATCTGTCAATGTAATCCACCATATAAACAAACTGAAACCAAAAAACACATGATCAGCTCATTAGATGCTGAAAAAGCCTTCAACAAAATACAATATCCTTTCATGATAAAGGTCTAAACATAATAAAAAGCAATGTATAGAAAGCCAACAGCCAACATCAAGCTAAATAGAGAGAAACTCAAAGCAATTCAACTGAAATCAGGAGCAAGACAAAGTTGTCCACTCTCTTCATATCTATTCAATATAGTACTTGAGATTCTAGCTAGAGCAATAAGACAACAAAAGGAGATCAAGGGGATACAAATCAGAAAAGAAGAAGTCAAACTCTCATTATTTGCTGGTGATATGATAGCTTATATAAGGGACCCCAAAAATTCAACCAAGGAACTTCTACAACTCATAAACACATTCAATAATGTAGCAGGATACAAATTAACTCGAAAAAAAGTAGCCCTCTTTTACACAGAGGATAAATGGGCTGAGAAAGAAATCAAAGAAACATCACCTTTCACAATAGTCACAAATAACATAAAATATCTTGGAGTAACTCTAACGAAGCAAGTGGAAAACCTGTATGACAAAAACTTTAACTCTTTGAAGAAAGAAATTGTAGAAGACACCAGAAAATGGAAAGATCTCCCATGCTCTTGGGTAGGTAGAATTAACATAGTAAAAATGGCAATCTTGCCAAAAGCAATCTACAGATTCAATGCAATGCCCATAAAAATCCCAGTAAAAGAAAAAAGGATTTGCATTTCCCTGATTGCTAAGGAGGTTGAGCATGCCCTTAAGTATCTTTTGGCCATTCAAACTTCTTCTGTTGAGAATTCTCTGTTCAGTTCAGTGCCCCATTTTTTAATTGGGTTCATTAGCATTTTAAAGTCTAGTCTCTTGAGTTCCTTATATATTTTGGAGATCAGACCTTTGTCTGTTGTGGGGTTGGTGAAGATCTTTTCCCAGTCAGTAGGCTGCCTTTTTGTCTTAGTGACAGTGTCCTTTGCTTTACAGAAGCTGACTGAGCTCCCAAAGTTCTGATGAGGAGCAGAAGGAGAGAGATCATGAGAAAGAAAGTCAGAACCATGAGGGATGCATTCACCCACTGAGACGGCAGGACAGAACTAACGGGAGACCACCAAGTCCAGTTGGAATGGGAGTGATGGAACATGCGACCAAATTGGACTCTCTGAAAGTGGCTGATGGTGGAGGCTGACCGAGAAGCCAAGGACAATGGCGATGGGCTTGGTCTCTATGACAAGGACGGGCTCTGTGTGAGCCTTGTCAGTTTGGTTGCTCACCTTCCTGGACCTGGAGGGAGTTGGGAGGACCTTGGACTCAACATAGTGTAGAGAACCCTGATGGCTCTTTGGCCTGGAGAGGGAGGGAGTAGGGGTATGGGTGGAGGGGAGGGGAGGGAAGGGGGAGGAGGAGGGGAGGAGATGGCAATTTTTAATAAAAAATAAATAAATTGGAAAAAAAAGAAAAAAGGATAGCCAAAACAATCCTGTACAATAAAGGAATTTCTAGAGGCATCATAATCCCTGACTTTAAACTCCACTACAGAGCTACAGAACTGAAAACAGCCTGGTATTAACATAAAAACAGACAGGAAGACCAACGGAACTGAATTGAAGACCCAGATATTAATCCATACACCTTTGAACACCTGGTCTTTGACAAAGAAGCAAAAAATGTAAAATAAAAAAAAAGCATATTTAACAAATGGTGCTAGCATAGCTGGATATCAACATGTAAAATAATGAAAATAGATCCATATCTATCACCATGCACAAAACTCAAGTCCAAATGGATCAAAGACCTCAAGATAAAACCAACCATATTGAACCTCATAGAGGAGAAAGTGGGAAGTACACTTGAACGCATTGGCACAGGAGACTACTTCCTAAATATAATCCCAGCAGCACAGACACTGAGAGCAACAATAAATAAATGGGACCTCCTGAAACTGAGAAGCTTCTGTAAAGCAAAGGGCATGGTAAACAAGACAAAAACAACAGCCTACAGAATAGGAAAAGATCTTCACCAACCCCATATCAGACAGAGGTCTGATCTCCAAAATATACAAAGAACTCAAGAAATTGGTCACCAAAAGAACACATAATCCAATAAAAAAAATTAGTACAGATCTAAACAGAGAACTCTCAACAGAGAAATCTAAAATGGCTGAAAGACACTTAAGGAAATGTTCAACATCCTTAGCCATCAGAGAAAGGCAAATCAAAACAACTCTGAGATTCCATCTTACACCTGTAAGAATGACCAAGGTCAAAAACACTGATGACAACTTATGTTGGAGAGGTTGTGGGGTAAAGGGAACACTTCTGCATTGCTAGTGGGAATGCAAGCTGGTACAACCCTTTAGATGTCAGTGTGGTGATTTCTCAGAAAATTAAGAAACAACCTTCCTCAAGACCCAGCAATACCACTTTTGGATATATATCCAAACGATGCTCAATCATGCCACAAGGACATGTGCTCAACTATGTTCATAGCAGCTTTGTTTGTCATAGCCAGAACCTGGAAACAACCTAAATGCTCCTTGACCGAAGAATGAATAAAGAAGATGCGGTACATTTACACAATGGAGTACTACACAGCAGAAAAAATAATGACATCTTTAAATTTGGAGGCAAACGGATGTATCTAGAAAATATCATATTGAGTGAGGTAAACCAGACCCAGAAAGACAAATATCACATGTACTCATTCATAAATGGCTTTTTAGACACAAAGAAAAAAAAAAAGAGGCTCCTAAGAGAGACATACATGAATCTAAGGAAGTAGAAAAAGACAAGATCTCCTGAGTAAATTGGGACCACGTGGATCATGGGAGAGGGTAGGAGGTGAAGGAAGAGGAAGGGAGGGAAGCAAAGAAAAATATATAGCTCAATAAAAACAATGTTTTTAAAAAAGAAATTGAGTTGGCTTTATTTCCCCATTCTCTGCTTTATCAACAAGGCTGGAGGAGCTCTTATCTCCTACTCACCTGGTCCACTAAGTATGACATCAGCAACTTAAAGTGCTGGCGTGATAACTTGTAGAAGAGTCAGGCTCTCAAGATTCCTGTGAACTGAGTTATGATAAAGGGATGGGAAATTACTATGCTCATTGTGTAGAATAGTAAAGAAACGCTGCTGACTTTGCCAGCTGAAAGCAAATTGCTTCTGGTGGTCCTTAGAAGGACATGTATTGGAAAATTTATTTGCACCATCAACAGCTGTATGCAATGTACCAGAAGGTGTATTATTACATGCTTATGTAAGGAAGCCACATCTGGTACAACAGCTGCAATTGAAGTCACTACATGAGTTTATGGTAATAAAACTGTCATCCACAGTCCATTGGCCTTCTGCGTACATCAAATAGAATCATTAAAGAGAGGTGTGAAGGGATTTATGGCTGTGCAAGTGTGCATTGCTCCTAGGAAAGTGTGGTTAGTGTGTGTTGAGTAGTGTCTAAGCGGGTGGCTTTTTGGACTTCATTTTGCCTAAAGAGTTTTAGGTCGAAAATTGGTAATACTGATCACAAAGCTTATCCTTAAGCTTCTATTTCAGACGATTGAGAGAAAATAAATTTTCTTCTTGTTCAGAGGAAGACAACTGACATATGTACTCATGTGTATTTACAGAACAGAGAGACTAGATAGTTCCTAAATGCTTTTCTATTTGGCGCAAGTCCCTAACTGGTTCCAGTCAACAGTCTGAACAGGGCGTGCCTAGTTTAGTTTACTTTTTATTTTCTGCTGACTTCACCCTAACTGAACTTTCTGAAGGAGTCCTTGGCTTTGGAAAGTTTCTGGCTTTCCCTGGTACTTTGTGACCTCCTGACCCCGCTCAGCAAGGGCTTCCAGGCAGCAACCTGAAACTTCAGGAGGGCAGCTGGGGAAGAGGCCCAATTCCCCACCCAGAGCTCTCCGAAGGCCTTCTGCTAGAAGTTGTGCCTCCCGGAGAGCTCTGGAATATTCCAAACATATTTGTCTTTCAAAGTTCCATTCTAATTGGAGGCAGGTGGGAGCCACAGGACACAAACTTTTTAAAGACTGTAATTTTCATTTGCTGTTGGGAAGGAGAGAAAGCGAGAGCAAGAAAACAGAGCAATTAAAAGTTTTCTCAGTGACAGCGAAGCCGCGGGCCCTGAGGTAGTGCCGCTTGCGTCAGTTTGCTGTAACAGCGTCGCTCCTCGGGGAGGCCCAGCCCGGGGCGCAGTGATGAAGTCTGAGTTTGCTTCAGTTTGCATCACGGAGCCGCGCTCCCTTGTTTGTGAGAAGCTGTTCTCCCGGCCCAGGGGAGACGCTCTAAGTCTGCTCTCTGCCTTTCTGTGCCTCACCGATGTGCAGGCCCTGCTTTGGGGGGTACCCTCCACACTCTAGCCCCCCACATCACTGTATGAGCCTTTATCAGAGCCTAGTGGCTGCACACTGAGGCCCTGCCGAGCCTGGGTCCACTGCCTCATCTGAAGCGTCATTCTCTCTCCATATGCACAAAGTTCCATGCACCCCACTTAGCATAGGCCCCAAAAAGCTAATCCTAGGAATTTTAGTATCTCATGCCAATTAATTGGTAGGAAACACATTTTTCCAGTTAAATCTGCTTATTCCCAATATTCCCTTAAAGTCTGGTCCTCTTGTACAGAGGTATTTCATGTCTCCCCATGTACCACAAACTGGACAAAATCTGCCTCTTAGAAGCCAGTTCCTAGAAACTTGAATATCTGTTTCTAAAGGTATTTTTCTGTGAATATAAGTTATTAAGTTAGGGCTGGAGAGATGGTTCAATGGTTAAGAGCACTGACTGCTCTTAAAGAGCACCAGGGCTCAATTCCCAGCATCCACAGGGCAGCTCACAACTATCTGTAACTCCAGTTCCTGGGGATCTAATGCCCTCACACAGACACACATACAGGCAAAAATGCCAATGCATAAAATGCACATAAAATAAAAATAAATAAACCATAAGAAAGTTATCAAGTTAGATTTTTTTTTAAAGCCATGAATTATGTGTCCCCTTTCACTCTTTTGTGTGAAGCTGTTACTGCCACTTCTTCCTGTGCTGTCTGCCACAGCTGCTGGCGTGCTAGCTGTCAGGAAGTGGCTCTGTAGACTGAACAGATCGAGAACGGAGTCCTCCGCCTAGCCTTTTTCCATGGACAAAACACAGTAGGATGTTTACTTTCAACACAGCATGTGTGTTTCTGTTACACTTCTCAGTGTCCAAGGAAGGGCATAGCTGTATAACGCTTTAAAGCCATGGTCTAGAATGCTAATATTTAGCAGACAAGGATGCTCAGAGAAGGAAAGCAAATTTAAAATGCAGAAGGGCACAGAGAAGACCCAGATCTGCTTCTCTTTGAGCTGTAAATTGAGGCGAGAGCAGCAGTAGACATGGAAAAATCGTGAAAACCAGGTTGTTTCCTGAGTCTTGTCAATAGTAGACAAGCAGGTGACAGATGTGTGCGTTAAACACTTTAAGCGGGAGGTTTAGGGCCGGGATGTAATTCAGTTGGTGGAGTGCTTGCTTAGCATGCACAAGGCTCCGAGTTGCATGTTCAGCACTGCATCAACCAGGCACAGTGATTCACAACTGTAATCCCAACACGCAAATTTCCAGGCAAGTGGATCACCCTATACAGTGCACTGTGGGGCAGCTCCAGCTGTGGGCCAGCTCCAGCTGTGGGCCAGCTCCAGCTATCGACCAGCTCGGATACATGAGCATTGTTTTAAGTAGAAGAGGTTGCAGTTTAGAGAAGTTGAGTTTTTTGGTTAATAGCACAGGTTATTTGCAATTACATACACTGAAATCAGGCAACACTTTCTTACAGTCTAGCCTGTCTCCCAGTGAGACCCAGGTATGTGACTTTATCCTTCCTAGGGGTCAAAGTTTCCCACAGAAAATGCAGTTTTAGAAGTACTATTCCAGATTCCTCCCAGTTCTGTGTGACCTGATGATCCTCTATCGAGAAACGAAGGCTGTGCTTACTCTGGTTATGAGACTGAAGCACCATCTTAGCCCCCTACCTTCTGGACCCCTATGCAGTCACATATTCTCCCTCTCCTTTTGTCCCTCCCCCTTCTTCCCTCTTCTTTGATAACTTTGATATTTTCTCTAGACTGTTTGGTCTTGTTCACACCCCTGTTTTTAAAGGGCCTGTGAAATATTCATTTACACTGTGTGAATATATGTCACTGGGATTGGATTAATAAAGAAGCTGAGTGTCCAACAGCTGGACAGGTAGAGGTTAGGCAGGACTTGCAGACAAAAAGAGAGTATGAAGAAGGGGAGGAGTCTCAGAATCTTGAGGCAAAGCAGAGAGAAGAAGATGAACTAGCAACATTGAGAAAAAGTACCAAACCATGTGGCAGAGCATAGATAAGAAACATGGGTTAACTTAACATGTAAGAGTTAGCTAGTAAGAAGCCTGAGCTATTGGCTGAGCATTTATAATTAATAATAAGTTTTTGTGTGGTTATTTGAGAATTGGCTGGCAAGACAGAAAAGCCCATCTACAAGGGCCAGTCTACCCCTTTACTGAAAGCACAATGGTGGGCACGGGACCCTGCCCATCACTTCAGTGCATGAGGTCCGGCTACTCATTTTGTCTCCAGTTTCTGAAATGGGTAAATCTTTGCTGACTCGGGATGAGGAGGCAGTGGTGTCAGTACTGTGTCTGCTTCCACACTCCAGGAGTGCTACAGAAGTTGGAGGTGAAGCCTCAAACCTAGATAATCAACATTGAGTTTCAAGAACACTTTTTCTACCCAAATAGTTTAAAGGAGAAGGAATGTCTTATGTGTGGTGATATTTTCTTTCTGCCTTAACAAGTGAAGCTTGCCTAAAGATCAGAGTGCTGAACTAGCCACACTGGTTAGCCATTGAGGCCAGGCAGTGGTGGCACACACCTTAAATCTCAGTACTCAGGAGACAAAGGCAAATGGATCTCTGTGAGTTCAAGGTCACCCTGGGCTACCTAAGATTGAATCAGTCTAAAAGAGGAAGAGCCAAGCAGTGGTGGCTCACACCTTTAATCCCAGCACTAGAGGGGTGGAGACAGGAAGGGATATAGCTGGGTGGAGAGAAGAATATAAGGCAGGATGAGACAGGAGCTCAGGATTCAATCTGAGGTGTCATAGAGATAGCATTGAGTTTGAGGACTTGTAGGCACAGGATACCACATTCTGTCTGAGGATTTCGTAGAGGTAAGAACTAGTGGCTGGCTGCTTTGCTTCTCTGATCTTTCAGCTTTCACCATCTGGCTCCAGGTTTTTATTATTAAGACCAATTAGAAATCATGTTACACTTTTAGGTGTAGGCCCATATTCTCCAGAATCTATATTAATCTATGCTAACCTGAATCCAAGAAGTATTACTGTTTACAAATTGGGAATCTATCTACCCAGCCAGCAGTCAAGGGACTGATGCTAATCCAGAAGCCAGGGTGGGGATCACTGAAGAACAGCCCAGTAAATACCTGCATACAGCGTTTCCTGCCTACAAAGTCTAGAATCAGTATCAAAACAATGCCAAACCTGCACTCCTTATTTATAAATAAGACATGTGGAAAGAGCTTGGCAATAAACACATGAACAACACCGGTTTTCTTTCTTTGATGGATTTCTTCTATGAAGCCAATCAAAAGACTGGCGATTAGTATTTTAAAAATACAAAAACAATTCGAGACCAGCCTGGTCTACAAGAGCTAGTTCCAGGACAGGCTCCAAAGCCACAGAGAAACCCTGTCTCGAAAAACCAAAAAAAAAAAAAAAAATACAAAAACAAGACTGAAGTAGCTCAGTGATTTATATATCAAGGTTTGAACTGGAAGAGACAGGAGATCAGTGACTGTTACATAGCTCCCTATATGTATAGGTGGTGCTT
This sequence comes from Arvicola amphibius, assembly GCF_903992535.2. Classification (NCBI taxonomy): domain Eukaryota; kingdom Metazoa; phylum Chordata; class Mammalia; order Rodentia; family Cricetidae; genus Arvicola; species Arvicola amphibius. The sequence continues at coordinate 25,131,804 of NC_052048.2, read as the reverse complement.
TAATATGTGACCTTCTCATGCACAACACTTCTAGGCATGAGGCTGGGTGCAGCTCTGGCCGAGTCTGCTGAGTTCATGTGCTAGCTGTCCCAGGCTGGGAAGGAGGGCATGCTGAAGGGCATCTCTGTCCATCTGGTCTTTCTGGAAGTCTGCCAAGGGGCTGGCCTTCTGAACAGAAGATACCCAGAGTCTCTGTTCCTATTATATGATGGATGGTGGATTCAGGTTACATCACCTTATTCTTTAACTAATACATTTCATTCTTTCTTTTAAACTATAGAAGCTACAGTCTTTAGAGAGCACCTACGGCAGGAATATTTGATAATATATTGCAAAACATGCTCAAAGTCCTGCCTTGTCATGGGGACTACAGCCTTCCCACCTAGCAAAGCTTTGAAAAGAGCCTGGGAAGCACTGGGATAAGTTGGTGGCAGATTGTTTGTACCTGGCTGGTACAGGCCCTGGATTCTGTCTCCAGTGCTGAAAACACAAAACAAAAAGTAATTTACTGCCAAAAGAGTTATCCGGCATTCTGTCTGTTTGTTTGCTCGCCCTGCTTTGAGTAGTCAGTCCCTGCTATGAAGAACAAGAAGTCGCCTTTTGGGAGGTGGTAAAAGTAAAGAAACATTCAATGAGCCGGGCGGTGGTGGCGCACGCCTTTAATCCCAGCACTCGGGAGGCAGAGGCAGGCGGATCTCTGTGAGTTCGATGCCAGCCTGGTCTACAGGAGCTAGTTCCAGGACAGGCTCTAAAAAAAAAAAAAAAAAGCTACAGAGAAACCCTGTCTCAAAAAACCAAAAAAAAGAAAAAAAGAAAAAAAAAAGAAACATTCAATGATGAGGTGAGAATGCAGGAAAACATTTTAACTGCATTTAGCATTAATATCAGAATTGACTTGAGCCATTTATAGAACAATGCTTAGAATTAATTAACCATCTCAGAGATGGCATGCTGATGTGGGAGGTCCTTTTGTCTATGTGTTGTTCTTATTGGTTAATGAATAAAGAAAACTGCCTTGGCCTGATAGGGTAGAACTTAGGTAGGTGGGAAAGACTAAATTGAATGCTGGAATGAAGAAGGGCAGAGTCAGAGAGAGACACCATGGAGATGCCAGAGTCAGACATGCCGAAACTTTGCCGGTAAGCCACTGCCACGTGGAGAGACACAGATTAATGGAGATGGGTTAAATTAATACATAAGAGTTAGCCAATAAGAAGCTAGAGCTAATGGGCCAAGCAGTGATTTAATTAATACTGTTTCTGTGTGATTATTTCGGGGTTAAGCGGCCAGGAACCAACAAGCAGCTCCCTCCTGCAACAACACACTCTGAGACTGAGGGACAAATGGCAAAGGTGTACAATCAGGAAGTGGCAAAGGGAATAGAGACAGAGAGGTAGCAGTGTGCGCGCCTAGCAGGCACAAAGCCCTGGGCGAGCCTGCAGCACTGAGGAACAGAAGAGAATCTGTCTATTTAGTAAGAAATAAGGAGAGCGACTCAGTGTGGCCGCTTCAAATCTTCTCCTTTCATTTCTCTATCTTTAAATTTTCACCTCTGAAGTTGAACTCAGTGTAACTTGAGTTGGCTGAGGCTGGAACACCCTCCTCTTCTTCCCTCAGAATCCCATCCCCTAGAATCTGCATTCAGCAGCCTGCTTATGACAGCTATTAGATCCAGAGGGCCAGGGTCAATCAGACAGCAAACAACTCAAGTGCCATGTGAGTTTAGAAGCGGGGACTGCTGAGGCAATGGAGAAAGACAGACAATGAACCGACATGCAACAGGAAGAACAGGAAGTCGCTCACTTGCAGGACCTGGCTTGTATTCTTTTCACCAACTGACAACCAGGATTTTTTGTTAATTCTTCTCTCATATATTACATTCTGATGTCAGTTTCCCTTCCCGCCCCTCATTCAGAACTCCCCCATTTTCCCTCCCCCAGATCCACCCTCTCTCCATCTCCCCTCAGAAAAGAGCAGACCACCCAGGGACATCAACCATATTCAACATAATATAAGGCCAGGCACATCCTAACAAATCCAGGCTGGATGAGGCAACCCAGCAGGAAATGAGTCCCATAAGCAGACAAAAGAGTCAGTAACCGATCACCTATGTGCCCACAGTTCAGAACCCCTCAAGGACACCAAGCTACTCAGCCATAAAATATATGTAAGGTCAGACCCCTACAGGCTCCCTGATCTCTGTAAACCCACATGAGTCCTAGTTCAAGTGCTTTGTGGACAGTGTTCTCCTGGTGTCCCTGACCCCTCTGCTTCCTCAGATCCTCCCTTGCCCTACGCTGCAGGACTCTCTGGGCTCCTCCTAATGTTTGGCTGTGGAGCTCTGCATCTACTCCCATCAGTTGCTGGATGAAGTCTCTTTAGTCTCTTTGATGATGATTCTGCTAGGCTCCAGTCCCAGAACACTCCGCAAACAGGACAAGCTATAGATCTAAGGTTTTTGTGTTCCAATTCCTCCACTTGAGGCTTTGCCTGGTTACCAAAGATGGCCGGTTTAGGCTCCAGACCCCCAGGAATTTTTGACACACTTTCCTGAGGAGCATCATACATAAGACTAATAAAACTCGTGATGGCCAGGCCCGAAATCCAGTGTATGATCCCAATAGCTACGTTTAGGTGTAGATTAAGCTTAGATTGCTTCCAGGGATGTGGGAGGAGTTACTGTCAGGATTGAGAAATGTAAAAGGGGGTGGGAGTCCCAGCTCAGAGGTGGGTAGAGTGCCTGCCCAGCTGGCACAAACCCTGGGTTCTCGCCTGCCATTGCAGAAATATTAAATAAAACCATTTTAAGACTGCAATACATTGGACAACATTTAGGATATGCTAAAGGAAAGGATATTTCAAGAAAATATTTTAATAAAAAAGGAAGCCACTTGAAGCCAGAAGCACTCTGGGCACACTGACCAAGGCCCCCAGAAAACACAGCAGAATGGTGTTTGGGGGAAATGACGGCCAAACAAACTGCAATGCGTCTTACATATACGTCACTGCAGGAAAAAAAAAAAGAAAGAAAAGCCCCAAGCAGCGCAGAGAAGTAGCGCCTGCTGTGACTCTAACTCCCGTGGACATGACAAGTGAGAAAAGTGAAGTTTGAGAGGAAATAGAACGAGTTGTTTCCTAAGTGTTGAGAATGGAAAGATGCGTTGAACTTAACAAATACGCTTAAGCTTCGATTGGTCCTCTTAGTTTCGTTAATTATGTCACTGCTGCCGGCAGTGAAGACTGCAAACCAAGTCCTGCAGGTAAGTGACAAAAATCAGGGACTGGGGAGAGGGAGAGGAGACCTTCAGAGTGACTGATCACTGATGAACAGCACCCCTGAGCAGGCTCTTGGCCTCAGACTGCACCGGCTACTCAGCTACCCGCTGGCAGGACCCAGACCCCTCCCCTCCAGCTGGCCACTACAGGCTCCTAGTCCACCCAGCAGTTTGCAGTGGCTGTGTCCCGTGCGAGGGGACTGGCAACCAGTGGGGGATATGGGCTTGCCTTGGCCTCGCTGGACGCCAGGCGGAAGAGGACATGGGGACAATCCCGGTCTGGGAGGGTGGGAGGGGCTGCAGGATGTGGATCCTTCAGGGCTTCTAGGGTATTCTAACAGCATCTCAGCTCTAGTTCATACAGCAATACAAAGCTCTAGGAGGACTTGGCTCTCCTAAGTAGCCAGGTGTGGTGGCACACGCCATCCAGAAGCAGGGGGATAGAGCGAGTTCAAGCCCAAGCCGGACCTAAAGGGGGTGGAGAGAAAACTACGTGAACACTGACGTTCAGTGTGGAGTCCCTGGGGTGCTTCTGGCTCAGGTTCCAGCAGGCTCGCCTTTGTACACCAGCGGAAGCACAGCTCCATCTGGTGGACGAATGGACAACCAGCCATGGGCTTTGGCCTGTTGTTTCTCCCTTTTCCTTCTCCCTCTGTATCCTTCCTACTCTTCCTGGCTCAGGATCAAATCGTGTGTACCAGGCAAGAAAGATTGAGAAAGGCAATCTCCAGCTCCAGGCCAGCCTGGACTACATAGATTCTGTCTCAAAAATAAATACCATTAAAATAAGTGTGGCTAAAGGGCACAATTGCTGTATCACACTGTACAATTACAAAACAAGAAGGGGCAGTTTTATAAACTGGGCAAGTGGTGTCCCCTGTCCCTGTGTTTTCCAGGGTGATGAAGGAGCGATGTGAGTCCAGGGACAGCTGGGCTATATAAAAAGACACCATCTCAAAACAAAGGCCAGCCCCCAACAACAGCGACGACAAAAAGCCAACAGAAGTTTGAAAACAGAATGCCAAATAAGTCAGTGTTGCCTGTTACTCTAGATACATTTGTTTGCTACTGAAAAATAAAACAACACATTTAGATTTCTTTTTCTGAATAGCTGCTATAAAAATGAATGGTTTTAAAATGTTTTAATGTTTGAGAATTTCATAACAAATAAAATAGTTTTGATCAAATCCACCCACCATACTCTCCCTTAAACATTTTCCCACATCCTCTGTCATCATTTCTCACCCCCAACCTCACATACTCTTTTTTTTTGTTTTTCTTTTTTCTATTATTGCTTTTATTGAGCTATACATTTTTCTCTACTCCCCTCCGTTCCTCTCCCTCCCCTTCTACCCTTGTTCATGATCCCCATGATCCCAAGTTACTTAGGAGATCTTGTCTTTTTCTGCTTCTCATGCAGATTAGATCCATGTATGTCTCTTTTAGGGTCCTCTGTTTTCTAGGTTCTCTGGGCTTGTGAATTGTAGGTTGGGTTTGTTTGTTTTGGTTTGGTTTTTTGTTTGTTTGTTTTATGTCTAAAAATCACTTATGATGAGTATATATATATATATATATATATATATATATATATATATCTTTCTGGGTCTGGGCTACCGCACTCAATATGATGTTTTCTAGATATATCCATTTGCTCATGCACTTTAAACAAAACAAAAACCCGCTGAGTTCACCTAGTGAATCAGTCTGAGCATGAATACAGGGCCATCCGCTGGAACATGGGCAGCCAATGACAGGCAAGAACTTGAAAACAAAAACAAAAAAAACCCCTTACTGTCCATTCCAGGAGCCACCAACTGCCTATCATAGCTTTTCAGTTAGGAGCGGGGCTTTATGATCCCCTCCCCACCCACGCTGGATTTTCTCCTGGCTGGATCTTGTGCTGAGTGTTTATGTGTGCGATGACCCAGCCACAGCTCTAAGGCTGTCCTCCACAGCTTTTGCCTCTTACAGTGTTTCCATTCCTTCTCCCGTGAAGCTCCCTGAGCCTTGGGGACCGTGAGTGTAGTGTCCCTTTTCTGACATCTGAGCAGTCCAGTCTCTTATTCTCCTCACTTTACCCAGCTGTGTGTCCCTGGGTTCGTCTCCATCTACTGCCAGAGAAGCTTCTCTGACGCGGGCTGGGAAATGCACTCATCTATAAAGATCCGTATTTAGAAGGCTGTTTAATACTATGCCCATTTAACAAACAAAGTGGTTGGTCGCTCCCGTGGCAATTCACACCACTGTTAGGCCAGTGGGCATATCTTGCCAGGCTGGTTGTTATTGTGCGACAATTTTTAATAAAGCATTTATGGGTACATATTTTTCATTTCTCTTGAATAGATAGGTCAGAGGGGAACAGCAAAAACAGACAGTAAACATTTCCTCTTAGTGTAATACTTAAAAACCAGAAATCCTAATTCTCTTTTCCAATCATTGCATCTGACCAAACTATTCAACACTCTCTTTACATACCTTCAGGTACTGCATTTTACATCAGTATTTGGAAGATGCTATGATAGCGCATGTTTGTATCCCAGAACTGAGGAGCCTGAGGCAGACGGATCATGAATGAGATAGAGGACTGCCTAAGCTCCACAGGGAAGTCTTGCTTCAAAATTTCAAAGAGGCCGGGCAGTGGTGGCGCAGGCCTTTAATCTCAGCACTCGGGAAGCAGAGGCAGGCGGGTCTCTGAGTTCGAGGCCAGCCTGGTCTACAAGAGCTAGTTCCAGAGCTCCCTCTGCAGTCTTGTCTTTGTTTCTCACAACCCTGTCTCTCCCAAGCCTTCCCTAGTGTTCTCAGGTGTCCTGTTCCTGTACAAAGGGGTCAGACTCTGGCCTCCAGGCAGGTCTGAGGATTCCTGCAAGGGAGGGCGGGCTTCTTCAGATTGTGACACAAGGAATAGGTCCTCCTCTGGCACTGGGGAGATCCAACCAAATTCAGTCACAGCAAAGATTGGTCTAGGACACCAAGTGCCTCCCAGCTCTATTTGAAGGAAGAGATGGGCAGGCGCCAATGCAGGAGCTCCTCCAACAACATGAAAGGCAACATGACATCACCAGAATCCAGACATCCCGAAACAACAAGAATTGAACACCCTACCCCAGAAGATATAAAAGAAACCGACTTAAACAGTACTTTATGAAAATAATAGAGGACCTTAAACAGGAGGTAAAAAACTGCCATAAAGAAATGGAGATTACAAATAAAAAAGTAGGTGAAATAAATAAATCTCTCAAAGATACCCAAGAAAAACAAGAAAAAGCAATCAAACAGGTAAGGGAAACAGTACAAGACCTGATAAATGAAATGGAGGTATTGAAGAAAACACAATCTGAGGGACGACTGGAAATGGAAACTCTGAGTAAACGAACAGAAACTTCAGAGACACGTATTTCCAACTGGATACAAGAGATGGAAGAAAGAATCTCGGACTCTGAAGATACTATAGAGGAAATAAATTCACAGATTAAAGAACTAAACAAATCTAACAAATTCTTAACACAAAACATCCAGGAAATCTGGGACACCATGAAAAGACCAAACCTAAGAATAATTGGGGTAGAAGAAGGAGAAGAATTACAACTCAAAGGCCCAGAAAACATATTCAACAAAATCATGGAAGAAAACTTCCCCAACCTAAAGAAGGATGTTCCTGTGAAGGTACAAGAAGCCTACAGAACAGCAAATAGACTGGATCAAAAGAAAGCATCCCTACGCCATATAATAATCAAAACACAAAACATACAGAATAAAGAACAGATATTAAGAGCTGCAAAGGAAAAAGGTCAAGTAACATATAAAGGGAAACCTATCAGAATTACACCTGATTTCTCAATGGAAACCATGAAAGCCAGAAGAGCTTGGATAGATGTGCTACAGACACTAAGGGAACATGGATGCAAGCCTAGACTAATATACCCAGCAAAGCTTCTATTCACTATTGATGGAGAAAACAAGATATTCCAGGACAAAAACAGATTTAAACAATACGTAGCCACAAATCCAGCCTTACAGAAAGAAATAGAAGGAAAATCACAAACCAAGGAGTCCAACAATGCCCACAATAACTCAGGCATCTAGCAACCCTTCACCAGCACAACTAGAAGAAGGGAAACACACAAACTCTACTAAAAAAAAAAATGACCGGAGTTAACAACCACTGGTCACTAATATCACTTAATATCAATGGACTCAATTCACCTATAAAAAGGCACAGGCTAAGAGATTGGATACAAAAACAGGATCCAACATTCTGCTGTTTACAAGAAACACACCTCAACCACAAAGACAGACATGTACTCAGAGTAAAGGGTTGGGAAAAGGTTTATCAAGCAAATGGACCTAAGAAACAAGCCGGTGTGGCCATACTAATTTCTAACAAAGTTGACTTCAAACTAAAATCAATCAGAAGAGATGGAAAGGGACACTTTATACTCATTACAGGAAAAATCCTTCAGAATGAAGTCTCAATCCTGAATATCTATGCCCCTAGTATAAAAGCTCCCACTTATGTAAAAGAAACACTTCTAGAACTCAAGGCAGCCATCAAACCACACACACTAATAGTTGGAGACTTCAACACTCCTCTCTCACCAATGGACAGATCAATCAGACAGAAACCTAACAGAGAATTGAAAGACTTAATGGAGGTAATGAACCAAATGGACTTAACAGACATCTATAGAACATTCCACCCAAATAGGAAAGAATATACCTTCTTCTCTGCGGCTCATGGAACCTTTTCGAAAATTGACCATATACTTGGTAACAAAGCAAACTTCCACAGTTACAAAAAAATATTAGTAACCACCTGTGTCTTATCGGATCACCATGGATTAAAATTAGAATTCAACAACAATGCTACCCCCAGAAAGCCCACAAACTCATGGAAACTGAACAGTCAACTACTGAACCACACCTGGGTCAAGGAAGAAATAAAGAAAGAAATTAAAGTCTTTCTTGAATTTAATGAAAACAAAGACACAACATACTCAAACCTATGGGACACAATGAAAGCAGTGCTAAGAGGAAAGTTCATAGCACTAAGTGCCCACTTAAAGAAAACGGAGAAAGCACTCATGGGTGATGTAACAGCACACCTGAAAGCTCTGGAAAAAAAAGAAGCAGACTCACCTAGGAGAAGTAGAAGACTGGAAATAATCAAACTAAGGGCAGAAATCAACAAAATAGAAACACAGAAAACAATCCAAAGAATCAATGAAACAAGAAGCTGGTTCTTGGAGAAAATCAACAAGATTGACAAACCCTTAGCTAAACTAATCAAACAGCAAAGGGAGAACACGCAAATTAATAAGATCAGAAATGAAAAGGGGGACATAACCACAGACACAGAGGAAATTCAGAGAATCATTAGATCTTACTACAAAAGCCTGTACACCACAAAATTGGAAAATGTAAAAGAAATGGACAGTTTTTTAGATAAATACCATATACCAAAGTTAAACCAGGACCAGGTAAATGATCTAAATAGTCCTGTTAGTCGCGAAGAATTGGAAACTGTTATCAGAAACCTCCCTACCAAAAAAAGCCCAGGACCAGATGGTTTCAATGCGGAATTCTACCAGAACTTCCAAGAAGACCTAATACCTATACTCCTTAAGGTATTTCATAATATAGAAACACAAGAGTCACTGCCAAATTCTTTCTATGAAGCTACAGTTACCCTGATACCTAAACCACACAAAGACTCAACCAAGAAAGAGAATTACAGGCCAATCTCACTCATGAACATTGACGCAAAAATTCTCAATAAAATACTGGCAAACCGAATCCAAGAACACATTAGAAAAATTATCCACTATGATCAAGTAGGCTTCATGCCAGAGATGCAGGGCTGGTTCAACATACGAAAATCTATCAATGTAATCCATCAGATAAATAAACTGAAGGAAAAAAACCATATGGTCATCTCATTAGATGCTGAAACAGCATTTGACAAAATTCAGCACCCTTTTATGATAAAGGTCTTGGAGAGATTAGGGATAAAAGAATCATTCCTAAATATAATAAAAGCTATTTACAGCAAGCCGACAGCTAACATCAAATTAAATGGAGAGAAACTCAAGGCTATCCCACTAAATTCAGGAACACGACAAGGCTGTCCACTCTCTCCTTATCTCTTCAATATAGTACTTGAAGTTCTAGCAATAGCAATAAGACAACATAAGGGAATCAAGGGGATTCGATTTGGAAAGGAAGAAGTTAAACTTTCGTTATTTGCAGATGATATGATAGTGTACATAAGCGACCCCAAAAACTCCACCAAAGAACTCCTACAGCTGATAAACTCCCTCAGTAACATGGCAGGCTACAAGATCAACTCCAAAAAATCAGTCGCCCTCCTTTACACAAAGGATAAGGAAGCAGAGAGGGAAATCAGAGAAGTATCACCTTTCACAATGGCCACAAATAGCATAAGATATCTGGGAGTAACTCTAACCAAGGAAGTGAAGGATTTATTTGACAAGAACTTTAAGTCTTTGAAGAAAGAAATTGAAGAGGATACCAGAAAATGGAAGGATCTCCCTTGCTCGTGGATTGGGAGGATCAACATAGTAAAAATGGCAATTCTACCAAAAGCAATCTATAGATTCAATGCAATCCCCATCAAGAGCCCATCAAAATTCTTCACAGATATTGAGAGGACAATAATCAACTTTATATGGAAAAACAAGAAACCCAGGATAGCCAAAAAAGTCTTATACAATAAAGGTACTTCTGGAGGCATTACCATCCCTGACTTCAAACTCTATTACAGAGCTACAGTATTGAAAACAGCTTGGTATTGGCATAAAAACAGAGAAGTCGACCAATGGAATCTTATAGAAGACCCAGATCTTAAACCACAAACCTATGAACACCTGATTTTTGATAAAGGAGCCAAAAGTACACAATGGAAGAAAGAGGGCATCTTCAACAAATGGTGCTGGCATAACTGGATGTCAACCTGTAGAAGAATGAAAGTAGATCCATATCTATCACCATGCACAAAACTCAAGTCCAAATAGATTAAAGACCTCAATATTAATCTGAACACACTGAGCTTGATAGAGGAGAAAGTGGGAAGTACTCTACAACAAATGGGCACAGGAGACCGTTTCCTACGCATAACCCCAGCTGCACAGACATTAAGGGCAACATTGAATAAATGGGACCTCCTGAAGCTGAGCAGCTTCTGTAAAGCAAAGGACACAGTCACTAAGACAAAAAGGCAACCTACTGACTGGGAAAAGATCTTCACCAACCCTGCAACTGACAAAGGTCTGATCTCTAAAATATATAAGGAACTCAAGAGACTAGACTTTAAAATGCTAATGAACCCAATTAAAAAATGGGGCGCTGAACTGAACAGAGAATTTTCAACAGAAGAAGTTCAAATGGCCAAAAGACACTTAAGGTCATGTTTAACCTCCTTAGCTATTAGGGAAATGCAAATCGAAACAACTTTGAGATATCATCTTACACCTGTCAGATTGGCTAAAATCCAAAACACCAACGATAACCTTTGTTGGGTAAGGGGTACACTCATCCATTGCTGGTGGGAATGCACACTTGTGCAACCACTTTGGAAAGCAGTGTGGCGGTTTCTCAGGAAATTCGGGATCAACCTACCCCAAGACCCAGCAATTCCACTATTGGGAATCTACCCAAGAGATGCCCAATCATACTACAAAAGCATTTGCTCAACTATGTTCATAGCAGCACTATTTGTAATAGCCAGATCCTGGAAACAACCTAGATGCCCTTCAGTGGAAGAATGGATGAAGAAACTGTGGAATATATACATGCTAGAATACTACTCAGCGGTAAAAAACAATGACATCTTGAATTTTGCATGCAAATGGATGGAAATAGAAAACACTATTCTGAGTGAGGTAACCCAGACCCAAAAAGACGAACATGGGATGTACTCACTCATAATCGGTTTCTAGCCATAATTAAAGGACATCGAGCCTATAATTCGGGATCCTTGAGAAGATAATAAGAAGGTGAACCCCCCAAAAAAGATATAGTAATCCTCCTGGATATTGGAAGTAGACACAATCGCCAGGCAAAAATTGGGAACTTTAGGGTGGGGCGAGACGTGGCCAAGGGAAGATGTGGAGAGAAAAGCGTGAAGGGGAGAATGGGGGGAGCTCGGAGGAATGGGATGCTTGGGATACAGGAAGGGTGGATATGGAAGCAGGGAAGCATATATCTTAATTTAGGGAGCCATCTGAGGGTTGTCAAGAGACTTGACCCTAGAGGGGTTCCCAGGTTTCTAGGGAGACGCCGCCAGTTAGTTCCTTGGGCAGCTGAGGAGAGGGAGCCTGAAAAGGCCAGTTCCTATAGCCATACTGATGGATTTCTTGCATATCACCATAGAACCTCCACCTGGCGATAGATGAAGAAAATGACCGAGCCCCACATTGGAGCACTGGACTGAGCTCCCAAGGTCCTGATGAGGAGCATAAGGAGAGAGAACAGGAGAAAGAAAGTCAGGAACATGAGGGGTGCGTTCACTCATGGAGACAGTGGGACAGAACTAATGGGGGATCACCAACTCCTGTTGGAATGGGACTGATGGAACATGCGACCAAACCCGTCTCTCTGAATGTGGCCAACAGTGGGGACTGACTGCGAAGCAAAGGACAATGGCGCTGGGCTCTGATTCTTCTGCTTGGACGGGCTCTGTGGGAGCCTTCTCAGCTTGGTCGATCACCTTCCTGGACCTGGGGGGAGTTGGGAGGACCTTGGTCTTAACATAGAGTAGGGAACCCTGATGGCTCCTTGGCCTGGAGAGGGAGGGAGGGGAGGTATGGGTGGAGGTGAGGGGAGGGAAGGGGGAGGAGGAGGGGAGTAAAGGGTAAGGAGGAGGGGAGGAGATGGAAATTTTTAAATATAAAAAAATAAACCATGAAAAAAAAGAATAAAATTGGAAACCTTTGGACATCCTAGATCTAAATGTCTGAATATCTTCAAATATATGGGAAGTATTCTAATTTTTTCTGTTGTTGTTAAGTTGATTATGTGTCCTTTCTCCCTACTCATCCTTTTTCAGAACATCTATAATGTAAATATTTGTTTCCTTAATGGCTTTTCATGGTTCCTAGGTTTTCTCACTTATCTCAACTATTTCAAAAGCTCTATATTCAAATTCAGAAATTCATTCTCTTTAAAGTGGCATATTGCTGAAGATTACTTCTATGTATTTTTTTTTAGTTTATTGATCCCATTATCCACACAATTTGTTTCTTTTTAATTATTCCTATCCTTTTGTATTTTGATTCAGATAACAGATTATTTTTCCAGTTTTTTATCTACACTATGTTCCATCTCACTGAATTTTCTTAAAATTATTATTTTGCATTTTTATTTCTCTGGGGAGAGTATGTCAATAAAGAATGATGGTGTTCCTTTGTAGGAATCTTTATTTTTAACATATGTTTTTCATCTTTACATTGTGCATCTTGTAAACTGTCTCTTCCAATTTTATACAGTGGCATTCACAGTGAAATGTTTTCTTCTGAAGACTTGTCCTAGTGTCTTTATTGGGTAAACTAAACTCACTTTGCCTCTATGCTGCCCCAGTAGTGCAGTCTCTGTATAATTTCTTGTGCTATACCAAATGTCCTTGTTGTTAACACATACCTCTGTGGTCGTGACTACAGAGATCTTTTGAAATTATTTCAATCACATGCATCTTATGTCGGGCAGATTTAGTAGTGGGTCAGGGTATATCCAGTGTGTACAGGAGTGCAGAGTGCCTATCAGTGCTCAGGGAAGTCATATCTGGAGTGGCGTGTTGTACACATCAATGAAGATTGAGGAATGTCCATTTCCATGGAGACACAACATTCAGGTTGACCAGTGGGGAAATGGCACAACATGGAAGGCAACAAGAATAGAGACACTCTGATGATTGTGGGTGGACTTGGCACAGCAGGTATGGAATCCAGTACCTATCAGCTTCTACAAAAGCAGCTCTCAACTTGTTTGTCACTACCCCTTGGTGGGGTCAAAGATCCTTTCACAGGGGTCACCTAAGACCATAGGAAAACACAGAGATTTACACTATGATTAATAATAACAAAATTAAAGTTATGGAGTAGCAACAATAATAATTTTATGGTTGGGGTCGCCACAACACGAGTAACTGTAGTAAAGGGTCGCAGCATTAGGAAGTTTGAGAATCACCATTCTACAGGTTCTGAATGGGGGTATACTTAAAATTGCATTCTGTGTGCTAGATTGGGGAGAAAATGTAACAAGGTGAATTTTCCCCTGGAGTAAATCAATGATCCTCACTACCTCTCAACTTTATATCTGAGCCCAGAGCCCGCTGAAGTACAGGATTCTTTAGCAAGAAAAAGAAAAAAAAATATTGTGGAATCTAAGATATTGATGACAGTTGCTAGAAATCTATTATTTATTTTTACCTTGCCACAGATACTGAATGCAATGTGCAGCATTCCCTTTTCAATAGTATGATTTGTGTCTTAGTATTCTGCAGGTACATTGTATTCATGTTACACTCAAGTACTCAAGTGCACTCTCTCTCTCTCTCTCTCTCAACTATTCTAGGTTAATTGTTGCTGTTTATACTTTTTGGATTATTTTTATAGGAGGTAAGTAGATAGAGGACACTTCAACAACTACGTTCCTGCTCACACTTCATGGCTGTGTTGAAAACCCACCTGTTTGCATAATACACTGTTATTACTTCAAATATAATTTTATTGTTGGTTTGGGACAGGGTCTTTCTATGTAGAAAGGGCTGACCGATTACTCACTATGCAGCCCATGCTGATAGCAAACATGCGAACATCCTGCCATTTCCCAGCTAAATGATGAGGTTAGAGACATGTCCCATCATACCAACCAATAATTTATATTTCTTAATCCCTTTAGAAATCTGAAGCACAGTTTACAAATGTACTTTCATAATATTTTGAATCCATAATTTTCAACACGCCAATGCATCTTTATAAGTTCACCAGTTTTCATATCAGTCCTTTCTATCTTGAAACTCTCTACTGTGAGCTTTTTCTGAAGTGGTGATTACTTTTGGTGGGAGTTCACAACCCTAGATTAAAAGAAAAACACACTGAAACAGTTTGAGATTGCCTCTGTCAAAGTCCAACCAGTTTCACTGGTTTAGGGAAGTGTTTCAGCTATAATTTCCTAGCTTGACATTCTCCCACCATGTAAGTAGTGTGAAATTGGTCCCCATGTTTCTTTTGCATCACATAAACCCTGTGGCTCATATGTACTATACTTGAAAAGTTTTCAATTTGCAGTCCTTAGTCAGTGCTTGGAATTCTTCTAGTTTACTTCTTCGCTCTTTGCTTGATGTGAAAAACATGATGCCAAACTCCATATTGTTCTTAATGTTTTTTTTCTTCTGTCAAACATAACTATGGCAATAGGAAGACAAATCTGTGTGGAGTTTCAGCAACATTTGGTGTTCAGGCCTATTCATCACCATGAAGGCACATGACTTAGAATTTTTTGTATTTGCCATGATTGCCTGACAGCTCCAGTAGAAGACACAATCCCTCTTTTACTCAACTGGACTTCACACGAATGGATAGTAGACACTGAGAGGGTTATTAAAAACTTTCTAATTAAATTTTCTGAACAACATATAAAAAAAGAGCTAGTTCCAGGACAGGCTTTAGAAACTACAGGGAAACCCTGTCTCGAAAAACCAATAAAATAAAATAAAATAAAAAGGAAGGAAGGAAGAAGAAAAAAAGAAAGAAAGGAAGGAAGGGAGCAAGGACACAGCCCCAGCCCGGTATAGATATGTACTCACAGTGATAAAGGTCTAGATCCAGTCCTCAGCATCACCAACCCCCAAAAAGACATCCAGGGGCTGACTTGTCAAGGATGAAAATGGAGAATGTTTCCTATTCTCCAAACAACAACAAGCTAATTCTTAAAAAAAAAAAAAAAAAAAAGAACGAAAAGAAAAGAAAAATACCAAAACAACAATTTAAAAAGTCACATTTAGCACTAAAGACTATTCGTCTGATAGAAACTATCCATCTGAATTCCCTTAAGACCACTATCTCAGTTATTCCTTTCCAAACTACATGGAAATGAATGAAAAACCCATAAATTCACTTAAAACTTTATCAAGTAAGCTGGGCAGTGGTGGCACACGCCTTTAATCCCAGCACTCGGGAGGCAGAGGCAGGTGGATCTCTGTAAGTTCAAAGCCAGCCTGGTCTACAAGAGCTAGTTCCGTTGCAGGACAGCCAGGGGTGTTACACAGAGAAACCCTGTCTTGGTGGGGGGGGGGGGAACTTTATCAAGTAAAAGTTCTACTGATTGTGAGAGAAGCAGGAAACTCTTGCACACATGTTGCACAAGCAAGAGTGACTGTCCCTCTTGGTTTTATCTTGTTTTGTCAAGTGCCACCTGTGTGGTTGGTGGAGCCATGTGTCAGCAAATGCAGTAAGCCCATTCACCTCATACAACTTACTTAGGGCACCTATCACTTAGTAGATACTTCAGTCTTGTCTGATAGTCTCTCCCTGCCCATAGCAACATCTGGATCCCCCTCTGGAGGGAAAGCTACCTCTGTCCTCTGGCAAAATCCTTTTCCTGCTGTTCTGGCCTGGGGTGGATCTCCTGGTAGAGAGGAAGGGAGTCTAATACTAGGGTTGAGTTCAGTTGTGAAGGTCCTTTATTAACTCCCTACATGTGAACACACTGAAAGAGACGATGGAGATCCACTAGTGAGGTGTGCACTGACTTCAAGTCATTAGCCAGCATTCAGCCTGGGCCTGCTCCCACGCACGAGTACAGTGGATCTGTACCAAATACGACCTCGAATGAGACAAAAACTAGGCTTATTGTTACATCATTTTATCCCAAGAAAACTCATGCCTCAATAGCAACGCTACCAATATTAATGTTTGCTACTGAATGAAAAATATTCATTATTTATCAAACTTCATAATTTACATATACATTTCAAGTAGACATCATGAAGAAGAGGCTGAGTAGTGTTGAAACTGGAGTAGAATCAAGATTTTTGGATCTATAGCAATTGGAAGTTTTGTTTCATATTTCTTGTTATAGAAGACAGAATAAAATTTAAAAATCAAATCAGCAGCAATTTAGATACTGTAGTTTGGACCATGAGATGCAAGTCAGCACTTTCTGGGGTGGTCCAGGGTGTGCTTGCCTTCCTAATTGGAATACTTAACCTGCATCCATCTCCTGCAACTTACAGCCCAGAATCCAAGCTAGTTGCAGAATTTGCCATAGATCCCAACATCCAGTGAAAAGTTTCTGCACCCCATAAGACTCTCCGCTGATGCGATAATCCAAATCAGATCAAATCAAACGGAATTAGAAAAATCCCAGGTTTAATGGATACAAACACTCCTGGATGGCTTTCCAGCCCTCCCCCCCCCAGAGAAGAGATGGGGAAGGAAGACCAGAAAACCAAGTGTTTGTTCAGGGGGGAGGCAGTTTAAAGACCCTGTGGGCGGTGGTCTTGAGCATCTCTGGGGAGGGGTCATCATTTGATGGGCTTTTTGGACTGAGGCAACACCCAAGGGCGGGGACTTGAGATGGAACTTCCACCCAAACATTCCAGACTCTTTAGATATATGGGTGTCGGAGACTGGAGTATGGTTTTCATCTAAACATTCCAGACTCTTTGGATATGTGGACACTGGTTCAAGTCTGGTTACCTCCTGCAGGCATGGGATGATGTAGGGAAGGGGAGAACCGGGAGTTGATGGGCTCACGCTCAGCAGGAGGTGGGGCTGGATAGTCATCCAGTTAACTGCCATCATGGAGACCTCAGGAATCTGAGGGAGATGAGAAGGCAGGTGGCGAGGAGAAAAAGTAGATTGTTATTACCGGCCCTATGGATGGGGCTAGCCGTGGGAAGGGTGATTAACTGCCAGAAAGAATGGGACAGAGAAGTGTCCTGGTTGCACAGGAGAGGCTCGGGGAATGGGTGAGATGACAGCAGAGATGCCCTTTAAAACAGATTTTAGCTGCTGGGTAGGTGCCCATTTGAACCTGGAGAGGTGGTACCAATGGTGAAGTCCCATGATCTGGTGCAGGTGCTGACATTATCTGGAAGGCCCTCTGTAAATTGGTCTTGGCCCAGATAGCAGGAGTGACCGGTAAAATATGCTTGAAAATGGGTGGGGTTTGCCAGACCAGATTTCTTGGTACAGCAGCAGAACTTTTCCCAGGAACCTGCAGGTATCTGTAAAACAGCTGGAACAGATTTACATCTTGGTGTCATAGGAAAAGGCTATAGCTTTAGGTTTAAAGGCACGAACATTTTAGAAGACAAAGGAAATTTAAATTTTTGAACCTCTGAAGTTATATGTTTAAAGAGACCTGTCTGTACTTTTAGCAGGAAATTTAACTAATGTAGTGAGCTACCAGTACCTTAAGTCATCAAATGCTTTCACACAGATCTGAGAGGGATAAATGAGCAAAAATGAGACAGCCTTTTTTTAGCTACCCAGGCTATCCCAAGTCTCTCTGTGGTCTACAGTGAACACCAGTCTTAGAAACAGTATACTTGCCTTTAGCTGCTGAGTCCAGGAGGCTGACAGATTTTTCATTGGGAGTAGTTTAGTCTACCTGTCTTGGCAGGACGAGACAATCGATCCCCCAGTGTCATGCCATCTATTTTCCAGGTAGCTGATGCGGTGAAAGGCATCTTTTTGCTGTGTGGTGGCTTTGCCATATCCAAAGGCAAGCCTCCAGGAGGAAGGTCTTCTGCAACCATACATCTTCTTAGAGGAGCTATAGGCTGCTGCAGGAGCTGGCATGTCTCTCTGTCATAAGAAACTCTTCTGTTAAATGCCACACTCTCAGATCTGTAAAGGCACTTGAGAATCAGGGTACCTTTACCTGTCAGGTATATCTAAATTAGACATAAGTTAAATTTAGACATATTGTTTACTCAGTCAGTTATAGCTTACCAATGTCAGTAGAGACAAGAAAATTAGAAGGAATATTTTAGTAAGCCAAAGTTTATTGGAGGCAGAATGTCTCCTTGGTAGGGCCAGCACACGTAGGTAGTCTTACCAAAGATGGCAACACTCCACCTGTTTGTATTTTTCCAGAACTGTTGTAATCTATAGTTGCATGTTTTACAGATTTTAAAACCTGCACACATACACACCAACATGAAACAAGTATACTGTGGGCACATTATTTACACATATGTATTAACCAGACAGATGAACAAAACTTTTTCCAGGAAACTGTGTCAGCTGACCAACTTAAAGGAGTAGGAGGCTGCAGAAGCCAGGCGAGCACACAGGTGGTCCCATCGAGGGCCAGGTCAGCAGTTGCTATAAGGGAAAACAGAAACGTAAGGGCGGAACACCTGCGCAGCTCAGAGTAGGGGTAGGGAGAACGGATCCGCTACAGGGAGAATCCCGGTGTGACCAGATCATACGCCAGGAAAGCAAAAGTACAGACAAACAGCAAATAGCGTGACAAGCGGGGGAAGGGAGGGAAGGAGGGAGAAGAGTATCTAAAAAACCATGGGGATATGGGGGTTTTGTTTCCTTGACTCCACACCAGCAAAGTATTTAGGCATTAAGGACATTTGGTGTCAGATATCTCCAATTTTAAAAGAGTTTGTAAAAGACAGTTCAAGGACATTTGGGGATCAGGCCTCAAGTTGCAGGTGCCCACTTCACAAGTCTATGCCAGGATCCGAAGCCTCGGACAATGCATCCACTGTGGTAGGCTTTGAGTCAAAAACAAAAAACAAAAACAAAAAACCCGAGGGTGGGGCGGGGAGGAGTGTATGTGGAAAATTCTCTTGAACAGTACGTCTTCTGAGAAAGGAATCCCATAGGACAAGACAGGTCCTCATCCTGGTAACAAGTTGGGAGCCTGGCACGGACGCGTCTTTCACAGGACACCCCAAAAATCACAGGCCACCTTGGGCATCTAAGGCAATGACTTGGAAAGGACGGCCTACCCAGTCGGAAGCCGATCTTAGCCTAGGGGAGAGCAGGGGCGGGGGAGAAGGCTGTTTCCCCAACGCGTGGTCCTGGGCCACTAGGAGAGAGAGAAAACACCTCCTCAGTGGGACCTCCAGATGAAAAGTTTCTGCACCCTGATAAGTCTCTCCACTGACACAATAATCCAAATCAGACCAAATCAAACGGAATTAGGGAAAGCCCAGGTTCAATGGATACAAAGGCTCCTGGATGTCTTTCCAGACCCCCAGAGAGGACACAAAAGAGGAAGACCAGAAAATCATGTTCGTTCTCTGGGAGGCAGTTTAAATGCCCTGTGGGAGTGGTCTTGAACACAGGGGGTCATCGTTTAGCAGACTTTCTCGGGGGGCAGATTCTGAACTGAGACAACTCCCAGGGGAGGGGGCTTGGGATGGAACTTCCACATGAACATTCCAGACTCTTTGGATATATGGATGCCAGGGGTTGGAGCAACACTTCCACCCAAACATCTAGGTTTCTCATTATTTTTTGTGTTTTGCTTTCTTGGGCCTTTAGAATTTCTATGTAACTTGATTCATTGTGCAAATTCTGCACTCAGTGGTCCTAGGTAACATTACCCCAGACACCTGATAGTAAATCCTGACACTTTACAAACAAGATTGGGAAGAAAGATTTCTATTGAAAGGGCAAGGAGCTGGTGACATCAGCGTAATCCCATCACCCTGACACTTTTCTCCTTAGAGGAGTCAGCTGCCTGCTCAGCAAAGGGGTCCACTGCATGACCATGGTCCTTATATGTGGAGGACATTTACTTATGCTCCTCTTTAAGATGGCTAAACATGGATAAACGTATTGATACTATTTACAATAAAAATACAGATGGTTCTGGTGAGCCCAAATTTTGTTAGCTCGTGTGGTAACAAACCTATGGCATGATTAAATTAGTAGAACTTTACTTCCCACAAAAATACGTTATACAGACATGGTGATTCCTTATTGCATGTCATTTAGCATTAGTTGTCTTGAAAAAAAAAAGAGCACCTGACTCACCTGTGGAAATCACGTGTAATCCTTTGAGGAGGAGCAGCCTTCAGCAGCTCAGGGGT
This sequence comes from Arvicola amphibius, assembly GCF_903992535.2. Lineage (NCBI taxonomy): Eukaryota > Metazoa > Chordata > Mammalia > Rodentia > Cricetidae > Arvicola > Arvicola amphibius. The sequence goes on along the minus strand of NC_052048.2, from coordinate 25,111,449 downwards.
TGAGGCAAAGTCATGGAGTTGGTGGACAAATCGCTCAACTTGATGTTTCTATCTGAGGGTAAAACTTAATTCTCTGGAGCTGGTGAAAAGGGAACACACACAGACACACACACACACACACCTTTAGGATCTCTCTATCATCTCCAATTCTTTTCTTACCTCTTTCCAGATGTATCCCTTCTGTCTATATTGATGTCTTCCTCCAACTAGCTTTATTTTTCCCTTACAGCTTATATACCCCAGCAAAATTTTTCTAGCAATATAAAAAATTACAATGTGGTTACATTCTATTTTTCAAGTGAATGATTGTAATGCATACAGGTGAAAAAATGTTTTCTTTTTCCTTTACATGATTAAACATTTTATGTATTGCAGGTAAAAAAAAAAGCAAGTCCCAAGAACCCACATACATTCATACCCAAGCAATTCATAATAGATTAGCAGAGTGTAAACAAGCAAGATATTTTTCTCAGCCAGTTCTTTTGCTGACAGGCTGTATTTTTCAGTTACAAAGAAAGCATCAATCTCTTTATTATTTATCTCGAAGGATAGTCTTACAAAAAATCTTAAAAGGATCACAAATCTAAGCTTTAATATATGAAAAACAATCAGTCAGCTCTGCTTTAAATCCTCAATGCATACTTATGCAGAAGTGGGTACAACAAATTAATCATCACCTTTGGTCACCAACCCATCTTAGCAAGAAAGGCACATCAGCCAGCAGTAGCCAAGCTACCATTGTTCCTGCTCCCTGACCTCAACAAGTACCTTGCTCAGCTATTAAAAGTATACCTTTAAGTTGTTTTCCAAGACTCTTTACCTCGAAGTCATAAGAAAAAAAAACACTTTAACCTAACCTTAAGTCATTTTTTAAGGCTTTGTTTCAGGTACGATGCATACTGAAACCTGTGAACACATCCCCTGACATTAAAATGAAAAGAACTTGAGCTATCTGGGCTTAGCTCTTGTAGACCAGGCTGGTCTTGGACTCACAGAGATCCGCCTGCCTCTGCCTCACGAGTGCTGGGATTAAAGGCGTGCGCCACCACCGCCGGGCTCAATTGTTCCTCTTCATCATTAACCTAAGTCACAGTCTCCACGTCTCCTCAAGAGAAACTAGTTGTGTGCCACATCCTTGTTCTTATTTTCTATCCTCTGCAGCTCCTGCTTAATCAGGGCAAGGGCGGCACTATATCCTACCTTTACCTGTATTAATTATTCCACTAAGATGACCTCTATCATAATCCCTTACTATATTTACTAAAAACCCTTAATCACTAAAATTCTATTTAAACTAACACTATTATTGCATAAAATCACTGCTTCAGTGAAAGAGGAAATCATCTTCATGATAACCCGCAGGTAAACATGTTTGGTAGAACGGGAACTGGGCATTTCCATGAGATAATCACACTATATTAAAGGCAGTAGGGATTTCTCCATACCCATTTACACCATGCCAGACTCCAGAGAAAAATGACAGCGACAGCAATCGTGTAAAGGTGCAGCAGTAACAAGAGGCCTTCTGGGGGCCTTGCCTATCCACCATTCACCCTCCAGGGCTTTGCCTTCTGGTGGACTGACTTCCCAGACATCAGTTGCTACCTGCTGCTCCTCTGACATGGCCACCAGCACACCTGTTTCTACTTTCCATCAGCTTGGTCCTTTGTATAAGGGAGAGATGCAGATACTGATATGTGTCCATCAATTTTGTTTTTATTGGGGTATAAGTTTTCCTGGCCCTGTGCTGTGGTTCACGTTGACATTTATTTACATAGCCTCTGTGGGGTTCACAATGTAGAGAACAATATCAAGTATGGGCCAGACACCATCATTTCTAAACCATTTCTGAAGCTTTCAGACTAGACAAATCTATAAGTTGGACTTATTTGAAGCATTGTTCTTATGGATTAAATTCCTGTATGTGTGCATACATGTACATACATGAATATATAATGTCCTTGAATCTATATTTATAGTTTGTCTCATCCCAGTGACAGCCCATGGTTGTGTAAGATCACAATCCTTTTCTCATTCTTTGGCTTTCTCATACATACTTTGTCCCCAGTAGTGTCTTTCCTCCTGATAAATTCCCTGAGAGTCTTCACACCATTGCTCTTCCTTGCTAAGAAGAAGACTCATCTGAAAAATAAAATAGGAAGAGTAATAATTGGGGTGTTGCCCTGTGCTTCACTAAATGTGTATTTGTCTGAAAAAAAACTGCAAAGAGGTGACATTTATACTGAAAACAGCATCTTTTAGGAACCTTCAAATAATCTCAGCAGCACATCTGCCTGGATTTGCACATAACCTGTCTCTACGTGCATAGCGTTGGTAGACTCACGCTGACTTTCCACCGAGCATAACGCCCTCTGGTGGCCAACCCCTCAGGAGCATCACGGTGCCCAAATGACATGTTCTTTCTCACTGATTTGCTCTTCCTGGACACAACAGGTAGTCAGTAGGAGTCCTCACCGTCAAGGCAGCTGGCCCAAGTCCATAGTCTGCCGTGTGGAAAGGCATCCCTGTGCTTGGTTTCTCATTGCTGTCGTTTTGTCTAATTTTTGTACTTTTTAGGTTGGTGGGATTAATACAATATCTCTCCTCCATATATATTAGAAGGAACCAATGCCAGTATATGATAGAAATACACATATTTTCAACATTATTTATGACAGCCACGCTATGGAGTCAGCCTGTGTGCCTAATAAATGGCTAGAGAAAACATGGTGCACATGTTAATCCCACCGGTCAAGAATAAGACCACTGCAGCAGTTTAAAGCCAAATTTGAAGCAAGCTTTAACTAAATACTGGCCAGGTGGATGGACTATGGCCAGATTCATACCAAGATTCCTGGGAAATGGCCCAAGTATGGCAAGGACTCAAGAAGGAAAACCCATAATTCATTGCATTTCCCATCAGGTCCAATCAGAGGTAAGCATATATCCTGATATATTTCCACCCCATGTGATGAAGCACATCCGGTGCAGATGGGTCAAGCACATTGTTTAGGGGAGTGAAAACACATGACTTATTATCTCACATAGACATCAGCCTCTAGTGTTCTGGGAGTTCTCTGCCCTTGGGCAAGGGACTTGCAGATCAGAGGCAGTTTTGTTTTGTGGATCTCTAAGGCACAATAATTAAAACTTAAAATGTAACTTTGGCTCTCACACATACACAACAGAATATTGTTGAGCCATAAAGAAGAATGAAATCATGTCATTTTCTGAGAAATAGGTGGGGCTGGAGATCATCATGTAGGCAAAATAAGGCAGACTCAGAAAGGCGAGCATTGCATATGTAGAATCTAGAAGGAAAAAAAGATACAAAAGCAGAAGGGGAATAAAAGATTTTCTTCCGCCCCCACCCCACCCCATAGGTTTCTCGGCTGACACAGTAAGCTGGATCGAGCTGAATTGAAAAGGTATAACAACTTTAAAAAGCAACTCCAGTTCTCCAGTCCCAAAGGCTGAGGCCAGAGAAGACGCACCCCCGAACGAGGGGATGTTGATGTGTCCACTACAAACTGGGTTTCTGCTCAAATATGGTCAAACACTGTCCGTGTAGGTGGGAGTTTGGGCTGCTGGCAGCAACAGCAGAGGAAGTTGCAATAGTCTCCAAGAATACAGAACTGAGCTTTTTAGGGCCTTTCCTTTGATTGGAGGCTGAGAGGTATTTGAAGTTTAGAGGGGGGAAGAGGGAGGGAGGGAGAGAAGGAGGGAGGGAGGAAGGGAGGGAGGGAGGGAGGGAGGGAGGGAGGGAGGGAGGAATCGGGCTTTTGGATCACACAGGGCTGGGCCAGAGGTCCCTACCGAACAGGGGACTCTTGAGACAATGAGAGTCTGAGAATTGGGAGGGAGAAATAGAGATGACAATCAAAGTGGATTAAATGTGTATAGGAAAGTCACTGTCATACTCGTTATTATGTACAATTAATATAAGTTAATAAAAAGAGAAAATGCTAAAATTACATCATTGCTTTTGCTATTATAAGCAAAATGTAAGACAACATGACTGTAGCACTATTACTAGAAAAAGAAATAGAAAACTTAGAAAGTGACTTCAACAGGAATGATAGATTGATGTCAAACGTTTATTTTAGAAACCAAAACTGTAGTGGATGGGGAAACAAGAAGACAGGTAAAATGGGGGAAAGGTTCTTACATTTCAATACCTCTATTTTTACGATGGATGCTGCAAAAGTTGATTTTGACCCCTTCCCCTGGAGAATTGGCTTTATTGTATTTTAAACTTTTCCCTGAGACCTGTTCTCAACACAGTGTGCCGGGTGTGTCTAGAATAAACCTGAAGGAACATTAACGGCAGCGAACACTCGTTTCCAAGTTCTCTCCCAGAACGCTCCACAGCAATAGCCATAACTGCATTTACTTACCAAGCACTACCTCTCCTGGAATCCAGGCTTCTAAATCCCTTTTTCTTGGCACAGCTACATGGATTTCCTAGTGTAACTTTGCCATGATTTCTTGCGAGGCACAAACGGTGTTGGGGAGTGCCACTGTCAGGTGAGTCCATCCCTTTTCTCTGCCTTGTATGGACATATGCCTGGTAAGCACAGTGTGACGTCAGCTCCTATGTGGGTCTGGGAGAGTGGAATAACACAGATGTTATGTGTTATGCAAATGTATCATAAAATAATGGGAGAAGCTGGGCATGGTGCAGAAGATGGGAGAATGTCACACAAGAGAAACGGGGTGGTGGGGTGGTGGGAAAAGAGCAGGATCCTGGGGAGAAGACAGTTCTAAACCAGTGCTGGTTAAGAGGCACTTTCTCTCCATATGCCACCCCTCTCTGTCTCTCCCTTTCTCTCCCTCCTTTTCTCCCTCCCTCCCTCCTTCTCCCACTGATACACTCACTCATGCAGATGGAGAGACTGAAACTAGACAAGACCCCAGGACCTATGCCTACAGCCTGTCTTCCAGGAAGAACCACCAACTATGTAATGTGCAGGCAGCTTCATGTTTTAAATAAAAACAAACACGACTCTTGACAACCCTCAGGTAGCTCCTTAAGCAAAGGACAATGGCTCTGGGCTCTGATTGTTCTTCATGGACGGGCTCTGTGGGAGCCTTCTCAGCTTGGTCGATCACCTTCCTGGACCTGGGGGGAGTTGGGAGGACCTTGGTCTTAGCATAGAGAGGGGAACCCTGAGGGCTCCTTGGCCTTGAGAGGGAGGGAGGGGAGGTATGGGTGGAGGGGAGGAGAGGGAAGGGGGAGAAGGAGGGGAGAGAAGGGGGAGAAGGAGGGGAGGGAGGGGGGAGGAGGAGGGAAGGAGATGGAAATTTTTAAATATAAAAAAAATAAACCATGAGGAAAAAAAAAAAAAACAAACACGAAAGCAGCAACTGTTTAGAAATAGTATGGAATAATAGAAATAATAGGACTTTTTTGCTTCCTCACATTTGAATGCTTAACATACATTTTTATATTTTGTACAGGAAAGAATTTGGAATATTGAAGGGTTGATTCTGACCCTATATCCCATTCAACTCCATCCTTGCTTTTCTGTTCACGTAAGGGCCTGCCACAATTCAATAAGATCCAATGAAAATCATTCCACGATATGGTTGGAGCCAGAACACCAGCCCCCTTATCCCAAAGTCTTAACTATTGGCTCACACAATCCTTCCCTGAATCCTGGACTCCTCCACTCCCTAAATCACAGTTCCATATCCATTTCCTTGACCTGTTTAGGAAGAGGTCACAGCCCTCATTTCCTCATGCCTTCAAAACATACTTCCCCTTCCTGCCTACTTTCTCCTTCCCTCACTGAGGGAGAGGCAGGGGCCAGGGAGGGAGACTGGGGAAGGAAGAGGAGCCGTGCTAGAGGTGAAAATTCAACCACAGATTCTCCTAAACAATGCCTCAGCACTTCTCAGGCTCAGCCTTGCTGACTCCAACAGGCCGTGCCTCGGTCTTGCTGACACACGTTTCCCCTTCTCTGGCCTCCCAGGGCTGTCTTCCCTGTTCCCTGATCTCATTAGGAAACAATGCCAGGCACCATGCGGGTGTGATTTCTCTGAAAGGTCACATATCTAGCTGCTGTAACATTCTTGCACTTGACAAACAGTTGAGTAAAGGTTTCTGTCAGAAGCGTTTTCACTGAATAAGCACAACTATGCTCATTTGTTGCCTCCTGTAAAAAGGTTTGTTTCGATACCTTAGATAGCAGGTTACCTATTCTTTAAGTTCATGGGTGTTTTTCTTCCAGAATTTTCCCTTCATACTCAAACGACATCCAAATTTTATATGTATGCATTCACTACTTATTTCCCAAAGTAAAAGATTTCTTTTCAATTCACATATTTAATGTATTTTTCTACACTTAGAAAACTTGTACTATATTAGTGCGTGTTCAGCTTCTTCTTTTGCTCCATTCATTATAACTTATGCTTACAGGAGAGATTGTGTCTCAAGCAATATCATTACTCTGTGCCTCTATAGCCCTTTCTGTGCTCTTCAGTAGCGAAACTGAAGTGCTCAGCTTTGCCCTCCTATGGACCAGTCTTCCTGCGCTCTCAATTGTCTTTCGTGGTTTCCCTAATGAATAATTTCATTTTGCTGTAATGGTTCCGTTGTTCAGAGTTTTCTAACCTCACAGAGCTTGCAGCCCAGCTCTTGCTATTATGCCACCTTCCTTTCCATAATTGTTTATAGCCCATTAGCGATTGAAGAATCTGGAGCCATATTTAGGAAGACGAAACATCCAAACAAAATGCTCGCCCCTCCCCCATTGGGGGAGTTACTTCATGCTGACATTCCTTTTTTCATGCATTAATAGCTCACATATATAATGCTCTTTCTTATTTATTCAGTCAGTGTGGGTGTGTGTGTGTGCAGGTGTGCACACATGTGTGCATGCACACTCATGTGCAGCTGTGTGTGTGCTTACTACATCCTATTTACAAATGAAGGACATTCCGAATATCACCTCTTCTCAACTCTAGTCTCCAGAAGAATTGCCTTTGCTGTAGCATGGATACAGTTAAGCCGAGTCCCGTCCATGTGTTTTTTACATGTTCAACTTATGGAATATTTCAATATTTACAAGCCATTTCTATTCTCTGCAGAAGATGTGCTCACATTTGATTTATTCTATACTCCTGATCAGTTATTGATATCATCTCCAAAAAGACTTTGTAGTGATTGCTTTCAAACAAAAGACACATTCAAACAAGAAATGTGAATTTTTCAGGCTTATTAGTAAGGGTAGGTACAGACATTTATTTCTGAAATTGAGTAGAGAGCTCCATTAAAGAATGCCAAAAGTACACTAGAGAGTGCAGGAAAGATGTGGCATCATGAAACATTTATGGTAACACAGGAATACCACATAGCCCTATGGGACAAGCAATTGTTGAAAGATCTAATCACACTCTAAAAGAGATGCTTATAAAATAAGAGAGGGGTATGAGGACTCCCAGAGATGGATAACATAAGGCTTTACTAACTAAATTTTTTAAATGCTAATGAAGCAGGGGTAACAGCTACTGGAAGGCATTGGACTATAGGGAAAAAACTGCTGAATTGAGTCAGCCTGTGCAGCACAAGGATGTTTTGACAGCAGAATGAAATTAAGGAAGGTGTTATGTTGAAGCTGAGGTTATGCTTATGTTTCTGCAGAGTTGTGGATATCATTGAAATCAATAAACCTCAGACACAAACAAGGAAAGTCCCCTGGATGCCTTAGCTGCTGACACGGCTAACACAAGTCTGGGAAAAAAGAAAACCTCTGAAGCAGACGGCTGATTTGAGAAGTAATGCTTTGGCTGACTAGGGAACCTTTGAATGCTACAACCCTGTTCCTTGCTATGCTGTCTGGACCAATCATAGTGGGCTTATATCCCCATCCTTCAGGTTAACAAAGGGGTAAGTTGGAAAGATATGGATATTCCTGTTGTAAGCAATGACTTCTCTTGGTTACCTGGTCCTTAGGACCACAGAGGGCCTGCTACGCCCGAGGAAGAGGGTAAGGAGATCATAAATTACACTGTATGTGTATGGGTAATGGGACTCACTGTCTAAATATAACTTTTCAAATCTGGTTATCAATAGTTAATCATAATACTAACCAGGATTTTCATAATACACTTTGCATGCTTTAAGCATCTGGTTTTAGAGGGCAGGAGATTAATGCTGCTCGTTCCATAAATCTGCCATTTTGTGAGACGTGGGTTACCAGCAAGGAGTCCTACGGGGTACACTGGCAACAATGTAAAGGTGAGAAACCACGAGTGATTATTAATAGCTCCCACGGAGACATCATTGATTGGAGCCTTTACAGCTCCCCTCAAGGAAAATACTCTCACTCAGAATTAAGATGGCACTGGGATAGTTTGCAGAAACTGTGGAAATTAGCTCCACTGTTATTGAACCTATCCGATGGCATGGAGTCAGGATGTCAGGTCCTATGTTACAATTTGGTAACTCAGTTCAGACTAATTTGTGGACATTGGCAAGTACCTTACACCCTCTTAAAGTGTGGAAAGGAAAGTTAAACATTGATGATGGTACATAGACTTTGTCCTTTAGATTAAAGCCACATCTTTGGCACATGTGCAACATTACCTTATATATTATTGAAAGGGCCTATACAATGACACCCTAATAACCATAGCATCACTTGTGAACATTGTACTCTTCATTCATACCTGTATTAATGCCAGTATTTTATTGGATGCTACTTCTGAAAATTTATATATTCTTAGAGCAAGACCAGCAGTCTGGATGCCAGGGAAGCTGCCGAGGCCATGCAAGACCCATCTGTGCTGATTCTAGTCCAGAAACTCACTGAGAGCACATGAAGAAGAACTCATTGGATGATTGGATTCATCATCGCTGTGGTTATGGGAATTAGTGCTTTGACTGCTACCGCTGCAACAGCTGGATTGGCCCTTCATAAAGAAATGCAAACTGCTGAGGTTGTTAGACTGGCATCAGCATGCTGCAGAACTCTGGGCTCGACAGAATAAAATAGCTAGTGAGATCATTGATGGAACAGACGACTTGAGACAAGCTGTGCTACTTTCAGGAGAAAGAGACTTTGAAAGAACAAATTAAACTAAAATGTGATCGGAATATTACCTCTTATTCTATGAAGGTTTAATGGAAGCAAGTACAATTGAGGAAAAGTTAAAATGCATTTGTTGACTCATCCTAATTCTTCTCAAATGATTTATGATTGACAAGAAGAAATTAAGAAAACTTTTTCTAATAAGTTGCCTGATGTATGTCTGGAATGGATGTGACAGCAAGCCTTGCAGATACCATAGCTGCATTTAATCCTATGAATCATTTTAATAGATTTCTCATCCTAGTGATTGTTATACTGGTTTGGACTATGATAAGTTTACTGGCTTTGAAACATATTCTTGTTCTACTACACGAGAATGTGAAACAACATGATAGAGAAAAGAAAACAGATGTTATTCACTGTGTAAACTCTCCATACACAGTGCCATCAGAAACCAAAATCACCCCACATGAGAAGCCCTCCTTTTTTATTGATTAGGGTCATCCAGGAGACTTACAAACCATTAGAGTCTATAGCTATTACCCTTGGTTGCCCCCACTCCCAGAGGTGGAAGTTAAGTCCCCATTACTGAAGAGACCATGCATCAGACATAGGCCCCAGAGGCCCCTGAGTTGAATCTGAGCTGAAGTCCTCCCTGAGGACTAGATTTTATGGTACCAGAGGGCCATGAAAGCTTCCAAAGGTCGGAAGCAACCAATGAACCACAACAAGGATCAGCATGGCAGAGTAACCTAAGGGTGCAGTAGTGGCATGCACACTTTGGCAGTAACCAACAGCTCTCTAATTGGATTTAAAATTTATTCAACCAGAGGTAAACTATGCCTGGTACTGGCCACCTAGTCAACTGTCCACGGCTAGTGAAGTTAGGGATCTTACAAGACTATAGCTGTCTCTTCTCTACACCAGCATACTCCCTAATTCCATTCTCAATAGTTGTCCTTATATCCACAGGCAAGTGTGATCCTCACCCATCATCAAGGAAGCATCTCTTTGAGACAGATCGAGACCGTAGAGACCATTACAGAAAGCCACAACCAATCAAAATGCAGAGTTGTGGAGCCTGTTCCCTGAAGACTGGCTCAGGGTCTCTGAACAGAGATGTCAGGTGACTTCTGGATCAGCAAGTCCACAGGATTCTTGAAGTTTTTTTTTTAAATATCTACATTTGAAAATACGCTTTTTATTTTCAATTAAAGTATGACTGCATCTTTCTTCCTCTTCCCCTTCTTCCCCCTCTTCCCTTTACTCCTTCCATATATTTTAATTATATTCCATTGAATGATCTTTCTAAATTTTATGGGAAATTTTTTTCTTTGATACATACTTGTTTTAAAATTTTCATTGTTGAAAAAAGTACATATTTATATTTTAACATTTGCCTGCTTGCTTCCTTAGAATCTATACCTATGAATGAATTTGTAAGTGTATTTGGCTTGCAAATGTAATCGTATGCTACAAGCCACAACATTAAACAGTAATTGCTTAGCCATCTTTTCACGAGCAACTTATCAGAACCAAGGGATCTGGTGAAGGCTAAACCAAAAGGCAAGGCTTTTTGGTGTGATTGCTTTGTGAATAAAGTGGCTGTCGTTCGCTGTGGATTTTTAGCTGTAGCTGACTTCCTTTCTGTTACATATTTGGGGATTAAATATCCACAGTTCAGAACTGTTTTATAAAAACAGTTTCCCACTGCCAGGCCTTGCTCCTCTCTCCTAGGCAAGCACAGAGATCTGCCTTCCTGTAATTATCTTTATCAGCAGGCCTTTGGGTCCGGGCATAGAGCATCCCACTGAAGGTATTCACAGATCTCTGAGGATGTAGAATTACTACCTGCCCAAGCTGCTCTGGTTTTACTCCACAATCAGAACAACTGATAACAGTATAGTCCAGAACTGATAATTTAGAGGCCTGGGTTTCTTCTTTGTTTCAAGCGGTAAGTCTAACTCCAGACCTGGCCGATAGAAACTATAGTGTCTGGTGTATGTCTGATCAAGAGGCATCAGCTTCCCCTTGGTGGCCTAGTTACCTCTCAGCCTCTATGCATACTGGGAGAAAAGAAGTAGTGCGCTGATTTAAACAGTCCGTCCCTATTCATAATTCTACTGAAATAAACTTAACTCTTAACTAACCACCTAAAATGAAGTGTAGAGCAGAACCCTTCACCTCTAGAATTTCCTCATGTTTTAATTCCTCTCTTAACTCACTTTCCCCATTAAGGAATTCGCCAGATGTGTACTAGCTACTCTAGTGTGTGTGTGTGTATGTGTGTGTGTGTGTGTGTGTGTGTGTGTGTGTGTCCTGCTAGGGCTGGGGAATTGCTGGTTTTAAGGGTCTACATGACTGGGGACATTGGTAATGAGGGGGACAAGGAGGAACCATGTAGATCTAAGAACAATGTAGACCTAGAACAGTGTTGAGCAAGGAGAGCAGTAATGGGTGGAACCATGAGAAATGATGGGTTGAAGAGAGAAGAATAAAGAAACACGGACAGACATTTCCTATCGTGAGATTTCTTACCCCCCAAATATTTGCCCTCAGATTTCCAGCCCCTCTTTAGCAAGCCATGGCATCTTTAATTGAACCCTGAAAGGAGTCTTCAAGGCAAAACTCTTTAAGGCTCGCTAAAATAGTAAACACGTGGGGCATAATCTGTGCTGTGAACATTTTGTACTCATTTCTATGGTGAGTAAAAATAAAAGCTGAGCTTTCCAGCAAGTGACTGGATGTTATTCCTGCGTTTCGCAAACCTCAGCCGCTTGTTAAAAGGGGAAGGACATAATCCTTAAAATATCCTTTCAAGAAGACCTCTTTGTGGAAACACTCATCGTTCTGCTGACAACATATAAGGAAAAATCTCAAGGATGTGCATGAAGTTCATGTGGCACTTTGGGAATTTAGTATGAGATTGAACCATGCTTGTGACCTAACACACTGTCCTTTCTACTATAGCAGATATATAATATTTCCACAAACAAGATTTCTCCCTCCAGAGTAGCCTTCTTCCGGACAAGCTGCTGAAGCCTGAAGACAACAAAGTTGGGGAAGGTGGCTGTTGCACCTGCCCTTCATCCACTACACCCTCACTCCTCAGGCAGCTGCAGGACAGTGATCTCTGAATCCCACCCAGTTATCTTTGCTCGTTAGTACTGGACCTTCGAGGATCCCAGTGTTTCTGGGAGTGGGTTTTCCCTTCTTCCTGACTACTTCAGTCTAATCAAACGTTTCTAGCCTCTGTCTGGGCTTGTGTTCTTCATGCCAGAAATCCATTGTGCAATTGGCCTCATCCGAGTTCCAAGTATCTCTATCCACAGTTTTCTAGTGCTGACCAGGCATGTTTAAACAGAAATGAAAGTGGCGGAGCCATCAAAATGACTCTCTTCCGAGGCTCCTTCTTCTGTGTAGCATAGAGTTCGGGAAAACATTTAACCTACTTTAAACTGAAGGTTCCTATCTGCGGGAAACACATTATTAGCAACCTAGTAAGGGGGCTGGGAAGATTAAAAGAGGGCTTAAAAACACATGCCACACACCCCTGAGGGAAGGGGTCCTCTGCAAGGACCAGTAGACCTGAGTCCCACAAGAGCCTTAGCTTCCCTCCCTTAGTTTATGGTTTTTATATGTGAGGCATAATCTTTGTTCCTGGGGCTATGGTTTGTTGTTGGGGTTATTTAGGGGTCTTGGGGGATGTGAGTTTGTTGGGGTTTTTTTTTGAGACAGGATTTCTCTGTGTAATAATCCTGGCTGTCCTAGAACTCACTTTGTAGACCAGGCTGGCTCCAACTCACAGAAATCTGCCTGCCTCTGCCTCCCTGTACTGGGATTAGAAGTGTGTGCCACCACTGCCCTTTAGGCTGTTTTCTTTGCATATTCAAATTCTGGTGTTTTGTTGTTGTTGCTTTTGCTAGGGGTGAGGGAAGGGGGGGTGTCCTGAAGTTTTTATTACCCAGACAGACAGTTCCACCAAAGGACTGGTGGAAGTGGTGGCTTACACCTCCCATCCCCCTCTCCATTAACCCTTACCACCCTCTCACTATGGGGCCATTTGCAGAGGCCTCCGTGTTTCCTTGACCTTTCTCTCTTCCCTATCCTTCTTCCTATAGCCAAGCTGCAGAAGTCTGCAGACAAGAAAACTAAGGAAGCTGTTGCACTTGCTCTCAGGGACCGTGGGGAGCAGGGAGTGCAAGAGGGAGTGGGCACAGTAGTACTGTTCCATCTTCAGCTGGGAGTCTCCTGCCCTGCTGCCTGGAATCGTATAGAAGACCAATGGAATCGTATAGAAGACCCGGATCTTAAACCACAAACCTATGAACACCTGATTTTTGATAAAGGAGCCAAAAGTACACAATGGAAGAAAGAGGGCATCTTCAACAAATGGTGCTGGCATAACTGGATGTCACCTGTAGAAGAATGAAAGTAGATCCATATCTATCACCATGCACAAAACTCAAGTCCAAATGGATTAAAGACCTCAATATTAATTTGAACACATTGAGCTTGATAGAGGAGAAAGTGGGAAGTACTCTACAACAAATGGGCACAGGGAACCGTTTCCTACGCATAACCCCAGCTGCACAGACTTTAAGGGCAACATTAAATAAATGGGACCTCCTGAAGTTGAGCAGCTTCTGTAAAGCAAAGGACATTGTCACTAAGACACAAAGGCAGCCTACTGACTGGGAAAAGATCTTCACCAACCCTGCAACTGACAAAGGTCTGATCTCTAAAATATATAAGGAACTCAAGAGACTAGACGGTAAAATGCCAATTAACCCAATTAAAAAATGGGGCGCTGAACTGAACAGAGAATTCTCAACAGAAGAAGTTCGAATGGCCAAAAGACACTTAAGGTCATGCTCAACCTCCCTAGCTATCAGGGAAATGCAAATCAAAACAACTTTGAGATATCATCTTACACCTGTCAGATTGGCTAAAATCCAAAACACCAATAATAACCTTTGCTGGAGAGGTTGTGGGGTAAGGGGTACACTCATCCATTGCTGGTGGGAATGCAAACTTGTGCAACCACTTTGGAAAGCAGTGTGGCGGTTTCTCAGGAAATTCGGGATCAACCTACCCCAGGACCCAGCAATTCCACTATTGGGAATCTACCCAAGAGATGCCCAATCATACTACAAAAGCATATGCTCATCTATGTTCATAGCAGCATTATTTGTAATAGCCAGATCCTGGAAACAACCTAGATGCCCTTCAGTGGAAGAATGGATGAAGAAACTGTGGAATATATACATGCTAGAATACTACTCAGCGGTAAAAAACAATGACATCTTGAATTTTGCAGGCAAATGGATGGAAATAGAAAACACTATTCTGAGTGAGGTAACCCAGACCCAAAAAGATGAACATGGGATGTACTCACTCATAATCGGTTTCTAGCCATAATTAAAGAACATCGAGCCTATAAATTTGGGATCCTTGAGAAGATAATAAGAAGGTGAACTCCCAAAAAAAGATATAGTAATCCTCCTGGATATTGGAAGTAGACACGATCGCCAGGCAAAATTGGGAACTTGAGGGTTGGGCAAGACTGGGCCAAGGGAAGATGGGGAGAGAAAAGTGTGAAGGGGAGAACGGGGGGAGCTCGGAGGAATGGGGTGCTTGGGATATAGGAAGGGTGGATATGGGAGCAGGGAAGCATATATCTTAATTTAAGGAGCTACCTGAGGGTTGTCAAGAGACTTGACCCTAGAGGGGTTCCCAGGTTTCCAGGGAGACGCCCCCAGTTAGTTCTTTGGGCAGCTGAGGAGAGGGAGCCTGAAAAGGCCAGTTCCTATAGCCATACTGATGAATTTCTTGCATATCACCATAGAACCTCCACCTGACGATAGATGAAGAAAATGACAGAGCCCCACATTGGAGCACCGGACTGAGCTCCCAAGGTCCTGATGAGGAGCAGAAGGAGAGAGAACATGAGAAAGAAAGTCAGGACCGTGAGGGAACCTCCATCTGGTGACAGATGGGGAAGGTGACTGAGCCCCACATTGGAGCACTGGACTGAGCTCCCAAGGTCCTGATGAGGAGCAGAAGGAGCGAGAACATGAGGGAGAAAGTCAGGAACGAGAGGGGTGCGTTCACTCATGGAGACGGTGGGACAGAAACTGTATTCTTTTAAACACTGCCTGGCCCATTAGTTTCAGCCTCTTATTGGCTAACTCTCACATCTTGATTAACCCATTTCTAATAATCTGTGTAGCACCACGAGGTGGTGTCTTACCAGGAAGGATCTTAGCCTGCGCCCATCTTGGAGAAGAGAGCTGTGGCGTCTGCCTGAGGCATCTGCCTGACTCTGCTTTCTTTCTCCCACAATTCTGTTCTGTCTACTCCGCCTACCTAATTTTCTGTCCTATCAAAGGGCCAAGGCAGTTTCTTTATTAACCAATGAAAGTAACACATAGACAGATGACCCTCCTACATCAAGTTGATCTCTGAAATGTCTCTTATTCCTGCAATCTCTGTTCACACTGGTACTCTGCCTTCTTGAACAATTACAGCACCATATTACTAAACCAAGATGTGTGCCATCTACTGTGGGCTCCTCTGTTCACATCTCATATCTGTTGTTAAATCTCAGTTACCCCCAACCTAGTAGAAGTGGGATCCTTATCTGGTCAGCTTGCTGTGTCCATCTGCTTCTGCCATTCTGTAATCTTTTCTGTTTACTGGATCTACTTTTTTGATGACATATTTTTATATCCATGTCTTTTATTCTTTCAATTTAAATATTCAGTTCCTAAATTAAAAATAGATTAACTAGAATTGAGCCATTAGATTATACTTGTATTCCCAGCACTCAGGGAAAGAGGATGGTGAGTTTGAGACCAGCCTGGGCTGCACAGCAAGAACCTGCCACAAATAAACAGATTGAGAGTTGAATGTTTGCTGTATGCAGGCTGGACCACAGAATAACCTCACCACTAAAGTCAACGTGTAGCTCAGAAAACTCTCTGGAAATGTGTTGAAAGTCTACCACTTCAGGGGAGTCTCATGATAACCTGCAATGTCCTCCATTTAAACATTCCTGAGATGATGATGATGATGATGATGATGAACATTTATTTGTTCCTGGAATTGTTTAAAATGAGGTTCTATACCATTGGTGAACTAAAAATTGTTTTGAATTCTCTAAGGAAAATAACAATATCTTATGATATTATTTATGATCATCCAAGTTCCAAATAAGACATTCAACCCTTTTGTGACAGGGGTCCTATCTTCTACGTCCCTCACAGTTGCTATCATAAACTAACTAAACCACGTTAACTACTCTGAAGAATGAAGAGATGAATACACCCATAAAGGAAATTCTGTTTTCTTCATACTCATTTCAACATTATCTTAGAGCAAGATTCACGTGAGGGAATATATATATATATATATATATATATATATATATATATATATATATATATATACATATATATATATATTTACCTTTAAAATGAAATTTTAGAAATTAACATATATCCTTTTATTAATTAAAAGATTATTCAGAACTTAATATTAATTATCAGTTTAAAAATTATTGCTATATTGAATGAGTGTTATTTTATAGAAATTTTGTTTTGATAATTTTATAAAACTTCTAGGGCTTATGCTCTAGATATTTATTTGTGTTTACATCCTTTGTGGTTCTCTTTAGAGACTTTCAGGGTACAGTCTTACCTTCTTTTACACCTATATCCTTTTGAAAAATTACTTGTCTTTTTGTCTAACTTTTTTTTTTTTTTTGGTTTTTCGAGACAGGGTTTTTCTGCAGCTTTTTTAGAGCCTGTCCTGGAACTAGCTCTTGTAGACCAGGCTGGCCTCGAACTCACAGAGATCCGCCTGCCTCTGCCTCCCGAGTGCTGGGATTAAAGGCGTGTGCCACCACCGCCCGGCTTTTGTCTAACTTTTTATTTAACTTTTGGTCTAATAGTTCATAGATTT
Organism: Arvicola amphibius; assembly: GCF_903992535.2. Lineage (NCBI taxonomy): Eukaryota > Metazoa > Chordata > Mammalia > Rodentia > Cricetidae > Arvicola > Arvicola amphibius. The sequence continues at coordinate 25,094,449 of NC_052048.2, read as the reverse complement.
TTAACTACTTATCTAATAAATAAGTGTCTGTCAAATTGTTAATATATATTGAGATTACATGTTATGTGAAATATTTATATTTTTACTTCAGAATTGGTATATTAGAATTTTCCTATAATTTTTCATGATTCAGATAGTTTTATATTTATATCAAATTGCCATGTCAACACATACATAAAAATTATATATAAAAAGTAGTATTTGAACTATATTTAAAACAATATATCAATCACATGTTAAGAATACTTAAATATTAATACCATTCAATATTTTAAATAAATAAATTCAGGTTTAGGTGAGATTCAATACTTGAAAGCAATTCCACTCAAATGATTAAAATTATGTTTTTATAAAGATAAAGTAATATGTTCATGCATATAGCCCCAGCATTCTGAATTTGGAGGCAGGAAGATCAGGAATTCAAGGCCATCTACTTTGACTCTGTAGATGGTTCAAGACCAGCCTAGACTATATGCCCCATCTCAAAGGAAACACAGAAGCTTGTTGCTAGGGAGGTGGTTCAGTAGATAACAGTGCTTACTGCACAAACATAGGAACATGAGTTAAATCTCCAGCACTCATAACATGATCATAACATCCATCCACTGCCACAATGGTAACCTATACAAGATCAAGCCAACGAGATCAATTGGCATTCCATTAGACAATACTAACTAGACTCAGTAGGTTACAGAGAGAGACAGACACAGAGACATAGAGACAGAGAGACAGGGAAAGAGACAGGAAAAAAGAAAAGAAAAGAGAAAAGAGATAGGATGTGAAGGGGAAGGGCTGTCTTGGCAGCATTGCAGGGGAGTTAAGAGTGGATATGATCATGATGTATTGTTTACATTTGGCAAAGAATGAATAAAGAGAAGTTTTAAGAAATAACGATTTTCCTTGTCTTAAATTTCTAATTAGGAACAAGCTAATGGCTAACATTGCTTTAAGACACATCCTACTTCATTCCTGGAAACACTGGCTTTCCCTGTACTCAAACCTTACTCTTTGCCCAGACTCTGACTGTCTCTATTACTGGAAACTGCAGGGGTTAGCTAAGAGCACAAGGATTTGCCCACTTGCCATCGACACCGTTCCTGTTAGAGTATTTCTGATGGGCTAGAAAGCCAGCAGAAAGGAGTCACGCCTCAAGTAAATATTGGTGGGTTAGAAAACAAGAACTCAATTCTCATCAAGACTGCAGTATAGTTGAAGTTAGTGAGAATTCTGATAAATTGTTGAGAAATGATGGGAGAGTTGTGTAAGGAAAAGCTCTGTTCCTCTCTTGGGTAGTGATCGCTACTGGGGAAAATGACCACAAATAAGCAGGTAGAAACCACATTAAATAGTGAACTGGGTCCCTGTCTGTCTTCAATCTGCCATTCTGTTCTTATCACCACAGTCCCTACTATGTTATTTACTCATAGTTCATAGTAAGCATATTTAAAAATCAATAGCAAAATTCTTCTTACCAAATTCAGAAATCCTAAAAGATTTTTCTGTCTTGATTTTACTCAACATATCAAGACATTCAACACATTGACTATTGTTTTTCTTTTGTTTCTGTTTATTTTCTTGAATTTGGGGCTGGATCCTTCTGGATCTTATATATCTGGCTCTTCTCTCCCAGGAGAGTGTCTGTAAACTCTAGTGGCACCCTATTAAGGCTTCTAGAGATATAGACATGGATGCCTGCAGTAATGCTTACACTAAATATGTCTCCATCCTGACAGGCAGACTTATGGTTCTCTGAGTCCTAGCCAGGTCTGTGTCACACAGGAAACTCTTTTGAACTGGGAGGTGTCCCTGTGATAAACTGGTAACCCTGTGCCTAGTGTCTTATTAAGACAGTGACTTTCTGAAGAAAAAAAAATTGGTGAAGAGGAGAGCTGGGTTTAAAGATTCAGATATGTTGATCAAACAGGACACAAAGGAAGTCAGCATAGTACAATATGTGAAATGCCACGAGTAGAGTATTGGTTACATATTATAGAGAGATGAGGCAGGATGCTTCCAAGAATCGCAAGAAGGGGAAATGCTGGCACATTCTCACTGAACGGATAGGCAGGAGCAAACAAGAGAGAGAGCTACTGAATCCTGTCGGTTGACTCAAGCAGACTTCCAACTCTCATATACCCAATTTTTTTGTTTTGTTTCATTTTTGAGATAGGGTCTCTCTATGTAACCCTAACCCATCCTAGAACTCACTACTTAGACCAGGCTAGCCTTGAACTCACAGAGCTCCTCTTGCCTCTGCCTCCTGAGTGTTGGGATTAAAGGCATACACCAACACACCCTGCTATCACATACCCAATTTAAACTCTTTTTTTTTTCATTTTAAGTTTGTTCCCTCTTCAAGGTCCCTTACTATAGTTAAAGATAACTCAGTTGCTTGTTCTAAATTTTTTAATTCTCTTCATCAATGATGTAATGAGCACTAATCAGTGCCTTATATACTACCAAGATATATTTTACACTATCTACATATTCTGTTCTTATATTTCAAGTACATACAATTGAATCAGCTATAATTTAGGGCTGCAACATATGGGTCATTATTGCCACATGAATATATTTTATTTATTTAACAATTTATTTCCTATAATTAAACATTGGGGTAATCTATCTTTCAAGTATACCCCCTCATCTCTATCACATTTCACTTGTCACTACACTTTAATTGGTGTTTAAATTGATGATATTATGTCTACATTTGAACATTCACACTTTCCCATACTGCAGCCACAGTCATTGTTGAAAGAATTTTGAGCATATCATATCACGTTTGTTTTCAATACCTTCCTTGTCACTTGATGTTCTTTATCTACAAATGATTGTTGGGAGGTAAGGTCTCCTATCTTGAAGCAGGCATTGCTATGGAGAGATAATCAAGACGGCAAATGAAATCCAAGCAGAGCATATGGTAGAACAATTCCTGGAACTGGTACTTGACAAAGACTTTGTCATATGGCACATGGACAAAGCAGAAGTGCAATTACTCGAATCAAGCATAAACTATCAGTGAGTTTGGGAATCAAAGCCAATTCTCTGTCAGGAAGTATACAATAATCAACAATTTATATGTAATAAGCATATATTAAATGTGCCAACATCCACACTTTATAGATTCTAAGTAAATAGTTGAATTTGCAAAGGCACAGCCTCACTTTAAATTCAACATGACAGAGTGTTAAAGGGAAACAACCTGAGATCAAAGTCAGTGTTGAATTAACTAAGACTGAAGACAGAGACGTGTGGGATATTTTCCATGAGGAAATTAGATACAGGGCTGAAGAAATTTCAAAATGATCAAGAAATAAGAGTTGACAAAGTTGAAACAAAGGAGCTCTGACATTCTACCACATGGGATAATCAGGTCTACATAGCCATTCTCCCTAGACTGCAATAGAACAGAAAGCTAGAAAGCTAGAGGGACTGTTTATCTAGTAATTAGTAGAGCCTAAAAAGGGAAAAAAGAAAAGAGGAAACATTGAGCTGGGGATGGAATAATCCCATCACTCGAGAAGCTGAGGTACGACATCAAGAGTCTGTTTGACTTCTAAAAGTTGTATCAGCCTCTATTAAATGTCTCTGATAAATTTGAGTTGCTTGTGATTTCTTGAAGCTCACTGAACTTTGTGTGAGCAATTATTTTTGAATCGTTGGGTTGACTACTTATCCTCAAAGCTTTTGTGTTGGTCACTGTCGCCTTATTCTATTCTCTTAGGGACATCTTGCTTTTTTGGATGTTCTTGATCTTTGTGGTCATATAAGGACATTTGAATATAAAATGTGAATATAAAAAGTCTGACTTTTTCTGTAACCATCTCTCTACCAAAAGCCTGTCTCAATCCTAAGCAGACTGTCTATTGTCCCTACATTCAATGAAGCACCATGCCAGGCCATTCTAGCTGATGCCAAAGTTTGCATATGAGTTGCTGTGAACCTTACCTGCATTCTTTATTTGTAATTGACCCTGTAGGTCAATCCATATTTTCAATTTTTCCTGACAATGTCAGAACAAATTAGTTAAGAAATTTCTCAGAATGATGGGGGAGCCACTATAGAAACAATGGATCCAGCGGTGTTCTCCAGACAGCTCCATATGACTGTGGAATGATTCAATCAGAATCATTCATCTTGCCAGCTGAAGGAGCATCAAAGCTTGTATCCTAGGTTATGAGGTATTTATGGTGGTAACATTCCTCTGTTTAGATTCAGGGAGAATTTCTGTGGCTCTAAAGACACCAGGGCACTCCTACCCTGCCATTCTGCTGAAGTCACTCTTCTCTGGTTATTTTTCTTTCTTTTCATTGAATTAATTTTTTTACTCTTTTCACATATGTGCATATGGTATATGTGCATGCACATGAACACACATGTGTGTAGGTATCCATGTACATGGGTTAATACACACATGTGGACACCTGAGGCTAGTGTTGGATGTCTTCCTCAATCCCTTGTCACCTTGCAGCAGAAACTCTTGACTTCATTGCTTTGACTAGTCCATATCCCAGCTTACCTGGGGATTTCAGTGTGTCTGCCCTCAGTGCTGTGATTATAAACAGGGAATTGATGTGTCAAGAAAAAAACATTACAGGCATTCAGTGAAATTCATCCCATGATACCTCAACTTCAAAAATACTGAGATGGATAAAGTTTGTTACATGATTTAGCCCGTGTTCAAGGCAAGTGAGACATCTTGGTTTGACCATTTAAAGCCAACTTTGACAATGGTAATAATGAGAAAAAGACTTTCTAGGCATACATTGAGTGTTCAGGACCTGTTTTTCAACTATGTCAACAGCAGACACAAAAGTAAGTGAACTACCTCTGAATTTGAGAGACCCTGTTGGAAGATGATTAACAAGAGTCTTAGCTGTTTAACTTACATCTCATAGCTATTCCTGTTTGTACAGATAAATATACACACAATATGATGTATCCTGAATAACGCAAACCCATCTTTCCATGGCTAGTAAACAAGCAAGGATCAATGTTACTCTTTACCATTTGGACTAGCTGTGAACTTGTTACGTTAAAAATAACACACTATTCAGCCTTTGAACACCACCTGGAAGGGCACCAGATGCTAGTTGGTAGTTGCTTTTTCAGTCAAACAAAGGCTCCTGTGCTTATGAAAATGCTGCTAACTTCTAGGGCTGTGGAGAGACCTACTGATATGATTAAGTACTCTTCATTTGCCCAGAGTCCTTGGGTTGATATCAATTGACAAGCTCCTAGTGGATTACCAATTATAAGAAATCTTAATATGAAGTGTGGACTAGGGTATGGTTTCAGCAGAGTCAACAAGCAGGGGAGGAAATAAAAAAAACTGTAAAATTGCTTGTGGACACATATCTTGGGTCATTATTTGAAAGAGAATGTACTCACTATTGGTGTACTTGACCAAGGTGAGTCCATGACTGTGGAGGGCATGTCGGAAAGCTGAAGGGAAATTAGGTCATCATGAGACTGAAGGAGGTGCTTCTCTAAGGAATCATGGTTTTGACCAATATGAGGAAGAGATCCCTATAGATACCTACAATCTCCATTAATTTAAATAAACTCTATCAGCTTTCCCTTTAAGTGTATGCTTTATCAGAAAACAAGAAGTATGCCCAGGAAATTAAATAGGATTACAAAATGTAGTAGAATTCTAATATTAAAGGAAGTGGAGGATGTCTTGAATCCAACGCGTATGTTAGGAGACAGTGTTTATGGGTGGCAGCTTTAGTGTCTGAGTAAAGTCATCTCTGACATAGGAGATGAAGCATTTTCAAGGACAATGTTATTGGCTAGGGTGATGTTGCGTAAGGAATTCTCATCACCCACTAGAGATGCCATCTAGGATGTGGGGCTAAGGTATCACTTTCAAGAGGGTACCAACTTAAACTGATGTAGGCCTCTAAATCACAAGCCAACAAAAGTCACAAACCAGTTGTGATTGTCACCAGAATAGGGCATAGATGTGCCTGACTGTTTGGAGTAATTTATGTTCAAAAGGATGCATATAAAAAAACCAATGTTCAGTTGGTCTCAGAGAAGTGTGGCCTCCATATGGCCACCAACTCTTATGGGATAAGATATAAGATTGAAAATGTGTAAAGAGCAGGTAAGGCCTAAGACAAGATGGAGAGTTCTAGAGACTTATTTGTTGAACTGAAATTCAAAAAGGAGTGGGAAGAGATGCATCGGGTTCAACCATTATGAAAGTTCTATTGAATCTATCTTCTAAAGATCCAGCCTGAGTTATTCTCAGTAAAATGTGTGACTTGGGTTGCTCCCAAAGCCACAGTTGAGGAGGGAATAAGAGGTCCTGGCAAGGCCTTTTTCTTTGGCTTTAGTATGCTTGGAGATTCAGATGGTTGTCATTTATGCTTTAACATCTTTGACATGAGACTCCTAGACTATCTTACCATGAAGGCAAGCTTTTAAGCGATGGCTCAGTGGTTTACAGTAATGAAGAAGTTAGGATAGCCCCCTTATCAGCCAGGGTCTCCAGCACCAATAACGATGGTCTCAAGGGTGGCAAAGCATGCAGCTTCTTTGATCTTGTCATTTACTGGGGACATTTTGGGGAAAGGGTAGAAGTCAACAACTTCTACTAATTTAAATTTGTAAACAAAATTAATGAATGTAAAACTGAACATGGTGGCATATGCCTGTGGTACCAGCGCTGGAGAAGCTGGGGCAGGAGTATTGCCTCAAGTTCAAGGTCAGCCTGGGATACTTAGTGAGTCCCAGGCCAGTCTGAGTGCTACACTGGGAGTCCTTGACTCTTCCGTTATGGAGCCATTACTACTCCTGGACAGTCTAGTCATGTGCTCCATCCTTTACTACTCCTGGCCAGTCTAGTGGTGTGCTCCATCTTTTACTACTTCTGGCCAGTCTAGTGGTGTGTTCCATCCTTTAGAAAGTGCAAAGGCTGCCTGTGTACTACCTTCATATGATCACCCAATAGACGTGTCCATCTCTGGAAATTATGCCAAAAGTGCAAATAATGGCAAGCACCATGTTTTGTGTGTTTTCACATAATTGAACAATGTCTCCATTACTATTTTTTGAATGTGTTTAATTTATTAGTCAAAATAAAATTAAAGGGTTGGAGGAATAGCTCAATAGTAGACACTTGCCTAGTATCTTCAAGGCTTGGGGTTAGAACCCAGCACTGAATAAAGGTAATAAAATAAACTTCAAAAATTAAAAATAGGGTATAGGAAGATGGCTTAGTCATTAGGAGTATTTGTTACTCTTATTGAGGACCAAGTTCTGTTCCCAGCACCCACATGGTGGTTCATAACTTCTTATAACTCCAGGTTCAGGGATTCCAATGTCCTCTCCTGGAATCTGTGGGTACACATGTGAGATATATATATATATATATATATATATATATATATATATATATATACAGGCACACACATAACATAAATCAGAATTATTAAAGTATTCAATCAACAAGAGTATGAATGAATATACTTCCTAGTTTTTGTAAATCTATGGAAAGTGTTAAATTTTCCTTTGGTTGTTTTATGTCCCAAGGAGTGGGGGAAGAGGGCGAAGGCAAAAAGGAGTTCCCCTTTGAGTTTGACTCCTCCCTCGTGGAGCTTTTCCGTTCTTAAGAACGAGATGATTATTTTAAGAACGAGATGATTGTTTTCATCCCCGGTCCTCCACTTTCTTACGGAGAACACTTCTATATATGCAATAGCACAAGGAGACAGAAGAGCCATCGAAATCATTCAACTTTGGAATGGGCAGGCTCAGAATGGTTCTTCTTGAAGATGCTGGATCTCCTGGTAAATGTGTCTCATTTATACTTATTCTTTAGTGGGGTTTAGAGGTATTCTGAGAGCAAATGAATGTGGCTAGCATAGGAGAGCAAAGAATGGAAAGGGGCATTTAAAGTATTTGTCATTAGTCATAGAACCCAACCCGAAATCATAAGAAAGGAAGCAGTGATTGTACTAGTTTTATGTAGTTGCTGAGATGAACGATCAAATCAGAATCTGAAGTAAGCACAACTGCCCTGAGTATGAAAATAGGAGTTGTCAAGAAAGATAAAGTGTAGGAATCAATATTTATTAAAAGTTGATTTCCAGCAGATGTTTGGAGAACCAAGTCAGTGCAAAATTCTACTTCATGGTGTGCATGGACCAGCTAACATCATCCCTCAGTTTTACATGAGTGTTGAATGGTGGCCACTGTGGAGCTGAGAGATATAATAGGACTAAGCATATTTGATGCTGTGTGTGGAGATGAGAAGGCTAACTTTTGGCTATTTGGGATGCCAAGTAGACTGTTTGTCACCCTACTGAGAATGTAAGCACCATTGGTAAAACAGTCGTGACATGAGAAATATCCATTCTCTCGTGAACTTACTGTCTAATTGTGTGGACCAGGTAGACACAGAGAGTAATTGATGCTGAGAAGGTAGAGGGACAGAAATCTCAGACTCCTGTCCTGCAGTGTACAGAGAGCATTGCCACACCCAGTTCACTAATGCCTCTTTAAGACCTGCCTTTAAAATTTGCTTCCACACTCAGTATTCTCGCAAATCCCCACTTCTAGGCTGCATGTAAGTTCGGGGTTTGTGTCTTTCCTGTTTGCCTCCAATTTGGAAGGAAGGGTCTTTCTTTTTATTGGTTTGGTCTTGTCAGATTCTAAGCCCTGAACCTCTTCCTCTCCGGAATCTCTCATTAGTAAGCTTCACTTCTGTCCTTTGTCTCATAGGTTGCAAAAGGTTTGTCTGTTTAGGGACCTTCATTGTGGCCACAGCCTCACTTCTCAGTGCCTCTGCTGTCACTAATTCTCCTGGTGAGTATTTCATCATATTTACTTATGGCCTTAACCCACTCTGATATGAACTGTCAAACAAAATTCACAGTTCTGTGTATGTTAAGTATCATCCATGCTCCACAGAGTTAGACACTTGCAGATCTCTTTGCACACTAGTATAGAACAAGTGCTGAAATTGTTAGTTTCCTCATGGACCCCCATCTTTCATTACCATGTTGACTCAGACATTAAAAGCACACAATAAAATTCTAAGCAGAAGACACTGAATTGTTACCATGGTCTTCCCTCAAACGAAACAACCCCATGTTACAAGAAGATTGAAAGCAGTGTGTGGCAGGCTAAAAGAAAAGAGGAGAAGAAAGCACAGAGTTTTGGGGGAAAGAGAATTCTGAAAACACTTTAATAAATTCAAAACTTAAATTTTACATTAAAAAATTTATTGCAGAAAGTGAAGCTGGTAGGCCCACTGGGTTCCTCGGTTAAGTCAAAGTAACAGAAAAAAAAAGCATCTGAGGTAATCTGGGAATGGGAAGGAGGAAAAGGTTTATTTTGTCACAGAAGGTAAAAGGAAAATAACTCTCTTCCTTTCTGTTTTAAAAGACTAGTTTCAGTAGACTTCAACCGCTTTATAAATTTTTATATAAATGTGTGAAGTGGGTATTTAATCCCCTTCAACTTGTTCTTCCATCCCCACATGGTCACTGTCAACTTTATTTCTATTGAGTTTATGACAGGAAGAAACACACGGAGCTCACCCTGTGACACTCTGTGCATCTTATCCTAGAAGGTATAACCTGTCACTGCTAAGGATACACAGCCATACAACTAAAATTCCAAAGACTACCATGCTGTTAGCTCTCCCAGCTTTGCCGTTGTTCTACTTGAAGCCTGTGGTACTAATGATTCTATCTGGTGCTGTAAAATAGCATTCTCCTGTGGTACCACAATGGGGTCAGGATGGTCTCCACTCTGACTCTAAGTATTATGTAAGTAAGCTAACAGCACAACCTGCTCTCTGAACTCCGCTTGGCCATCATCGCTGTGTTCAATTGTTATTGCAGGAGGAATGAAAAAGGAACTGAGACTGACTGGTGGTGAAAACAACTGCGCAGGGAGAGTGGAACTTAAGATCCGTGAGAAGTGGGGAACAGTGTGCAAGAATGGCTGGGGCATGAATGAGGTTTCTGTGGTTTGCCAGCAGCTAGGATGCCCAACTTCTATTAAAGCCCTTGGATGGGCTAACTCCAGTGCAGGCTCCGGGGACATCTGGATGGATAAGGTTTCTTGTACCGGGAATGAGTCAGCTCTTTGGGACTGCAAACATGAGGGGTGGGGAAAGCATAACTGTACCCACGAGCAAGATGTTGGAGTGACCTGCTCAGGTAAGGATTACCTGCGTTCAAAGCAAATCCCATGCACGTATTTCTGACTCAAAGCACAGCGTCCCTCTCTTGGAAAAAAAAAAAATGCCGGGCTGAATTCTAGCACAATCATGCCCTGATGCAGTGGTTTTATGCAAACTAATCTTTCTGAGCATCTGATAACTCAATGATAAGGCACTGCAGAGCTCTTTGCACACTGGTGTATCACAAGTGCTGAAAATGTTCCCCCATCTTTCATTACCATGTTGACACAGCCATATTCCTCTCTTCCTCCTCCTCCTCATTTTTTTAAATTATTAATTTTTATGATGGGAAAACAAAAGTAGCATTTGCAACAAATTTCATAGCCACGAGAAATCTTTCCAGGCTCTTACCTGTATAGAGAGTTGATATTCCGCTATGACTTCTGTGGAGTGCGCGCTGCTCTTACTTTCTTACCTGATGAAGAGTGAAATTCAACTTACTTTTTAGAAGTTTAGAAACTTAAAGGTGCAACCAGAACCTAATAAGAGGAAAGGAACCCATAGCCACTGGAGGCTCTCTGCTTTCATAGGAATCTGCGTATGTGAAATCCTTCACCCTAATTGCTGCTTAGTCTGCAGAGTCTACCTCTTGGGAGATGACAGCACACTAACCAACAGAAAACTGGTGTCAGGCCACTCCCCCAACCTCTGTGCTACTCACATCTTAGCTTCACGATCTTTCTAGGTGATCAGTGCTAGGCCCGCTACTGAGTCCCAGATCGCTGACATGTGAAGTGGGCTAATGATGAGAGCATGTAGTGCTTAAACATGTAAGAACTGAAGACTGTGGCATGTGCTGCATTTATGTATACTTTGATTATGACCTCTTAGTCTTATTAAATGTGATTACTAATTACCCATCATGAAAACAAGCCTTACTAAGTTAGGGTCATTGGTTGAAGCTTATAGTTCATGAAATTTAATTTCTTGTTCAAGAAAGAAAGTGCTTCTAAACATTTTCTCCAACTGCATCTTCCCCAGGGTCCCCAGATTTCAGCCAGTCTCCCTTCTTCGTGTACTTTACTCTTCACAGGAACTCATGGCATGAGAAACAAATTTCAGTTTAAAAAAAAAGAAAACAAAGCCTCCTCTTTTGCTGAAAATAATAGTAAATTCCTTGGAGAGAAAACAAACTTTGATTCAGAAAACTGAAATAAATTATTTTCTCATAATTTTAAAGGAAGTGATAGCACATAATGTTTTGCAAATTATTGTGTTTGTTTAGGCATTACATCTTTGCATTTTCTTATTTTCTAATTTCAAATTCAACATCAATTATTTATTCTCAGAACTCTTTTGTTATGGAGAGGTTAAAATAAGGAATCTAAGCATTCAGTAAATAACCATTTTCTCATTGTCAACAACTTGATTAGAAGGCCAATTTCCTTTTTTCTGTTTTTTTTTCTGTGAATAATGAGCCATATTGACCTTTTCTATAACAAAGAATATTTTGATCTATAATACAATTTCCTTACAAAGTGGATATAAAGGAAAATCCTTATTGTTCATTGGATTTTAGCAGGTCAAAATTTTCCAATATGTGGAAATGGGCAGTATCTAAAAGCCAAACACTATTTTTTAAGAATGTCATCAAATCCAAATACTATTTTGTAAGAATGTCATCAAATCCCCAGTATCCAGGAAACCCTAAATGATTTATTGCATATGAATAGACTTCGCTTCCTAACCTTGGTCTTCTCTCTAGATGGATCTGATTTGGAGATGAAATTGGTGAACAGCGGGGGCAACCGGTGTTTAGGGAGAGTCGAAGTGAAATTCCAGGGAAAGTGGGGGACAGTGTGTGACGACAACTTCAGCAAAGACCACGCTTCCGTGATCTGCAAGCAGCTCGGATGTGGAAGTGCCGTTAGTTTCTCTGGCTCAGCGAAATTTGGTGCTGGTTCTGGACCCATCTGGCTTGACGATCTGATGTGCAGTGGAAACGAGTCAGCTCTCTGGAACTGCAAACACGGAGCATGGGGAAAGCACAACTGTGACCACGCTGAGGACGTTGGAGTGATCTGCTTAAGTAAGGACACCTCCTGGCTTTCTGTTCTCTGAGACAGACGAAAGGAAAAGGTGCCGGGATTGTAATCCCGAGTCCTTGAGAACATAGTGAAGTCCAGTGAACCTCTATCAGCTCATTACTGTCTCATGTGGGGGCCCAGCTCTAACGTTTGCCATTCACTACCTGAAATCAGGAAACTAAAATAGTTGTAGGGAGCCAGAGAAGTGCTGAAGGGATGGCTTGTTGAATAACAAGAGTCCTTACTGCTCCTACAGAGGACTTGGCCTCAGTTCTCGGCACCCATGTGATGACTCACAACTGCCGATCACTCCAATTCCACAAGATCTGGTTCCTCTTTCCCTGATCTCCAAGGGTACTGTCCACGCATGGTGCATATACATGCTCAGGCATACAATACACATGAAAACAATTCAAAATAAATAAACAAGCAATTAAAACAGTTACAGAAAAAATGACAAATAATGAAATACAGTTCCATCATAAGGAGAGAGTTTAAGAAAATTATGATGGAGGTTGAAGACAGGGTAAAGAGAGGCAGGGGATGCTGAGGTGGAAGGGTACTGAGAGGAGGGTTGAAAAAGGAAGGGGTAAAGAGAGGAGTAGCAGAGGGGTTAGAGGGGCCAGGAGCAAATTTTTAAAGCTTTTGTATATTCAAATATTATATTACATTTCTCCCTTGTGACCCCTTATCCTTTCCTCGTCTTTCTCCCTCCTGTTAGTACTCTCTGTCCTTTTAGACTGTTTTATTTCTACTTTCATGTCATTTCTAGATAAGTAGGTAGAAGATAGGTAGAGATAGATGATAGATAGATAGATAGATAGATAGATAGATAGATAGATAGATAGATAAATAGATGATAGATAGATGAAATAGATCGTAGAGATAGATGCTAGATCAAGATACAAATATAGAAATATCACAAATACATAATTTTGTGTTTTTATTAAAAAAACACAACTGAAATAACATTCACTACTTGTATTTCTGAGGTTGGTTTAAAAACAAACTACCCTCCTCATCATCCCCAATCATAATCCTATTTAACCACCTCCACCTGCCCCTTCCCAAACCATTAGCTCAAATACATAGAATTCAGTAATTAAAAATGAAAGTGCCAGAACAGAGACTTGGGTTACCCACAAGCAAGCACTGCCTCAGCCTGGTGATGATAACACTCCACACAGGGACCCAGGCTGTCATCTTGTGTTTGTCATGGGGTAGTCTTCAGAATCAAGGATGGCTTTTTTGATTGGGGGAGGAGAAAGGAGTGGGTCGGGCCCTTCCCCATCTGCTCTGCCTTTAAACTAAGAAGTTTCCTATTAGTTGCTTTTCCATCACTGTGGTTAAACACCACGATCAAGGCAACTTATAGAAGGAATGATTTATTTGGGCTAAAGGGTCCATCACAGTGGGATGCATGACAAGGGCAGATCTGATCATTGAAGCACCAAGTTGAGCACACACGTCTGAAAACGCAAGCACAACGCGGAAGGGAAACCCGGGAGTGGTGTAATGCTTTAAAATCTCAAAACCATCCCCCCAGTAGCATACTTCCTCCAGAAAGGCCATGCCTCCAAAGTCTCCCAAACAGTGCCACTAACTGAGAGGCAAGTGTCCAGACATCTGAGCCTGATGGGCAACAGTCTCATTCAGAGCACCACAGATATTCTCAAAAGGGCCAGGCGCATAGCAGAAGCAGGGTAACGTAGACAGACCAGACCGTGTGATTAACAGTGAAAGCAAATGCTGAATATTCACACAAACTGGAGTTCGAGGTGAGAAACCTAAACACAGGCAAATATATTCCAACAAGTTAGAGTAAACAGTTCTACGTCAGTTGTAGTGATCCAACAGGCACAACACTGTCTCCGAGGCACTTCCCTTCCATCCGATGCACTTTGCCTTCCATCCCTAGCGACTTGTAATGGTGCCAGTGCCGTACAATGACTGCCTCTCTCCACGTCTCTACCCCTTTCTTTGACTCAGCTAGAGCTACTTTTACTCACATTATCCTTATTTCCCTCTCACTAAGTTGCTGTTGGTGGTTGTTGCTGTTGTTATAGAGGGAGCAGATCTGAGCCTGAGACTGGTGGATGGAGCGTCCAAATGTTCAGGAAGACTGGAAGTGAGATTCCAAGAAGAATGGGGAACTGTGTGCGATGACAGCTGGGACAGTCAGGATGCTTCCGTGGTGTGTAAGCAGCTAGGATGTCCAACCGCTATCGCCGGCATTGGCCGAGTGAATGCCAGTGAGGGATCTGGACCAATCTGGCTTGACAGTGTTTCCTGCAAAGGAGATGAATCGGCTCTTTGGGAGTGTAAACACCAGGAATGGGGAAAGCATTACTGTCATCACAGAGAAGATGCTGGTGTGACGTGTTCTGGTGAGTTAAAATGAAAGCTAAATCCAGGAGGGAAGAACCTGTGTTCACTAGAAAGAGGAAGAAGTGGGAGGTTTGAATCGTGGACATAATTCATTCATTGTTGGGAATTTCAGAACTGTGAGTTCTGAAAAATCTGGCACATTCTTCATGGGAGGGATGCTTGGCTCTGTTCTCCATTACTAGGAGGAGTGCTTAGAAGCACACCTTAAGTTCTAAATCTATGTGGAGCTTAGACAGTTGGCATAAGGGACTATGATGAACGGTGTGCCTGTTTGAGTATGTGTGTGTTTAGCATTTTTAGTCTTTAGAACTATGTACCATTTACAATAGAATTCACAGCCTACATTTGTTTATTAAAGCCTCAAGAAATAGGTAAGCAAAAATTGGGTATGGTGACACACACCTATAATCCAAACCACTTGGGAGAAAGGCTAGGGTAGAGGATGGTAGATTCAAACACTTTTCCGGCAACTTACTGAGACTCCATCTCAAAACTTAAACCAATAGTGTCATTAGGCATATAGCCCTTGTCCAGTTTATATAAGGGACATTATCGAGGTTTAATCCTCAATAATGCTAAGAAACAAGCAAGCAAGTAATCGGAGGTAGGTAAGTCATAGTTTCCATTGTCTTGGTATCTGGGAAGGAGGGGAGAATGAGTGTGTTTTGGGACACGGTGTCTCCCCAGTTTCTTCAGCCTGTGCTTATGTTTCTCCGGCAGATGGGTCGGATATGGAACTGAGACTTGTCGGTGGAGGCAGTCGCTGCTCAGGAACTGTGGAGGTAGAGATTCAGAAGCTGACAGGGAAGATGTGTAGCCGAAGCTGGGATCTGAGTGATGCTAATGTGGTCTGTAGACAGCTGGGATGTGGATCTGCGCTCCAGACATACGCTAAAACCTACTCCAAAAGTAAGGAGACAGATGTGTGGCTCTTACCTGGCAGGTGTAATGGAAATGAAACTTCTTTTTGGCAATGCAAAAACTGGCAGTGGGGCGGCCTTTCCTGTGACCACTATGAAGAAGCTCAAGTTACCTGCTCAGGTAAGACTTTTGATTCCTTTGTTAAGAAACGGCTTAATTCCAAGGATGCTATGAATATTGTGCCCTTGGTTCATTTTGTTTGGTGTTTGTTTTTCCTTTTGTAATTTTTTTAATTCATTTTACATGCCAGCCACAATTTCCCCTCCCATCCCTTCTTTCTCCCCCTGCCCCCCACCCGAAGCCCCCCATCCACTCCTCCAAAAGAGTAAGGCCTCCCACTGGGAATCTACAAAGCCTGGTGCATTCAGCTGAGACAGGACCAGCCTCCCCTCATGCATCAAGGCTGAGCAAGACATCCCACCATAGGGAATGTGCTCCAAAAAGCCAGTTCATGCACCAGGGATAGATCCTGATCCTACTGCCAGGGGCTCCACAAGCAGACCAATCTACACAACTGTCTCCCACATGCAGATGGCCTAGTTCGGTCCCATGCAAGCTCCACAGCTGTCGGTCTAGAGTCCATGATTTCCCATGAGTTTGGTTCAGTTCTCTGTAGACTTCCTAGTCTTGATCCTGACTCCTCTTGCTCATATATTCCCTCCTCCCTCTCTTTAAATGGACTCCCAGAGCTCAGCCTGGTGCTTGGCTGTGCTTCACTGCATCTGCTTCCATCAGGTACTGGATAAAGGCTCTCTGATGACAGTCAGGGTAGTCACCACTCTGATTACAGAGGAAGACCAGTTCATGCACCCTCGCCACTATTGCTAGGAGTCTTAGCTGGGGTCATCTTTATGGGTTCCTGAGAATTTGATTTTCAAGACAAGGTTTCTTTGCGTAGCCCTGGCTGTCCTGGAGCTAGATCTATAAACCAAGTTGGCCTCAAACTCACAGAGTTTGTGCCACTATCGCCCAGATATGGCTTACTTTGTATGCTTTTTAAAGCCTTATAAATCAGGATGTGCAGGTGCATTGCTTATGCTAATCATAGAACTGGGATTTATTTTAAAAATAAATCTGATTGCATTATTTTTCGGAAAGGAGTAATGTATTTAACTCATATCATTATGTCTGTATTATGTTATGTAATATATTGACAGACTATGAATTATCCTTCAACTGAAAATGTAACGGGGGACATCTGAGGAGATGGTTTAGTAGGTAAAGCACTCACCACACACTCATAAGGACCTGAGTTCAGATTGACGGTGCACATAAAAAGTCGGGTGTCACAGTACCACACTTGTAACCTGGGACTTGAGGTTTATAGCAACTGTTCTCAAAGTTAGCAAGAGAATGCTACCCAAACTTCACAGGCTTCTTCTTGTCTAGCTGCCTTAATCTGATGTCAAAAAGGCACATTTACAAATGCAAATAAGCACTGACGCCAGTCTTTGCCTGTCGATTCTTGGTCTCTGAGTTAAGGCCATTTGAAACCTTAAGGCTGAATGGAAGAGAAAGATCAGAAGGCTGCTTTTGTTGTGGGGGGTCCAATTTCATCTTCTGCTTTGGCTGCATTTTATAACCAACTTAGGTGAGGGACAAGATACTCAGAGTGTTTCAAATGACAGCTATTTATCCTTCTTGTGTACATCATTTACGTTGTTACTGAACAAAAGGAGGAAGTCCTAGTTTAACTCGTTCCTACACTTCTTCATTCAGCATTTTTTTTTGTTTTTGTGAGAGAATAAATACTGATTTAGTTACTTTGGCAGATGAAAAAACTTGTTAATCAAAAGAACCAAAGTCATGCACAAGATTTTATCTCATGACTCTTATATAAAAATCAATACAGTCATACGTTTGTCGGGAAGAAAAGTCCCTTTTGAAGCTAAGACTCCAGGATTTTGACCATGTGCACAGAATAAGTGATCCAAACAAAACACCTGTGGTGTGGAAAGATACATGCTAACAGATTTTCATAATCAAGGCTGAGAAAATGGAGTCCCCAAGAAACTTGTTTGTATGGAAGAGTTTCCCTTTGCACTTAGATTCTAATGTTTGAGAATTGGGGACCTGAGAAACTGTGTACAGGAAGGATTTGTTAGCAAGCCAATAACATGTTTTCATCAAGAAAGAAAAAGTACTTTTGGTTTGGTTTTGCTTTTCTCTGGTTGTGTTTTATTTCTTTTGACATGACTACACGTAAATAAACCAGATGCTACGCGAAACCGTGTTTGGCTTAATCTCAGAAACTGGTATGACTGAAAGACTAAGCCTGCCCAAGAAGACCATGAACATTATAGTCAGTGATATCTTCTCAACTCAACAAGAAGACACCGACTTTCCAATTTTAAAAAAAATCATTGATTGTGTATAGCATTGTTTGTTTTAAACTTGATCTGCATTTAGAAGTAGATGGGTTTGTGTTGTATGAAAGGAGAGAAGGTTAAAAAAGATGGCTTCTTTGTCTTACATTTGGATAGGAATTCACTTTAATAGTGAAATTTTGGCCTGCTAAGCCATGCTATCTGTGTTTCTAATGCAGCAAATAGTCCTGTCTGGCACATTTCCAGAGGTATTTTAGTGTAAGATAAACGACATATGATCTGAAAAGAACAAGAGAGTGTATGAACACTGCAAGGGCCCAAGAGCTGTCTGTCCATCTGAACCATGCCGCAGGCGGCCTCAAAGATCCACACAGACCTCTGTGAAGGACCCATGCTCTTTAGAAGGCCCGACCTCAGATGTGCTTTGTAAAAGAAGTGAATTTGAAGTTGTGTTTTCGAGAAGCTGGAATGGTTGCTGGGTGTTAAAGGAAACCCTCCCTTGTCTTGGGGACTGAGTCTCTCACCTGAAAAGGAGCACATTCCAATCTGAGTTCTATTTCTTGTTCCTTGGCATCTCTTTTGTTTGCCTTCTAAAGCCCAGCTACACTAAATGACATACAGGTTTGTTCGCTCTCTTGGTCCTAGAGGCACAAGGTCTGGGAGTCTCAGCACTGCCCTTCCCACTGGCAGAGTGGAGGAAGCACAGTGCTGTGTGATGAAAAGCAGAGCATGCGTAGTCTGTCTATCTGCTTAGGAAGCCTGTGATAAAGTCCTGTCACAAAGGAGTGGGAAGAGGACAGCAAGTGTAGTGCATTCTTTTAAACGTCTTGTGTTCATTCAGTGTTCAAAACGGAAATATGTTGAAAACCAACCGCTGAGCAGGGGTTAATAAGGATGACGCAGACTTCAGACCTAAGCAAGTAGGCTGACGAGAGCCGATAAACAAACTGTGTGTCGTAAATAAATGCAAGTGGCATACTAGAAGAGAAGTGCAGTTCTGATCTTGGTTTTTTAAAAGAAAAAAAACAAAGTTCTAAGATTTTCTTAGGAGGACCGGTCCAATGAGAAATGTGAGATCGTCAATTTGCTATGCTCAGTCTAGACAGAAGACCCAGGAGGCGCGGTGTGAAAAATCACCGAGAACCCACCATGCCCCTAGTCCCGCCATGAGTGGAAATGTGGAAATTATACCTCTCACAGAAACACTATTATTTTTCAGGTCACAGGGAACCCAGATTGGTTGGAGGGGAAATTCCATGCTCCGGTCGTGTAGAAGTGAAGCATGGCGATGTGTGGGGCTCCGTCTGTGATTTTGACTTGTCCCTGGAAGCTGCCAGTGTGGTGTGCAGGGAGTTACAATGCGGAACAGTCGTCTCTATCCTCGGGGGAGCACATTTTGGAGAAGGAAGTGGGCAGATCTGGGCTGAAGAATTCCAGTGCACCGGGGATGAGTCGCATCTTTCACTGTGCTCAGTGGCGCCCCCTCTAGAAGGATCTTGTAGCCACAGCAGGGACGTCAGCCTAGTCTGCTCAAGTAAGATGTGGAAAATGTCTTCAGTTTGGGCCTGTGCTGTGAAGGAGAGCGGGCTAAGGAGTCACAAATGTCTTTCCTAAAGGCCCGTCTCCTTTCAGGATACACAGAAGTCCGCCTGGCAGGTGGCAAGTCCTCCTGTGAGGGAAGAGTGGAGATTAAGGTGCTCGGAGCCTGGGGGCCCGTCTGCAACTCTCACTGGGACATCGAAGACGCCCATGTCTTATGTCAGCAGCTTAGATGTGGAGTAGCTCTCTCTACTCCAGAAGGAGCACCTTTTGGGAAAGGAGCAGGCCAGGTCTGGAGACACATGTACCACTGCACGGGGACTGAGGAGCACCTAGGTGATTGCCTCGTGACTGCCCTGGGTGCACCGACGTGTTCTGAAGGGCAAGTGGCTTCTGTAATGTGCTCAGGTAAGAGACTGAAGAGCGGAGCCAATCAGAAGCCTCTCTGCAGTGATCCAATCAGGAACCTCTCTGCCATCATCCAGTCAGGAGCCACCCCGCAATGATGGGATTTAGAATCAGATGGGCAGGCCCAGATGGGCAGGCTGAGGCGAGGATGAAGCAAAAGAAAAGGAAAGGGCCTATTGGGGTTCGTGAGACATGTGCTAGAGTAGTAACTTCATTTATCTTCTTAGAATGTAAGTGAACTTGATTTTCATCGGCCTCATTGCTGTCTAGTGCTTACTGCAGTGGTTCTCAACCTTCCTAACGCTGCAACCCTTTAATACAGTTCCTCAAGTTATGGTGACCCCCCCCAACCATAAAATCATTCCTTTGTTACTTCATAACTCTAACTCTGCCACTGCCACAAATCATAATGTAAATATCTGATATGCAGGATATCTGATACGTGATCCCTATGAAAGGATTGTTCAACCCTCCCCTAGAGGGGTCACAACCCGCAAGTTGAGAACCACTGGCTTACTGTATCCTAAGTTATTCCAAGCCCCTGCTTCACTTCCAGGTGGTCCATTTGTCTCCCCCTTTCTCTGTGACCCGCCCACCTTCCTCCTCCCTCTTTCTAAAGCTGTGTTTGTCCTCAAATCATCTGGAGGACTCTCCACCTGAACCACGTTCTTCCTCGTAACCTTTTGATCTTAAATGCCTAAAAATATTGGTGTTTTCAGGAAACCAATCCCATACATTGCAGCCGTGTAGTTCATCATCTTCGGTCCAAACAACAAGCTCTACCATCGCAGACAAGAGCGATGTGCCCTGCATAGGTAAGAACTCGTGATCGCGCTATGCAAAGGATCTGACTCCTTTTGAAATGCTCTTCAGTGTTATCTTCATCTCTCTTTCCAGCAAGCGGACAGCTTCGATTGGTAGATGGAGGCGGTCGCTGTGCTGGGAGAGTCGAAGTCTATCATGAGGGCTCCTGGGGCACCATCTGCGATGACGGCTGGGATCTGATTGATGCCAGTGTGGTGTGCAAGCAGCTGGACTGCGGTGTGGCTATTAATGCCACGGGTTCTGCTTACTTTAATGAAGGAAAGGGGAATATCTGGCTAGATGAGGTCAACTGCAATGGGAAAGAATCTCATATTTGGCAGTGCCATTCACATGGCTGGGGGCGCCATAACTGCAGGCACAAGGAGGATGCTGGTGTCATTTGCTCAGGTAAGCTCTGTACATAGCTCCTGGTCACAACTGTATTTAAAGTGACTAAGAAGCAAATGGCAGTGAATGTCAACCGAGGAAGTCCCTAGGGAGAACTGTGCAGGGCGCCTGGAAGTGTTTCACAACGGTACATGGGGAAGCGTTGGCAGCAGCAGAATGCCTCCAACCACCGTGGGGATGGTGTGCCATCAGCTGGGCTGCACAGACCAACGGGACCCTGAGATGATGCAAACGCCTAAGTCCTGACTTGAACCTAGACTGGAATGTGCAGGCCCTGAGACTTCTCACCATATTCCTGAAATACACAGCTTATGTGTCAGTTAAAATCAAATGAGAGGGGCTGGAGAGATGGCTCAGTAGTTGGGAGCACTGACTGCTCTTCCAGAGGACCCAGGTTCAATTCCCAGTACCCACATGGCAACTCACAACTGTTTGTAACTCCAGTTCCAGGGGACTCAACACCCCCTGGAATGCACAGCATTGCACATAAAAACAAACAAATGAGAACTGAATAATACTTCCCAAGTTAAAATTATAGTAATTTAGGGAGAAAAATCCAAATGCTATCATTGAAAAGAACTCAGAGGTGTAACAAAAGAGATGTCTTGATGGGGGGACATTTTGGCATTAGGGAGACACCTGATGCCAGGGAAAGCCCCAGGAACCCACAAGGATGACCCCAACTAAGACTCCTAGCAAGTGGGAGGGTACCTGGCCATCTATAAGCAGACTGGTGACTTCCCTAATTGCCATCCTCTATCCAGTAACTGATGGAACCAGAGGTGGAGATCCACAAACAAGCACTTTGCTGGGCTCCGAGAGTCTTGCGGAAGAAAGGGAGGAGCGGTTTACGAGCCAGGGGGGTCATGATGGGGGAACCCACAGATACAGCGGACCTGAGCTCAGGAGATCTCATGGACGCTGAACCAACAGTTGTGGAACCTGCATGGGACCAGCCTAGGCCCTCTGCATGTGTGTGACAGTTGTGTAGCCTGGTCTCTTAGTAAGGCTTCTAACAAAGGGAGCAGGACCTCTCCCTGGTGCTTAGCTGACTTTTGGTAACCTGTTCCCCATGCTGGATTACCTTACCCCACCTCAGTGTAAGGGGAGGAGCTCGGTCCTGCCTCAACTTGAGGTGTCATGCTTTGTGCAAGCCCATGGGGGGCTCCCTCTTTCTGAATGAAGATGGAGAAGGAGCAGATGGGGAAGGGGGGTTGATAAGAAAGGGGGGATAAGAAAAAAGAAGGGAGGAGAAACTAGTTGGTATGTAAAAATAAATGAAAAATGTTACTTAAATAAAAAATATTAAAAAGAAAAGAAAAGAAAAGAGCTTAGAGGAGGTTCTGAATCTCCTGAGTGTCTCAGAGCACTGACAGCCTTTAAAAGAGATCCCTGAGTACAAAACTCCAGTTCAAAAAGCCAGATGGTATATAGAAACTAATACTGTATTTTATTAAGACCTACTGGTTTATGCAGAGATCTACTGGTTTAACAAATTGCTAGGAGTTGACACACTATCTATTACAGCCATTCTTACATTGGACAAAAAGATGTTTTCTTCAGAGAAGCTGTGAAATCACCAATTCTTCTTTTCTCCCAGAGTTCATGTCTCTGAGGCTGACTGCTGAAGTCCCTAGGGAGAAGAACTGTGCAGGGCGCCTGGAAGTGTTTTACAACGGTACATGGGGAAGTGTTGGCAGCAGCAGAATGACTCCAACCACCGTGGGGGTGGTGTGCCGTCAACTGGGCTGTGCAGACAACGGGACCATGAAACCGATATCCTCAGACAAGACGCCATCCAGGCTCATGTGGGTAGATAACGTGCAGTGCCCAAAAGGAGTGGACACCTTATGGCAGTGCCCCTCATCTCCGTGGAAGCAGAGACGGGCCAGCCCTTCCGAGGAGTCCTGGATCACCTGTGACGGTGAGTACCCGTTGTCCATTTCCTGTGACGGTGAGTACCCACTGTCCATTTCCATTCTACCCCTTCACTCTCACCTCTGAGAAAACATGACGTTTTATTTCCCTGATCACACCGCGGATTGATTTGTTAGGACTCATTAAACAAGAGTGGGTAACGTCCAGACAATAGTTAGGCTTGGGAGAGTTGGTTTTGTATAACTGTTATATTGTATGTGTATATACCCACATACAAGATCAATAATCATTATCCCAGACTTTCCCGTTTCTGTACTTGAAAGTTCTATTTGATTGCTTTCTCTAAGGAAACCAAGAAGAGAATACATGATTAATAATTGGATTTTTGAAAGGCCTACTTTCCTTTTCCCACATTTCTTCCAAATATGATCTTGACACATCAATAATAGAAAGCACTTGGAATGATTGAGTCTGACTATTTCTATCCCTATCACTCTTAGCCATGTGAGAAAATTTGACTTTCCACATTAATAATGCTGACTTCATTCACTTGCAGTTTCTTGAGTTGCACTATGACTCTTTAAATAATATCTTTAATAATACTTTGAGAATTTCATACAATGTATTTTGATCATATTCACCCCTCTACCTCAGCTCCTATGCTGTAGGCTGCATTTTCACCATAATAATGGTGTCCTTTGCTGTGCAGAAGCTTCTTTTTATGTGGTTCCATTTGTCAAGCATTTGATGGAATATATCCACTTTGATGAAAAGGGATATATTTTTGTTTTAAAAATTAGGAGTATAGAATTTTTTAAATTCACACTAATTTTTATATATTTTATTGATTCCTTAAGAGTTTCACACATGCATGCAATGCACTTTGATCAACCCTTCCTCTAGCTCCTCTCAGATTCAATCCTTATCGCCCCTCTGACTTCATGTCCTCTTTCTCCTTCTGTTTTTTCATAACCCATTGGGCCCAATCTGCCGCCTATATACTCATGGGTGTAGGGCCACTTACTGAAGCATGGTCAACCTACCAGGAACCACATCCCTAAAGAAAATTGACTCCCCAGCCTATAAGAGCCATCAGCTGTTAGTAGTTCCTAGGTAGAGAGGATTCATCATGCCCTCCTTGCTCCGTGATGGGACGTGGACTAGCTTGATCTTCTGCAGACAGCCACACCTGCTATGCATGCAATGGTTCTTCCATATCTCTCCCAGCCTCCGGTCCTTACGATCTTCTGACCTCTCTCCCCAAGGATGGTCCCTGAGCCTTAGAAGTGTAATGGAGATGTCTCATTTATGGCTGTTGCTCTCTGTACTTTGACAAGTGCGCATTAAATAGTTTGTAAAGCAATTGAATCTCTGTTCTCCTATAGCCTTCCTGACGCTTTCATCTTCTCAGGAATAACCCAGATGTCTATGATATTTTTCAGACAAAATAAGACTTCAGGGAGGACATACTGAGTGCTCCGGCCGTGTGGAGATCTGGCACAAGGGTTCCTGGGGCACAGTGTGTGACGACTCCTGGGATCTCAATGATGCTCGGGTCGTGTGTCAGGAGCTGGGCTGTGGTCAGGCTGTGAAGGCGCTGAAAGAAGCAGCGTTTGGTCCAGGAACTGGGCCGATATGGCTCAATGAAGTGCAGTGCAGAGGGAATGAGTCTACCCTGTGGGGTTGTCCTGCCAGACCGTGGAGCCACAGTGACTGTGGGCACAAGGAAGATGCTTCTGTACTGTGCCTCCCAGGTGCGTGTCAACAACCTGATTGAGCAGGACTCTTCGGTAGCAAAGACAAGCCAGGCATCAAAACGTGATGTGCTTATGTTTGGTCTGGCAACAGGGGTGTCTGATAGGAAGACAATCATGTAGAGGAAAGATGGAAACATTTGCTATTACACAGTGGCTGTCACAGAGGACAGACAGACATACAACCTACATATCTTTGTGCAAGAGATGAGCGACTGGGAGACCCAAGCTTTAGTTTAGAAAATGTAGTTCACTTGCTTAAGAAGCGGTGAAGGTTCATACAAGGAAATATTGATATTTGCTTTATCCGTGGCCCCCCCAAATTGAGTCTCTTCCTCTTTTCTCCCTCAGGAACGCCTCCAGAATCAGAGCGTGGCACAGGTATATTGTGGAATTTATAAGCATGGGACTGTATTACTTGGAATTGCTCATGTTTAGAAAACTCTGGGTCAGAAGGAGTTGTAAGGGCTGGAGTTTTGCTTCAGGGCTCTTGCAGGTGTCCAAAGGAAGCAGCTGAGAATTTATCATCTTTCTTAATATTTACCTTTCCTTAGGGCACTCCGTCCTCATTGCACTCCTGATCTGTGGCGCCATCCTATTGGTCCTTGTCTTCACATCCCTCTGGTGGGCTCAGAAGCAAAGGCAGATACAGCGGCTTACAGGTCTGTGCCAAGTTATGATCTCACTAACATGCCCAAAGGATTAAGGGATTCTTGAACTAATTATGACTAAATAAACAAATTACTCAAGGGTGAAGTGACCAGAAAGTAGGGAGTCATAAGAGATTTGAAGAGTTCCTTAGAGTATAAGCATCAAAATATTCTCAGAATAAAAAAAGGGGAAAAACTCTGGCTACCATAGTATGCTCTGCATTCCATGTGTTTAATTGGAGTAGTTAATTAATGGAACCGGTAATTTATAGTGAATATAAATACAATTCATGATTTGGAATGAAGGTTTGTTCATATTTTATTTTCTCTAATAATAATAACCTTAATGTGAAAGCGCCTTATTCTATCAAGCAATGTATAGGGTCTAAAAGTGAAGAAAAGGATAATAAAATAATAAAATATTTTTGTTTAATGGTAGAATGTAGATAAATGGCAATGTAGCGCTTTATTAATATGAACAAGAATCAAAGTGACAGCGAGGAGAGATTATCTGATGTTAAAAACAAGGTAGAAGGCTTCGAAAGAGCCTTTCTGACAGGCTCTAACGATGGTTCAGACAACTGGACGAGAGACATCCCAGAGAAAGAGCGCGTGCACGAGTGCAGGGACGGATAGAGACACCCCAGGGAAAGAGCGCGTGCACGAGTGCAGGGACAGATAGAGACATCCCAGAGAAAGAGCGCGTGCACGAGTGCGGGGACGGATAGAGACATCCCAGAGAAAGGGCGCGTGCACGAGTGCGGGGACTGATAAAGGATGACACAGTTGTCATCGAGGGAAGTGAGGATCAAAGAGAGAAGCTGCCTGCCAGGCTAGTGCAGAGGGAAGGAATCAGTTTTGAATGCTTGCATCTGAGAGTCCAAGGCTGCCTGGTCATTAGAGCAGCACGTGAGGGAAACTGAAGTGGTCCAGCTATCCCTGAAAAGACCTTTCAGCAAGGGCGTGCGTGATGTACTTTTGCTGGCCTTTGGGACCTCACTTCTCATGCTGGGTCACCTTGCCCAACCTTCATACAGGGGACGATGCTTGTCCTTACTGCAACTTGATAGACCACGTTTTGTTGATACTCATGAGAGACCTACCCTTTCCTGGATGAAGACAGGGAGGGGATCAGGGGATGGAGAATCGGGGAGAGGGACAGGGAGGGGAGGATGGAGGGGGGGGTTGTGACCAGGATGTAAAATAAATAGATGAATTTTAAAAAAGAAAGAGAAAAAAAAGCGCCTGCATGAAAGGTTGGAGTAGGACCCCGTTGTTGACAGGAGCAGTTGAGATGAAAAGTGGGAGAGCTTTATAGAGAGCACGGGACGGGTGGGAGGGAAAAGGACACGCTTTCAGCCAATCAGAGGAATGTTGGCTTCCTTGGTAGGGAAATGGGTTGTTACATCTCGAGAGTAGGGGCAATTGTCTGTCTACCTCATCCAAGCAGACTGGTTGAAAACAAGGTCGCAGGTAAAGGTCGAGACTGCTCAAATTGCTGGTGAAAGGCTCGGTGAAGGAGGGTTGGGTTTTTGCTGTTCATAACCCATGACTTCCGTTGTCAGTTTCCTCGAGAGGAGAGGTTTTGATACATCAAGTTCAATACCAGGAGATGAATTCGAGAGCAGACGATCTGGACCTGCTGAAGTCCTCAGGTCAGTGGGTTGTGTGAGCCTAAAGCCTGGTGTTTCAAACAAGAGCCTGCAATTGAGGTTGAGCACCCTACTTCGATTAATTGTTGAAAACTGTCTAAAAACCCTGTAATGGAAAGTTTGGGGGCATGGGAAGAAGGAATGAGGAACAGGAGAGATGATTCGGCCCATTAATGGCTACGCTCACACCCAAAACGTCAAGAAAGGCAGCCGTGAGCTGGAAATCATTTTTCGAGAATGTAAGTTGCCGCCATAAGGAAGTCTTTATCTAGCCTCAGAGGTTGATCGCCGAAAGGGGTGCACTGACCCAGCGGCATTGGGCCTCATTTTCCGGAAACAGAAATTCGTTTTCTAAAAGACTGTAATGACTGCTGTTTAAATTTTTTCTTTCACTTTTTAAAAGAGAAAGCCTGAGTATACCTAAGGCCCACAACATGATGTTATGAAAAACACAGAGGCGCTATTAAAGTTACTAAAGCGAAGCAAGTGAGCATTTCCACCGTCTCAAATAGGAATCCTGCCCACAGCACAGTGTTGTCGCTACTGCGCATGTGCTGCACAGGAGAGCCGACATCCACTCACCCAGCTCATCTTCTTTGCATCCTCTCAGTTGCGTCTTTTCCTTCAGAGTTTTATCCACTCCCACTCCCTGCCATATCCATCCTTGAATGTGATTTTTATTAAATTTTTCTGGAAGTCTAAAAGTTCACGTTTTTCCATACTCCTTAAAAGGACACCATTGGCACTCCCAGGACCAGCCTTATCTTTCATTCTAGAAGGGATACCCTAGTATTCATTGTCCTTGCTCCATGAAGGAACATGAAGGAACATGAAGGAACTTCTAAGAGGTACTTGCTTCCGTCCTTCAGTCTGTTGCTGCTGCTATGTCAGATACATATTTAAGGAACAGGGACGGTGCTGGGCCCTTGGCTCACAACTTTTAACAGACTAATTGAGGGCAGTTTTTAGACTCTTAAAGAACTTCTCAGATACTTGAGGCCAGGGCTAACATATATTCCCAGTAATTACCTTCTTCCTTCCAGAGAATTCCAATGATTCATGTGATTTTAATACTGATGGACTAACATCTCTGTCTAAATATGTTCCTATTCCTGGAATAAAAAAAGGAAGCCATTCAGAGACACACTGAAAAGGAAAATGATAATTTATAATCCACCGAGGTAAGTGAATCATTATTCAAAAAGGGAACACTCCTTTTGTGACAGACAACTCCTCTTGTATTAGAGAGAAAGAATGCATATACATGTATGTTTATGAATGAATATACATATGTGTATATGTTTATAAATATGTATCTATGTTCAGATATAGATCAACTCTTTGTAAATATGACCCAACCATTGCTAAGATCTGTGTGTGTGTGTGTGTGTGTGTGTCTGCTTATCAAGAACAATGATATACTATAAAGCTATGGAGAAACAAGGTAAATAAATATTTTTTCAAACATTACAGGGATCCTGTCAGGCATTGTAATATTGTATAATTTATGTTATGAAAAAGATTGCGCAAGCTACTACAAATAGCAGAAAATTAATCTACAAGGTTTAGGACAATTATAAGAAGAAGTGATATTTAAATTAAATCTTAATCATGGTTGAAATATGATCCAGTCTGGAATAAAGGTGGTATAGTATGCACAAACTATGGAGACATAGATGATAGCCACACCTTGAAACAGGCTTGCACTCAAATGCACACATTATGCACATTTATAAATATACTTAAGCAAGGCACGTTTGGCTTCACATTTAACAATTGTCTTCCATGAAGAAAGTTCAACCCAAAATTATAAAAGCTTAAGAAGTGAAAAAGCAAGAAAGTTTGTTAAGTTATACTTTTTTAAAAGATGGTGAAATGAGTTGTAGGTTCCCTTTTCTGTTTCTTTTAATTTAGTAATTAAAGAATATAGCTCTGTAGAAATATTATAGATGCTCTGTGAGAAACACCAATGGAGACAAAGAGTAGTAGAACTCTTGGAAAGTCCATAATTGTAAAATGTTGGGCCGAAGGATAGCTTAGGGGTAGTGAACTTGTCTAGTGTCTACCAGGTCCTGAGTTTAATGACCAGCGCTATAGTGAAAAGAAAGACAAACACTTATGCTTTGAAGTGTTAATGTCCACAAAATATAAGGAATTGATTATATATGCATATATACATGATGTTCAAAGTTTCTACATAGCATAAACAGTGATTACTGTTAATATATCTTTGTATGCATTATACATATATATATACACACACGTACAAAAATGTCTAAGGAACAGTTAAGCAAAGCTACATAAAGTCATTTTGTCCAGGATGACTTGAAATAGAAATTCGAAGGCATTGGAGCATTCAGCATTCAGAACCCCAGAATCCATGTAAAAAGCCAGGGATGATGGTGTACTCCTGCAAGCCCAGCCCTGGGGGAAGACAAGTGGTCCCTGAGGCCCATTGGCTAACCAGCCTAGCCAAGTCAATGAGCTTCAGGTTCAGCGATGAAGAGAGATTCAGAAAAGATATTTGACATAAGTTTTGGGTTTCGACACTCATATGCACCCGCGTGCACACACCCATACTAGCAAGTGCTCAGGCAACTAATAAAAAGACAACTGTGAAATAGAATAAATAGAAAATTTTTAATGTTCAGTTTGTTCCACATGTCTGGAGAATTCAAAGTACGGTTTGTAATGAGATCTTACTTCCTATAAAGCAGACTAGCAAACATTTACAACAGCATCGACACCTACTAGTGATGAGAATTAAGAGAGGGGAGCAGTTGAAATCAGGGCTGCTAGAAGAGACACGGTGACCTCTAGAGAACGCAGTCTACTGATCCCTGCTAAAATGACAGTCAAGTAACGGAGAGATTCCTAAATCCTTTCACTCAATCTATGTCCTTGTGAGGATTCTGTCCTTACAAGTAAAGTCGCTACTGTAAAGACCTTTGTCAGAGGCTGCCTATCTCACATTGTTTGCTACTAATAGCCAAAAAAGTAAAGAAATAAAAATAAAAGAATAAAGTCAATGTCAAGTGACAGCTTCAATGGCTGGGAAACCTCTGGGTTTAATTCTGAAAAGGACAGTCACAAAGGTTAGCATGCTTCCGCTCACATGACCAAATTGTTCGTGACATTAAGTAAAATGTTTTTATCAGTGACCGAATACATTTCTGTGGAGGTAGAAATAGTAATAATTCTAACTACATTGTAGACTGGGGATTCTGAGAAACTTCTGACTTACAACCTCAAGTACATTAACATACCCTGAGGTGGCAGGTCTTTAGGTGACAGCAACCACCCAGTGACAGCTGTTGCAGGATCACAGGGGCATGGATTTTTAGAAAAGGCATCTTTGTTTTTCTTGGGCTTTTTTGGGGGGGCATTGTTTTGTTTTTGTTTTGTGGGGTGTTTTTTTGAGACAGAATCTTACAGTGTAGCCCAAGCTAACTTCACACTCACTATGTAAATCAGGTTGACTTCAAACTCAGAGCAATTTACAATCCTCCTGTCTCAGTTTTGTGAGTTCTAGACTCACAAATGAGCACCACTGTTCCTGACTTTTTGAATGACATTTTTTTTTTTTTGGTTTTTCAAGACAGAGTTTCTCTGTGTAGCTTTGGAGCCTGTCCTGTAACTAGCTCTTGTAGGCCAGGCTGACCTCAAACTCACAGAGATCTGCCTGCCTCTGCCTCCCGAGTGCTGGAATTAAAGGCATGCGCCACCATTGTGTGTGCCACCACTGCCCAGCGAATGTCATATTTTGATCTTACTATCACAGCATGGAACAAAAGTGGTTTTTGTAAGTGAGTGTTACAGCTCTGGAGGGAGAGGTACCCTGACTTCCCAGGAAATCAGGTGATACCTGAAGTTGGGGTGTGGTGGGGGATGGTCTCCTGCAGGATATAGCAATCCTGCTCCTCTCCTAGAGAAAAGCGCTACAGCTGAGCTCTGTCTGCTCTGTTCCCCTAAGAGAACGTCCTAGCAGAGCTATCCCCTTCTTCTGCAGCTCCCTTCTTCTGCTACACTCTCCTAAAGGGGAACCCCCCACACACACCGTTGTTACTTTTTTTTCTGCTCAGCCTTGCTTCATCCCCCAATGTCTCAGCAAGGTTTTCTTCTGCTCAGTCCCCTAAAGGACACCTCAGCAAGATTCTTCTAGTCTGTGCTGGTGAATGAAGTTCTTCACCCAAGACTCTTTTGAGAAAGAGATTTATTTGGGAAGGATACCAGGAGAGCGGCTGCCTCTGACGGGGTGGGAAAGGATGGCCCACAAGTGAACAGGCGGAGTCTTATATAGTGCTTCTAAGGCAGAGTTTTCCCGGGGAGAAGTTTTTCTGCTCAAGGGTTGGTTAGTTTAGTTAGTCGGGGGGGGGGGGGGGGGGGCGCAGAGATGACTCTGATTTCAGAACCAAATTGTGTTGCTTTTACTGGCCCTTTTTAGCATTTTTTTGGTCTATTTTCAGGGCTAAAGCGTATTTCTTTCACTGTCTCTGTTTCTAGGGTCAATGTGTGCTTCTTTTGCTTTGGTTTCAGAGTCGGTGTTTTCTTTGGTTCTGAGTTCAGGGATAATGTATTATTTTCACTGACTCAGGTTTTAGATCCATGGTGTATTTCTTTCACTGGCTCTGGGTTCAGAAGTAGGGTGCTCAGGGATTGGCTGGTTTTCCTGCTCAGGGATTGGCTGGTTTTTCTGCTCAGGAATTGGCTGGTTTCATGTTTCAGTTGATCAGGGACAGAGCTGGCTCTGGTTTCAGGGCCAAACTGTGTTTTTTCTACTGGCCTTTTTAGCTTTGTGACTCTAGTTTTGGAACCAGGGCAGATTTCTTTCAACTGATTCGAGTTCCAGGGTCAAAGTGTGTTTCTTTGGCTCTAGTTCCAGAGTCTGGTTTCTCAGGGACTGGGTTCAGGGCTAAAAGTATTTCTTTCACTGGCTCTGGGTTCAAAGCAAGAGTGGGTTTCTTTGGCTGGCCTTTTACCCACCAGTTGTCACACACACTAAAGCTCATACCTCTCTGTGGTTAATCCTCTGCTCAGCAAAGGTAGTATGTTTTCTCCTATAAATGAGTTTGGATTTATGCAGTATGATATGATGCATTCTTCTATGTAAAGAAATGACCTTTTTCTACTTATAGGCTAGGTTGGCGTTTAAGAAACCTTGACATGACAGCTGCCTAAATGGAGCAAGAACCCAGTCCATACCCAGATGACCACAGCTTCAACGTCATGCCGTCTTTAGTCTCCTGGTAGTCTGCTGGACTTATAGAAACCCTACTTGTGAATTTGACCACTTAATAGAGATGGGAGATTTTGAGTATATTAAATAAACAATGTTATTAACTGACTTAACATCACTTGTTTGTTTCTTTGTTTGTTTTGTTTGCTTGTTTGAGATAGGATCTCACTATGTAGCCCTGGCTAGCCTGGAGCTAGCTATATAGATAGACCAGGCTGAGCCAGAACTCACAGAGATATGATTGCCTCTGCCTCCCAAGTGCTGAGATTAAAAATGTATACCTCCGCTGGGCGGTGGTGGCGCACGCCTTTAATCCCAGCACTCGGGAGGCAGAGGCAGGAGGATCTCTGTGAGTTCAAGACCAGCCTGGTCTACAAGAGATAGCTCCAGGAAAAAAAAAGCTGCAGAGAAACCCTGTCTCAAAAAAACCAAAAAATAAAAATGTATACCTCCACACCTAGTTTAACCTTTTTGTCTTGATTTTTGTAAATTTATGATTGAGTTTTTCTGACTTTTTAGGGTTTCATGAATATAATATCTTTTCATTTGGCATGCTAATTTTCAAATATTATACACTTCCTTCTAGTTGATTTTAAGTAATAAATTTCTTGTAACCCAATTTGAAAAGTCCATTTTCACTTGGATATTTTTTAATAAATGGGTGTGGTCATCAAGTCCATACAGAAGCTGTGACTGCCTGTGTGGGGTCTTTAAAAAGAGAAAATGGGGGAAAGGAGAGGGACATTAGAGCAAGAGTGGGACCAGTTGAAAAGAGGTTTAGAAGGAATGGGAGTAAGGGTTAGTGTGGCCACATGCATCATAGCCAAGTATGATATGTCTAAAACTGAAATTAATTTTTTAAAAAACAGGAAAGCAGGTTGTACTATTGAAGGGGCGTGGTCAATTCTTTTTGTGCTATAATTCTGCTCACTGACAAGGAATGCAGAAAGGTACCTGATGAGGAAATTACTCAGTGGTTTAGTTCCTCGGTCCTTAGGAAGTATCATGGAGTCCAAAGCCATGCATAAACTCTGAGGCTTCTATATAAATACAACTAAAAAGTAAGCTCATATATACAAAAATTATCATGGTACTATTTACATAAATATAATAATAAGTATTAACATAAAGACAGTATTTAAATCAATTCAGTACTAAGCTTAGCATCTACAAACTGTTGAGTATACTAGTCTTTTATGCAATTTTTTAATTAATTATATTTAAAATTACAGACACATTTATCATGGAAATATGATGCTTTGAAATAATCATTTAATGTATATTAATTAGCCTGATGACTAGATCAAGCTAATTAGTATACATTACTTTGCATGTGATTTTCTGTCCTGAGAACATATTAAAACCTACTTTCCAGCCAGGCAGTGGTGCTACATGCCTTTAATCCTAACACTTGGGAGGCAGAGAGAGGTGGATCTCAGTGAGTTAAAGGCCAGCATGGTCTACCAAAGTGAATTCGGGACAGCCTGGACTGTTACACAAAGAAACCCTGTCTCGAAAAACTGATACATACATACATACATAAAACCTACTTCTCAGCCATTTTCATATATATAATATATGAATACATACATACACATTTATATATATATATATATATATATATATATATATATATATATATATTTAGTAGACTGCCTTTTACAGTTCAAGCTGGGAAGTCCATAAAATGGTCTTTCACATGTTAGAGTGGCTGAAAACAATGACTAGGTCCATAATGCTGTGTCTTAGCAGCCAAGTGTCAAAGGCCCAGAGGGTTGGTGGTCTTCAGCCCATGTTGGAAGGCTGGGGAGGCTGGGTTCTTCTGTCAGTGAAGAATGACAGCCACAGAGCAGACGCACTCACAAGCAGGGAGACAGGCTGGCAGGACAAAAGCAATGATTCTTTCTTCAGGCTTGCTTGTCTGGGCTGCTGCCAAGAAGTGTGTCTGAGTTGATTTCATATCTAATTTAAAAAGCAAGAAAACTCAACCACCATGCTTGCACATCTTCAGCAATATGAGAATATGATATATATTAATCCTGTAGCTTTAGGTGACCATCAAGCTTCCTGACTCATGGTTTTCATGACTCATGTTTTATTTATTGGTTTTGTTTACAATTGTTCTTTTGTTCTTTTTTATTATTATTATCAATTAATTTTTTCATTTATTTTACGTCTGGATCATAGTTTCGCCTCCTTTCTTTCC
This sequence comes from Arvicola amphibius, assembly GCF_903992535.2. NCBI lineage: Eukaryota > Metazoa > Chordata > Mammalia > Rodentia > Cricetidae > Arvicola > Arvicola amphibius. The sequence goes on along the minus strand of NC_052048.2, from coordinate 25,060,044 downwards.
TCCTGTCCCCCCTCCTCTACCTTTCCTCTGCTCCCCCTCCTCCCCTCCCATTCCTCTTTAGGCTCCTGTTCAGGAAGGGGCAGACCTTCCATGAGCATCAACAAAACATGGCACAACAAGTTGAGGCTAGAAACAAGCTCCTCTCCCTGGACCAAGGCTGGGCTAAGCAACCCAGTATGGGGAATAGGCTCCCAAAAGCCAGCTCGAGCACCAGGGACAAGCCCTAGTCCCACTGCTAGGAGCCCCATAAATAGACCAAGCTACACAATGGTCACACACATGCAGAGGGCCTAGCTTGGTCCCATGTAGGTACCCTAGCTATCAGTCCATAGAGTCAGTGAACTCCCAGTAGACCAGGTCAGCTGTCTCTGTGGGTTCCCCATCATGACCTTGACCTGAAGCCCTCTCCCACCCCATCCCCATCCCACTCATACAATCTCTCCTCACTCACTTCAACAGGACTCCTAGAACTCAGTCCAGTGCTGAGCTATGGATCTCTGTATTTGCTTCCATCAGTTACTAGATAAAGGCTCTCTGATGACAATTAGGGTAGTCACTAATCTGATTCCAGGAAGTGGCCAGCTCAGGCACCTTCTCCTCTATTACTAGGAGTCTTAACTGGGGTCATCCTTGTGACTTTTTAAGTGATTCGCTGGCACCAAGTTTCTCCCTAACACTAAAATGTAACCCCCATCAAGATTTCTCTTTCATTACTTCCCCCCACACACACCATATACCTCAAGACCCAGCTATACCATTCTTGGGCATATACCCAAAGGGTGCTCAGCCCTACCACAAGGACACTTGTTCAGCTATGTTCATAGCACTGTCATTCATAATAGCCAGAACCTGGAAACAGCCTAGATGCCCCTCCACCAAGAATGGATAAAGAAAATGTGATACATTTACAATAGAGTAGAATATTACTAAACTGCAAAAAAGAAATGACATCATAAAATTTGCAGGCAAATGGATGCAACCAGAAAAGAAATCATCCTTAGTGAGGTAACCCAGACCCAGAAAGACAAACATGGTTTATACTCACTCTTAGCTGTAAAGCAAAGAATAACCAGGCTTCTCAACCATTTTAAAGACTCAATAAATTGTTACAAATCACAGTCACATGTAAAAAAAAAGTATCTTTTGAATTTATTCCTCCTATCTGTTGGAGGAGGCCACTTGTTGGTTCCTGGCTGCTCAGCCCCAAAATAATCACACAGAAAATATATTATTTAAATCACTGTTTGGCCCATTAGCTCTAGCTTCTTATTTGCTAACTCTTACATCTTAATTTAACCTATCTCCATTAATCCATGCATCATCATAAAGTAGTGGCCTACCAACAAAGTTTTGGCACATCTGTCTCCAGTGGCAGCTCTATGGCTTCTCTCTAACTCTGCCAGTCTTCCTCCCGGCTTTCAGTTTAGTTTTCCCCACCTACCTTAGTTCTGCCCTGCTATAGGTCCAAAGAAGTTTCTTTATTCATTAATGGTAATCACAATATACAGAGGGAAATCCCACATCACCTCTCCTTTTCTGTTTAAATAAAAAAGGAAGGTTTGAACTTTAACATAGTAAAATTATATAAAACAGTAATCAAGCAAGAATTACAGTTATAATATTATATCTATTTTATCTTTTATCATAACTAAGTAAAACTATAACTATAAATTCTTCAACTCCATCAAAGATTCCAGAAGAACATATTACCTAAGTAAACAATAAGTTCATTGTAAGCAACTTCCAAAAACTCTAGAATTGACAGAGACATCTCGCTACCTGGACAGTCACCCAAAGGTCTTCTGTACCATTGGGGCATCCATCTTCAGCCTACAGGCCCATAGTATCCAGCAGACTTTTCCATGAAGTAGAAAATTTCAAAGACAATTCCACCTATATTGACAGTTTGTCAGTCACTTTCTTCTATGCCCTGCAAAATGTCTAGCAGAATTTTTCCTATTCTTTCATGAAGCAGGAACTCTGAAGGGCGGTGGTCTCACCACCTTTAGGCAAGTTCAGCAGTCATTTCTCTGTGGGTCCTGCATGTCTAGTTCATCAAGCAGTCCAGGCAAGAGCCTTTTCTTGTCCAAATGGCTAATCAACTCCATAAGGAACCTCTTCGATGGCCATCCTTCCACTTGAGGTAGATTGGTGCTGCCAGGAGATGATGTGTCATGAAAAGTCCTAAGTTCTTAAAACATTTTAAATGTCATATTCTGTAGCCTTTGAAAGATTTGAAGAATCCCTATATACCTGAAATGCATCTCTGTACATCTAGAAAATCTAACTAACATGACTACAAGCTTGACTATGACTCTCTATTTACCTATATTTCTTAATTATACATTACATTATTAAATGAGTTGCACAATCACAATACCTCAATCAGGAACATGCATATATATGTGTGTGTGTGCATGTGTGTGTATATATACATATATATATGTATATATATGTGTATATATATATATATATATACAGTACAGCAAAATTGACCCTAAATTTGTATCAATAAACCAAGATCCATACCAATGCAAATCTCTATAGCATATCCCCCTTTAAATTTAAACAAACATTTATAGACAATATTTGGGAATATGGGCATACTTCTCTCCAAAGTGGTTCCTCCTGTTTATTGGTTAAAATAATTTTTGAGGGGTGTTCAAGGCAACCTTTCAGGGGGTTTTGGTTCATCAAATCACTTTAGCCTGGAATGAATCCACAGGTTCTCATCCTCTGTGGAAACAAAAGAAGGACCTCTTTTCCTAAGCAACGTATCTTTAGACTCAAATTTTAGAATCAAGATACCTTTATGTTGATTTAACTTAACAGTCCATACAATGAAATGTCTCTCTGTACTTAGCTCCTTCACAGTCAAAAAATTCAAAGAAACCATAATAATATACATAATCCAGACTCGATGTGAATTTTCCATCTTTACATGGCTTATTTGTTTTACTCTATTGCTTTTTAATATTTATTTTATTATCTTTACTCCTTTAATCTATGACTGACTGCACTCTTTTTAAAGACTTGCTTTATTTTTTATAAACCATTTACTTCTTTTTATAACTCTCTATACTTTTTCTTCTCTCTCCCAAGCCTATATACCTTTATCCAACACTGTGACTCATTTAGAGGTCTTTTTTATCTGAATCTGTCTTTATTTTGTAACGGCAATTATTTTCTGACCAAAAGTGCTTCTTAAAATGCTAAGCCCTTCTTATGAACTTAAGCAGCACCATTGCTAGGGGAACTATGACACTACCTACTTACCCCACCCAGTCCAGCATGACGGAGCTCTTTGCTGCCTCTGAGAGTCATGCTCATAGCCCCATTTTTAGGTCAGTCTATGTTGCCATTAAGCAAGTTGTGCCATTCTGTTCACAAACCCCTTTAAATGCTCCATAGCAGGACCTCCTAAAAGAGTCAGAGTTCGCACTGGCAGCATGGCCCAGAAAGCTGGCGTTTCAAAAGAGCATGGCTTTTTTCTGCTGCTGCTGAATCAGGAAAACCTCTCTTAAAGGAGCCACAGTGTTAAGCCATGCTTAACTATGTTTTCTTTATTTTTTTCTTTTTTGTGCCTAGAATTCCTTCCCAACCTCTCTCAGTTTATAAGTGGATTTTAGTTGGCACCAATTTGTTGTAAGGAAGGCTGCTTATTGGTTCCCAGTTGCTCAGCCCCAAAATAATTACACAGAAACTATATTATTGAAATCACTGCTTGGCCCATTAGCTCTAGCTTCTTATTGGCTAACTCTTACATCTTAATTTAATCCATCTCCATTAATCTGCATATCAGCAGGTAGCTGTGGCTTACTGGCTAACGTTCTGGCATCTGTCTCTGGTGGGGCTACACAGCTTCTCTCTCTCTGACTTGGTCTCCTTTCTACCAGCATTCAGTTTAGTTTTCCCTGCCTACCTAAGTTCTGTCCTATCAACAGGCTAAGGCAGTTTCTTTATTCACCAATGGTATTCACAGCATACAGTGGGAAATCTCACATCACTTACCTACCTGAAATTTTGTGACTTTTTAGTGACATCCCATTCTGGCTAGTTTTATGTCAACTTGACACAAGCTAGACTTATCCAGAAGGTGGGAACCTTTTTGCTTACACTATGGATTATATTCTGAAAGGCTTATATGATTTTTCTTATACATCCATTTATTGGATATTGGGAATCAGTTTTCTTTTTCCTATTATATCCTTAAGAAAATGGTTTGAAAATGGAGCCAAGAATGAGGCACTTTTAGAAATGTTACAGTCTTTACAGACTAATCATGAACAGATAGCTGACAGGATTAATACCATCAAAAATCAAAAGTTACCTGAAAAAAATAATATTATTTAAAAGAATAACATTAATTTGACAGACAAAATTCAATCAATGTCAAAGGGTACTGTAAAATTATCTGAAAGAATTCATACTGCTGAATTTGACAATCAAAATCTGTTAAAAAGTTATAATAGGTTAGCAGATAGAGTATCTCTCCAGAAAGGCAATCTGCATGCTATCCAAATAATGTCTAAGGATGAGATATTATCTTTAAAGGAAAAACTTCATACCTTGGAATCAGGTTTGCAGAATGAGGGCCAAAGTCTGGGTGCCAAATGAAATCATTAGAAATATATACAGGCCAAGGGATTCAGGCTTAAAAAAGATAGTAAAAAGATTTGAAACGATTGAGGAAATTATTGGAGCTGATGAGCAGGGAAAGAAGGTACAAGGATAGAATTTATCATCGCTAGTACCTGTCAGAGATAACTTATCCAGGGTTTTAGATTCCTACCCTGTAATATACTCTGAAAAAGCATTAAGTTCTAAATGCCCAAAAGGATCCAAAGAAGGTAGATAGATACCTATAGGTATGAATGATCTAAAAGAAATTAAGCAAGCAGTAGTATCTTGTGGCTTGCATTCCACATTTGTTAGGGAGATAATAAAGACATGGGTAGCGATAAGGCTACCCCACGTGACTAGCTTCAGTTAGTTTCAGCAGTCCTGGAAGATGGGCCACAACTACTGTGGAAATGCTATTTCCGAGAAGAGGCAAAAATTTTACAACAACAGAGAGAAGCAAAAGGACTTGAGGCTTCCCAAGATCAAATTTCTAGCAAGGGCATATATTCTGACCCACAGGCTCAAGCTCTTTACAATGAACAAATCTTGTCCCTATGCCACACAGCAGCTTTAAATGCTTAGGACAGGATTCAAGGACTAGGAAATTGAATTGAATCATATACCATGGTTAAACAGGGCTGGACAGAACCCTTTAGTGACTTTTTATAAAGGTTAACTAAGGCTGTACAAATAGGAGTAACAGACCCAGAGGCTAGACAAGTACTTATTGAATCTCTGGCTTTTGTAAATGTCAAATGAGAATGCAAAAATATACTTGAGACTTTAAAGGTTAGATCAACACCAATGGATAAATTAATCCTGCTTACAATGGATGTAGAGACTTTTGACTATAATACTGAGGCTTGGGTAGGAGGAGCAATTTTCAAAGGTATGAGGAGACATCAAAATGCAAATTGTTTTAATTGTGGTAGAATAGGACATCTAAGAAGGGATGGTAGACAAAAAATTCCTAGAAATAATGTCTCCTCTGGGAATGGCAAGAATAGGAGGACTCAGCCTTCAGGTATATGTAGGTGTGGCAAGGGCCAACATTGGACCAATAAATGCAGATCAACAAAAAGACAGACAAGGCAACCCGATACCATCAGGAAACTGATCTTCAGGTTGAATCCCAATATCTTTCTCTGGGTTTTTATTATTTGTGCTACAATCATGACTGCCAACTTTCTTCCTTTTGTCAGTTTTGTGTGTGTGTGTGCACCTGTGGTATGTGTTTGGTATGTGTGTGATGTGTATGTGGTGTATGTGTGTGTGCACATGTATAGTGTGTGTGTGTACATGTGTGTGTACATGTTTGTGTGGTGTATTTGGGCATGTGTTTGGTGTGTGTATGTGCACATGTGTATATATGTGTATGCATGGTGTATACATGTATGTGTGGGATGTGTGTGGTATGTGTATGGTATGTGTGTGTACATGTATGTGTATGGTGTGTGCATGTGTGCTGCTTTATGGCATGGTCAGCAAATCTTCAGCCACTAAGCTACATTTCCAGCTACTTTTGCTATATAAAGACTTTAATCTTTCCATATTATTTTTAGACTTTTTTCATGAAAAGCAACATTAGGTTCTTTTGTAAAGACACTGCATTGAAAGTCACTTTGAGTAATGAGATACTTAAACAATGTGAACTCTTCCCAGCACCAATGTGAGATGGCCACACATGCCTATAATTCTAGTCCTAGGAAATCTTGCCTCCATGAGAAACTGCACACACATATTTATTCCCACAAATAAAGTAAATAATTTTTAAACATTCATTTTCAATGAATCATAGAAGTTATAAACGTCACCTTTCAGCTATATGCTTATCTGGGGCCATCTTTTTATTTTGTTTTGTTTTTTGAGACAGGGTTTCCCTGTAGCTTCTAGAGCCTGTCCTGGAACTAGCTCTTGTAGACCAGGCTGGCCTCGAACTCAGAGATCCGCCTGCCTCTGCCTCCTGAGTGCTGGGATTAAAGGCATGTGCCACCACTGCCCGGCACTGGGGCCATCTTGATATTGTCAAAACTTTCATAAATAAACCAAGCTTCTGAGCAATTACTTTGATCACTTTAGCTAGGTTAATGAAACCAAATATGGTGACCCAATGTGTGTCTTACAAAATTACTTTTACTACAAGATGAAATTTATGGAGCAAAAATTCAAAACTGCTAAACAGGGAAGATAAATTGAAAGCTCAAGACAGTACATACTTCCCTTTGGTCTATGAGATTTCCTAGAAGATTCTTGTCCTCTGTGGGCCATATTCTAACACAATATGGAAGTGAAAAGGCAAAAACAGTCTTGGCTTTTGGAATGAATTCTCCTTGTTGGTACAACTGATTCCATATCTTTGCTGTCTCACTTCCAATGAATAGATGTTTGGGCTCATGAGTGTACTTCCAGGACTCCAGAGTTATTTATAATTGGAGATAAGTCCTGTGTTGATAATAATAGGCCAAGCAGTGATTGAATTAATACAGTTTCTAAATGGTTATTTTGAGTCTGGGCAGCCAGGACAAACAAGCAGGCTCTTACAACACAAGTTAGTCATAAAGAGCTTCTGAAACAATGGCATAACTGCCAGCATGCAAGTAGACAGCAAGGTAGTTATAATGACTGGTAGTCATAACTAACTTTTGAAACAGAGGTAGGGTTGCAAGATGATTACAACTTTTTGAAACAAAGGCATGGTTGTCATTTCCTCGAACATGTAGTACAGGTTATAGGTGGCATAACCCAATCCTTGAGAAACAAAGGTTTAATTATAAACAGGAATAAACCTCATTTAGCTTTTCTATAATATGAGTTTTAGCTTAAGATGGAGGCAGGTTGGTTCACCAATACATGCAGGTGAAACACCCACATACATAAGAATAAAGGAAAAAATTTAAAGGCACAATGTTTACATGCAAATCATTGTCTGTCTTCCCAGCCACTCAGGAACATCTTAATTTAACCCATTTCTATTAATTTGTGTATCGTCATGTGGCTGTGGCTTACTGGCAAGGTTCTGTTCAGCATCTGTCTCTGGCAGGGCTACATGGCTTCTCCCTGACTCTGCATTCTTTCTCCCAGCATTCAGTTTAGTTTTCCCTGCCTAGCTCTATTCTGCGAAGCCACTAGCTGAAACAGCTTCTTTATTCATTAACCAATAAAAGAAACACATATACAGAAGGACTTCCAACACAAAACTTGTTATGCTTAAGTTCTGCTCCTATAACCTACCATTTTTGCCTATTTGGCAACCCTCTACTCTGAGCTACAAAACCTTACCTTCCTCACATCTAATGGTGATCCCTTTCCTACCTTAGGTGGAGGCAATCTGTATGCATAAATTTAAAAGCTTGTTTTAATTAATTTCTTGCTTTTATTAATTTGGTCATGATGATATGAACTAGTGGTTTTTCTCCTACCTCCTTTGGGATTAACAGTATATCTGTGCATCACATGTGTGTCTGATGTCTAGGAGGTCATTGTGTCCCCTAGGACTGAAGTGACAGACAGTTGTAAGTCACTATGTGGTACTGGGAATTGAACTTGGAAGCTCTGGAAGAGTAGTCAGTGTTCTTGTGCCTTTTAATAAACAAAATATGGACATTTATAAAGACTAGCTGATATATGTAGGGATATATAATAAAGTCTTAAATTCAACTTAAATATAAGAACAACTAAATCCAAATGGGGGTGAAATAGACATTTGGTGGGGAGAAGAATCCACTTTTCAACTTCTAAGATTGAATGAAGCTGTTCCCGTTAAGAGACAACTGGGCACACATCTGGAACCAGTAGTGACTTTAAACTTACAGCATATAAACAGTGGGAAAAGGGGTGGGACAGAATGTAGGACAGGAGGAGGTTTTACTGCCTGAACAATGTTGAGGTTGTAGAAGGCATCTCACCATTTCCCTTGGCACCATCTCCATCTCACACCTAGTACAGCACTGACAGAAACCAACTCCATGTTTTCATTGTGACAGAGACCAGCAAATTTACAGATGCAGAGCAGGTGTTCTGAGGGCTTCCAAGGGTTCCTTTTGGAGAACAACTTTCCATAGCTTGAGAGGTATGGCTTAATTTTATCTAATAAGGTTAAATATCTTGCAAACATGTCTGCATGTCCCTCAAGTGCAGGCAAACTCCATGAAGAATAACTGTTTTTACCTTTGAACACATTGTCGGCTTTTTATCCAGTTAGAAAAGGTGCAAGAAAACTAGATTGGATTCAACAAGATTGTAGTAACTATAGAGATTCCCACATACTGCCACTTATACCTTGGTTAGTTCCATCTCCTTAAACTGCATTGCTGTTTTGTCTCCTGAAATTATCAGTTCTTATCTGTGTTGGTGACAGATCTTGCTAATTTATCTTCTTATAGTTCATCTTAGGCTCTGACTACAGATGGCTTCCCAAAATGTCCTAGAGTGATTTGGGCAAGTCAAACGCATCTTGGAATAATCAATGAGGTTTAATGCAACTAAATAATCTTCCATTGGTAAGAAAATGCAGGAGGAAAAGATGACCAACTGAAGAGTTTTAGATGATGATAGAAATGGGGAAATTAGAGGGATAATTTCCCATTCTACCTTTGCTTTTCCATCTTTGGTTCTATAGAGAAAGTTTCCTGGGACCTTGGGTATTTTTCTAGGCACCATGGGCATTGTAGTGATTATAGCAATGTCAGTTCTATTTCTGATGTAATAGAAAATCTAGTAATCAAATATGATGATGTAACAGAGTTGATAAAACAAAACATTCAGGATGCTCATTCTTAAAGAAGCGTCTAGGTGAATTACATGTCCACCAAAGCAGCCAAACTTAGCAAAGTGGCTTGGTTCTCCCTAATCCTCCCCTGCACAGCGAAGGTGGAGTTGCCCTGACTTCACAGCCCCTTCTCCATGGCACATTCAGTCTAACTTTAACTTCACCAAACCTATAAAATACAAATAAAGGGGCAATTGACATAGTTTTCTTACAATTAGTAGATTTCCCAGAGGCAGTATTATTTTCAAATATCCCACTTATATTTACATTGAATTCCTGTAAAACGTATGTAAAGAAAAAAGAAAATTGCCTTTATGAATCCCTAAGAATTAATCTTCCCATTTGTTTCCAAAGTCATCTTTATAAAACATGAATCTTCTCCATCAAATCCAGCTTCCTTGGAGTCCCCAAGTTATCCTTCGAATGCGTCCTCACTCAGTTTGCTTGTGCATTGCCTCTGACTTTTCCCTGTATTGGTGAAAAATGAAAAAAGTTAATTAATTAAAAAAAAAACATGTAGCATAGGGTTTCCTGAATGCAGAGCTGAGAACAGCCTACAAAGATGGAGAAGAAGGGGGTGGCAATGGGGCTGCAGAGAAGTGGGTAGTTTTGGCAAACCACCTGGAACTCAATCAGCAGCATTCATTACCACAACCAATGCCAGGAATTGCTTTGCCTAGGTAATCAATCACCACCTCTTGGCAGAACTGGGAAAAACACATTGTTCATTCCTCTATTGCCAGACAAAACACCAGACCTGCTACACATCTCTCAGTAAGTAAACAGATGAGGAAATAAAAGAACAAAGGAAGATGATAAAATCACCAGGGACTGAGTAGGGGGAAGTGTGAACCAAAGACAGAGGAACAAGATATCCCTAAAAAGTTAAACTACCACAACCACAAAACCAGGTCAAGGTGTGGTTCCCCCATCATCATCTCCTGAGCTCCATTCTCTCCTGAGGCGACCTGAAAAGCTGTCAGGAGAATGTAAGTCTCTTTCCAAGAAACTAAGTTCCCTGGATGGCACCAGGCCCTCAGTCTTTATTCTTTTCCCAGAGTGAATTTCCTGGAAGAAATGAAAATATTCTAAAGAGACATGGGTCTCTTTTGACCCTCAGATTATTGAAGCAATGGATCTAAAGAAATTGAAATTTCCATGGGAGTCTCATACTGGAAGAAGAAAAAGTCTGGAAACCTGGTTCTGGCCTAAGGAGGAACTTGTGTGCCAGTGAGAGATTCCAGCGTTCTGACGCCCATCAGAGCCACCTGCTTGCCTGGGTCTGAGACCATGGGCTGTATAAGGAAGCAAGCTGAGAAAACCATTGAGAAGAAGCCAGTGGCCTTGGCTTCAGTTCTTTCTTCCAGGTTCCTGTCTCCATCTTATTTTCTGACTTCCCTCAATGTAGTTTGTGACCTAGGAGTTGTAAGATGAAATACACCCTTTCCTCCCCCGTTTGCTTTTCATGATTGTGATTATTACAGTAACAGAGATGTAAACTAAGACAGTAAAACACAGCCTCTGGAGTGCAGAGAGAAGGGAAACAGGGAGTTCTTCCCCAGGATCTGCAGTTTTAAGATCAGCCAAGAATGTAAGGCGCAAAAGCAAAAGGGGTTACGGGTGGGCGATATCACCAAGCTACAACAGCATCATATACAGGACCAACTGAAGGGTGGGGTCTTCTCTCTTCCCAGTGAGATAGTTTCTATCAAAAAAATTTAGCAAAACATAACTGCTTCAAAAGCATGTTTTCTTTCCCCTTTTAGTGTTTTATTTTAATTATTTCAATATGTTATGAAATATTTATCTAACCGGTATCCATAAAGCAGCTCAAGTACCCTATGCCAGTTGCTAGGGGCATGCTTATAAGTGCGCCCCCCCCCTCCCGATGTGACTTACTATAGCCCCGAAACTTGTAGAACATGCAAGTCCAGCACTATTCTCATTCTCCCACCTCCTCTGAGGCTTCACTGTACAAACCACATCCAATTACCATTTCTGCATTTTATGAACTTGCCAGAAGAACTTCATTTTTCAAAAATAAGTGTTTTATTGAGAAGTTACAAATTATTACACAGTAATACATTCAAAATCTCAGCAACTGTCTAAGACTTTCCATTGTCTGATTATATTTTAAGATTGAAGTCATGGAAACACAAACATTTAGGAGAGATATTTTGAAACTTACTAATTTAAAGAAGTACCAGTTGAATTTGAGTTAGTTCTGTGGCATGCAACCAATAGTATAGAACATAATATCTACTGGCATTTTAATGTGAAGATAACAGGCTGTTCTAGTTGTTGTGCTAATTATGAAAAAATATGTCATTATTATTTCGAGCAGAACAAATTTATTCTCAGGTTTTATTAATTCAAAGGCAACAGGCATTCAACCCATAAATATCATACTTTTTCATCAATTCATACATAACATAAACCTATAGCCCTGAAAAGGTTATTTTAAACTGAGAAAGAATAAAGAATCCAGGGAAGTACAAGATAATAATTAGAACAGAACTGCTGTAGAATATTATTTTGAGGTGTGTTACATTTGCTTATGCTATGGAACATTTATGTAATGATATAAAGATGTGTTGCTTTTGTTTCTGCTGCATTTGTTTAACTCTGTGAAGCTGTGATTCTTTGCCTGTCTAAAACACTTGATGGTCTAATAAAGAGCTGAACGGACAATAGCAAGGCAGGAGAAAGAATAGGTGGGGTCATCAGGCAGAGAGAATAAATGAAGGAGAAATCTGGAAGGAGGAAGGAACAAGAGAGAACAAAGAGAGGAGAGCATCAGGGGCCAGCCACCCAGCTACACAGCCAGACACAGAGTAAAAAGTAAACAAAAGGTATACAGAAACAGAGAGAACGTCCAGAGGCAAAAGGCAGACAGGATAATTTAAGACAAGCTGGCTAGAATAAGCCAAGCGAAGGCCAGGATAAATAGTAAGAATAAGATCTGTATGTGTGCTTATTTGGAAGCTGGGTGGTGGGCCCCCAAAGACCAAAGAGTAAAGAGCCAAAAAGAGTAAAAAAGAAACAACACAGAACATATCTTTTGCCTGGAATATTATACCTCTGTTACTTTCTGACTTCTGAGAAACGTGGCATGGCTATGCAAAATTTTAAAATTAGAGTTGGTGGCATGAGAGTATATGGGAACAACTACTAACAGTTACTCCAAACATCTAAACATTGTGTCTCAAAATTTCAAATCTAAAAGTACAATCTTATTTGAAAACAAGAAAGTAATAGCAAAGACTTAAACTGTATCATTCTGTGGAATAAAAGCTTTCCTCGACTCTAAGCATCAAACCTTATTAACAGTGTTAGTGGGAAGTCCCTGCAGCAGGCATGTCTGTTGCTATGATAGAGCACCGTGGCCAGGGCAACTGACAGAAGGAAGGGTGTATTTGGACTTTGAGCTCCAGAGAGTCCATGAAGCAAGAACACACAAAAGTCTAAAAACCAATTTAATAAGGGGTACAATGAAAAGACAAACTCACAGATAGAGAATAAATCAGACCCTGCTGCTGATCCAGCTGTCTTCCTCCAGGCATTCTGCCCAGGGATGAAGGGCTCCATCCCAAGCCGTCTCTCCACTGCCTGTTCTTCTTAAAGGTCAGTAACTCTGTGAAGTAAGCACTGTTAGAATTCTCACTTTTAGTAACTGAAATAAATGCAAGGCTCAGAAAAAGTTTGGTGAAGACCTCCAGGCTTATCAGTGAAGAACCTAGACTCAAATGAAGACAATTTGACTGTCTTAGTTAGGGTTTCCATTGCTGTGAAGAGAAACCATGACCACGGCAACTCTTACAAAAGAAAAATATTTAACTGGGGTGGCTTCCTTTTCCAGTTCAGTCCAGCATCATCATGGTACAACATGGTAGCATACAGGCAGACATGTTGCTGGAGTCCTTACATCTCGATCCGAAGGCAACAGGAAGTTATCTGAGACACTGGATGTGGCTTGCGCATATATGAGGCCTCAAAGCCACCTCCACAGTGGCACACTTCCTACAACAAGGCCATAGCCACTCCAACAAAGCCACACCTCTTAATAATGTCACTCCTTGGGGGGGGGCATTTTCTTTCAAACCACCACACTGAATAATTAGTAAAATATGCTAAATGCCACATTACAATCTAAATCAACAATGACCACTGACGGATGAGATGTAATATAGACACATGGCCTAGGAAATCCTGTGCTGTACACATATATCCATTCCCTTCCTTATTAGCAAGATTATTTTAGCATACCATCTCCTATGCTAGTCTAGCAAGAAGTAATCTTTTTAGCTAAGTATATGCATCCTCTCTATACCTCACATTCATCACCACTAAGTGTCCTCAAGTGATTGCTGTCACCAGTGAAGAGCTAGGGTGTGGGCCACTTCCCAGCACATACATATTCATTGCCTCTCCCTGGAACAGGTACACATGATTGACAAGAGGATGAGCAGAAGATCCAGGTGACCTGATGGCTATTTCTGTCAGTTTCTGGAATTATCTAAAACCCAAAAATGGCTGGACACACCTGTGAGGGATTCTTGCTTACTTAAATCATTTGAAGTGGGAATGTCCACTTCTAATCTAGATCTCTGAGTCAGAAAGATATAATTTTAATCCAAATCTTCTGAGGTGGAAAGTCTCACTTCTCATCGGAGCCATGTGCTGGCAGCCTATATACAGGATGTGGAAGAAGGAAACTTCCCTTTGACTGCTTCTTCTTGATCTTGCTAGCAAGCCTATTCCTTTGCTGGCATTGGAGCCTACATCTTTGGGATTCCAGCATAGGCTGAAGCTGAGACATTCAGCCTCATAGCCTGAACAATTGCTGGATCTGGTCTCTTGGACCTTTCATTGGTAGACAGCCATTGTTGGACTAGCTGGACAGCGCATAAGTCATTCAAATGAACACATACATACATACATACATACATACATACATACATACATACATACATACATATATACAAATGTAGTGTGGAGCTGCGAGCCACGTTCCTGCTACCCTGATCCTGGCCACCGGCTAGCTTATGCCCCAAAATAACAACACACAAACTGTATTCTCTTAAACACTGCCTGACCCATCAGCTCCAGCCTCTTATTAGCTAATTCTCACATCTCTTGCTTTAACCCATATCTAATAATCTATGTAACACCACGAGTGGTGTCTTACCGGGAAAGATTCAGCATGTCTGACCTGGCGGCTACCTTCATTGCATCTGTCTCCCTGAGGAGAGGCATGGTGGTCTGGCTAACTTAGGAGAGGCGTGGCATCTGACTGAGCCATCTACCTCACTTCCTTCTTCCTGTTCTGTCTACTCCACCCACCTAAGGGCTGGCCAAGGCAGTTTCTTTATTAATGAATGAAATCAACATAAACAGAAGACTCTCCCACATCATACAAACACATACATACATATATACATGTATGTTGTTCTACAAGTTCTCTTCCTCTAGAGAAACTAATACAGATGCGATAAAGAACCTTCACTGTCTAGCACTACCAAATAAGACTACTGTTTAAAAAGTGGAAAGTAGACCTGGGGCTCAGGGGTAAAGTGCTTGTCGTAGAAGTGTGAGGACCTGAGTTTGGGTCCCCAGAACACATCAAATTCCAGACGTGGTGGAGCATGTAGATGAGCAGCATTCCTACCGCAAGAAGGTGATGGAGGAGTGGCTATGTGTTACTTTCATTGGTTAATAAAGAAACTGCCTTGGCCCTTTGATAGGACAGAAAATTAGGCAGGCGGAGTAAACAGAACAGAATGCTGGAAAGAAGGCAGTGAGGCAGATGCTTCAGGCAGTCGCTATGACTCTCCTCTCCGAGACAGACACAGGTTATGATCTTCCCGGTAAACTACCACCTTGTGGTACTATACACATTAATAGAAATGGGTTAAGCAAGATGTGAAAATTAGCCAATAAGAGGATAAAACTAAAGGGCCAGGCAGTGTTTAAATGAATACAGTTTCCATGTAATTATTTCGGGTAAAGCAAGCCAGGTGGCGGGAAGCAGCCTGAGGCTCCATCTACAAGAAGGGAGTGGAAAAATGAAAATCCTTGGATGTTCGTGGTCCAACTGGCCTGGCATATGCAGCTGTGAGCAGGAAACCACCCCGTCTTAACAAATGGTGGATAGTGGAGGGATGGCTCCGCTCTTACTGGCACTCACTGCTCTAGAAAAGGATCAAGGTCTGATTCCCAGAACTTATATGAAGTGGCTCACAACCACCTGTAACTCTAACTCCAGGAGATCTCACACCCTCTTCTGACTCTGTGGGCGATAGCACACATGTGAGGTTCATACAGGTAAACAGGCACTGTGCGAGTGCGCGCGCGCGCACACACACACACACACACACATTAATTAATTAATTAAAGTGGAAGCTAAGGACTGACACCTGAGGTTGTGAAGCTGTTCTCTGAACTCCCCATAAGTGTTATGGCATGCACATCTGCACACATACACACACACACACTATTTTAAAAAGTGAAAAATACAAGATTTTTGTTGCTGGGACTTTCTTCTGAATCTCTGGTTCAGAAGTTCAGGGTAATCTATTAGATTATTTTAAATGTGTTAGGGAGAGAAAATACAGATCACTCACAGAGAACAAAATTGGGGCCAGGGTAGTAAGTTCACAGCCTCTGCTCTCCAAGACATTCTGAGAATCCTGGCTAGAAAAGTATTGTCTTTCATGTCTCCTAAGCAGGAGATCTTTGTTGATCTTAGTTGGAGCCATTTCCAGCCCAAGGGCAAAGGAAGCTTCCTTTTCTGTTCACTGATGACATACATCATTTAGTGTGAATGGTTCTGCCAGAACTTCATGGGTTAACAGTCACTTACTTGAGACTGAGTATTGTTTGGGGAGAGAAATAACACAGGTCACTCCATAGTGCTTCATATCCACAGCAATAGTGTTATTGGGGGTTTGGTTTGATGGGATGAAGAAAGGATAGCGGCTCAACAAAGAACTGATAATACTTTTTGAGATGCCCAAAATCTTTATTATCATTTTTATTTTAGTACAAATAACGAGGATGTTAGAAGCATCTTTCTGAGACAGGACACCTCACAGACATCAAAATGATGTCTGACTCTGATGGCCCTCAAACCGATGTCACTGGGCACACTTCCTGGATCCTCTCCCCTACTGTCTCCACCAGAATTGAGCTGTCTTCTCTCACTCCAGCTGCCTCTCTTCTTGGAGCTGCTCTCCCGGGGGCATGGAGAAGATATCCTGAAACACAAGGACGTATGGCCCACTGCTGAGTGCAGCAAAACGACAGAACCCATTTTGAAAAGAAAAAAAAAGTATCATGGACTCCAACCGCAAATGTTTCCAAATATCCGTGAATATCTTAAAACATTTATATTAAAATAAAACCACATTGCTGGTGTCATGCTGCCAGTTAAACATCGGGAGCAATGGCTGCCAGATACAGTTGTTGTGGAATTGCACAACCAGGAGACACGAAGACAAAAATGGAAAGGTTTGCTTCAAATCATTCCATTAAGATAACTTTACCAAAAGAGGAGATGGGGCCAAATAAAGTCCCAGGTCAGTTACTGACGAATGACAGGCTAAGTCTTTTTTTAATTATTATTCTTTTTGTAAATCTATTTATTTTTTAATTTCATATACTAGCCCCAGTTCTCCCTCTCTCCCTTTCTCCTACCTCCACCTCCCCCCATTCTATCCCCCATCCACTCCTCAGAGGAGATAAGGCCTCCCTTGGGGAGTCAACAAAGTCTGGTATACCCAGTTGAGGCAGGACCAAGCCTCTCCCCACCCCCGTATCAAGGCTGAGCAAGGTATCCCACCACAGGGCTCAAAAAAAAAGTTCACGCACCCAGGATAAGTCCTGTTCCCACTGCCAGCCCCTCAACAGATCAAGCCACATAACTGTCACCCACATTCAGAGGGTGTGCAAACTCACAGCACAAAAAAAGTTACCGCCTAAGAACTCAAAATGTGCCCAAAGCTCTGGAAGCTTCCTGATCGAGAAGCAAAGTAAAATCCCAGGCAGAAAGGTCAAAGGTCATCTTGGAGCATAAACTACTGGAAAATCCTTTATGGAACATTAGGAAAGATAGTAACTAAACAAAGGACCCACAGGAAATGGTCTCCCAAAGTTACTTCTGGCCTCAGGAGATGGAAACGGAAAGAAATCGTCTACCAGTCACACTGTCTTCAGCCTGGAGATCGCTGAGAGTCTAAAGAGTACTTAAATAACTTTAAATTTATGGAGATAAAATTCAAGTGATTGAAATGTAAAAAAAAAAACCATTGCTGAGCATTCTTGCTTATCATTACTAATAAATCACTAACAGAATGTATACAGGCCTATGTTTGGATTTACTTTTGATTCCCTTTTGAATAGCAACAACAGAAAGGTTTAGACTGAGCTGCACAAAGTGGCCCATTCCTATAATTTCAGTTTCTGGATTTTCTTCCTATGGCAGAAGAGAGTTTCTTTGGCTTTGACATTAGCTGTGATTACTCATTCTTTCCTAAGCCCTCTCTTTCTATCCAGTGCTGATGTCATTAACTTCGCTCCACCCTCTGCTTTTCGATGATACACTGCATCAAAAAGATAAAGGCTGACTCATCATGGATTAGAACTTCCAAAATGGTAAACCAAAAAATATTATTCTTTGTACAAGCTGGTTGTATGGGTATTTTATATAGTTAATAGAAATTTGACTAATATAAGGTCCACGATGTTTATGGTAGATGAAGCCTATGGCTAACCCTTCCCTATGCATTTATTACCATGAAACCACATTCTGTCCTATGGCTACAGAAGATCATGCCAGAAGACAATGATAGAACCTAGAAAGCACATTTTAGAATGTCCAGGTACTATTTAGGTATTGTCTTAGACATAGAGAGGGACTCTATAGTCCTTGGTCCAGAATTTGCTGAGCCATCAAATGGCTGCTCTTTCCCCACCCCACCCCAAGAATGGTTCCATGTATGGTTCTAACAGACGGTGCCGTCTGCGGTTCACTTGCCTAGACACACTCCTGGAAATCGGAAACCAAACTGGAATTTGGGGTAAATAAAAGCAGTTGAGTGAAAGGGACTGAAAAATTTACTGAAATTTTCCCACAGCTCAGAACTTTTCTGAGAACCCCAACATCTTTACGGCCATCTTGTCAATGTAAGTAAGGAGTGTGCCTCAGAATCCCTCTCCTAGCTGGGGTTTGATGTCACAGGTGACCCTTATTAGCTCAGTCACTTTGAGACCAGTGCTCCAGGGATGCAGATCTCAGAGGCCCTGGGCTCCCTTGCTACCCTCACAAACAGGGATGGCTCTTTTCCTAACCCATCTTTCTTCTCTCCCATAACTCCTCTCTGATGACATCAGAAGGCATCCTGGAAGAACGAGAAAGATGCTTGATTATAACCATGACTAAGCAGAACGGGCATCTTAGAAAACACTTATAGAGAGCTGAAATAATGTATGAAAGCTAACTATTTCTGCACATCATAAAACTATGCAGTTAAATCAAGATGCAACCACTGACCTATGGTCTGGTAAATACTTGTCACAAGAAATTATTTCTCAAACTATAATACATAAGAAATGGAAGGGAGGAAAACACAATCAGAATATTTATTCCCTGGTGATTTTACGTTTTTTCCTGACTCCCAAAATAAATATATAGACTATCCTGATGTTTATAAATTGTCCCTGGGTAGGTGCTTTTGCCTATGTTCTGGAAGTCATTCCTTACCAGAGCCCCTTTTTCTATAGCTACAGAGTTTTCTCATCTGAGAATGAAAACTATTGTACCTACATAGCAGCCCTAGTCCTTTTAGCACTAAGATTTTATGATCTTGGAAGAAAATGGACTGGGAAGATGGTTCGGTGGTCAAAGGCACTGGATGCTTTTGCAGAGGGCTCAGGTTTGATTCCCAGCACTTGGCAAACAACCCTTTGGCTCCTGCTCCAGGGGATCAGATGCCTCTTCTGGCTTCTACAGATCCACACTGCATTCATGTAGCAACACAAACATGCATGAAAACAAAACCCGGATGCACACAACTAAATGTTTTTAAAAAGAAAATCTGGACCAGTTCTCACCCCGTCTAACCCAAGAAACGACATAAAATCAATACGTGCGACAATGAAGTCTTAAGACAATGCCAAAACGTCCACATTTTGACAACTCCTGAGACTCCCCACGCCTTAGCTTTCATACAGTATTGGCACAAAGTGTAGCTGACCATCCAAAGAACTAACTTTCAAATCTGAGAAACATGCTCCTAACAGCCTGGAAATAAGGCAAGCATGGCCGGCTGAGCCCAGGATGAGCCAGCCCTGGAGGGTACCAACAATTCTCAGAAATGCTTCAAAAGCTGAAGAGCAGGGGAGAGGAATCCCCTCTGTCTCTGAGCTCTCGGGAAGAACGGCTGCTCTTGCCTCTGCACCCTTTGTTCAGGCTTGGGAGGCCCCGGATAATTAGGGGATTTCTTAGTCTGCATGAAGGAAATATCCCTCGCTCATTGCTGGAACACAAGGTTTCAGACAGGACTGCCTATTTGACTTCTTTGAAATACCTTGAGCTCTGCATCGGCCAGGGCCTCTAGAGCATTAGCACAGGGAGGTGGAGAATGAAGTAGCAGAGGCCTTTGAACAAGTGACTGGGAATTAGGGACTTCATGGGAACTCTGAGGTCATTCGTTTAACCTAACCAAATATATATATTATAATTTTGTGTGTTCATTAATTTAATGGCACACTGGGGATGAATATTCTGGCTGTCCATACCCAGCATATTTTGGGTATGTTTGAGGATGTGAAAAATCCAAATAAATAGTAATAGTCTCTTAAATTTAGAAACAAAAAAAATTTCAAATTCAATTGTTTGTTCATATGAAAACTTATTTTCAACCTGTTTTGCTTATTTCCAAACAAAATAATATGTTTTATAGACATTTCAATGTCATATGCAAGAAACCTGGGCAGAATATATACAAGAACCACCAACATGGTTGTCATGGAAAAATTAGAATCTAATATATTCTCTCTCTGTGATGTCACAAGAGTCATGAAGTGGGACGGAGGTCAGAGACCAGCTTCATGGAAGAAGCAGATCCCATAATATACAGTCCACAGGAACTGTGGTCATTGCCTGAGTATATAACTCAGTAGTGAGATGTATGTTTAGCCTAGGTGAAGCCCTAGGTTCAGACTCTGGTACCACAGGAAGGAAATATCACTGATATTTACATGAATTTGATCAACAGGACATCACCTAGCAAAAGATAGACCTTTTTTCCACAGGCTTTCTAGCCAATAGCGTATCTACACAAAGTCCTTCTTTCCTCAGCCCTGTCAGAGCAAGAAATGTATTGCCAGTTTCTGTAGAAAAGTTGCCTTTCTCTTCCTTGTAAGGATACCATGGGAAGAGAAATATTACAGATGTAAATGACAAAACAGATTATTTTCAACCAACACAAGTTAATGAGAGTTCAAAACCAAGCCTCTGCTTTAAAAAAAAAAATTATCTAGAGAAAGCCTCAAAGCCCTTAGACCAAAATTGGCAGAAGGAGAAGGTACACCAAGAACACAGAAGGCCAGGATTTAGCAGAGAATTCCCTTAATTGGCACACAGACTGTGGGACTGACTAGTTCCCAGGAGTGAGGGACAGAGGATACGTACTTGGCCTTCCCAGATGGCCCATCTTCAGCTCATTGTTGTCTTTATCCTTATTCGAAGCACTGCGCAGAGAACATCGGCACCTGAGCAAGACTGAGACAAAACACCTCAGGTCAGAGTCTGCTGGAGGAGCTTGCTCACAGCTCAGAGTCCTCGGGGTCCCCCACGTCTTTGTACTGGGGTTACACAAGTCATGAGTCAGAGCTTAGGACAGTTTCTCCTTCTCAGCAAGTATCTAAGCCATAGAATTCTTAGCACAGCTCAGATCAGGGCCCTCTAAGCTTTTCTAACATAAGATTACAACTTCTAAGACCTGGGAGCCATGGTCTACGTGAGCTTGGAGCAGAGAAAAGGACAGTCAGGCTCCTTTCCAACAGCGTGGCGGTGCTTCCCCCGGTGTCCACACACACACACCCTCTCTCTAACATTCCTCTGTTTTCTTAAGTCACGGTACTTACATTTCTTGATGTACTGATCTATCTCAAGCAAAAAAGGTGAGAACATGACAAAAAGGAAGAACACAAAGAGCATAGCAAACACTGCATAGAGCCAGGGGACACCATTTGGGAACAGACTGACCCCTGCCTCAATCTCTGCCATTGGGACAGGAGGGAAGACATAGAATTCTCTGCCTCAGCTCCGTCACCTCCTAGGTGAGCTCAGCAATGACATCACCGCTTCAGAGACAATGGGAGTGTGAGGATCTGAGTGGGGACTGGCCAAGCTTCAGGCTATCTGTGACAGAGGTCAGGATAGTTCCCGCCTACCAGATGTTTTCCCTACTCTTTTTGTGTGTGCGCATGTGTAGTATGATCATCCTGTGCACACAGAGGCCAGAACTACACATCAGCTGTCTTTCTCTGTTGCTCTCCACCTTTATTGGAGGCAGGATCAATGAAAGCTGCCCTATCAGCTAGACCAGCAAGTTAGCAAGCTGTACACACACACACACACACACACACACACACACACACGCACACTAGCACTAATATTTCAGACCTGCATCACACATTTTTAACATGGATATGGAGATCGTAAGTCCTTATGTTTGCACAGGAAGCCCTTTACCCACTGAGACACCTCTTCAGCCCCTACACATCTTCCCTTAGGGGACCTAAAACACAAAATTGACTGTCCAGATCAATCAAGTAAGTAACTTACTATATATTCAGGAAGGAAAACTCATTACATTGGAACACCTATATTCATAACAAGAAGCCAATTCATTGCTTTAGATTTCTCAATCCTAGGACTAAAGAGCTTAGCATTTAAATTTGAGAATCAAATCAAGAACACATATTCCTCAAGAAAGACTGTGTGTTCTTTCCTAGAATCCCTGCCATTCCCTGCCTTGGTGTTCATCAGAAATGTGTGTTCTATCCAAGGATAGAAATATCTCTCCCATTACCTGGGTCAATGAAAAAGCACTGCATTTTCCAATATAGCATGCTATCTCCTCTCTGAGCTCAACAAATACTGTGGGTGATTTGAACACACACTCCCACAACATGCTCCCTGGTCCCAGCAGCGTTTCCCCAAAAACGGTGAGGAGGAAGGCAAAAGGATGGGCTAACCCTCGCCAGTGCAGCACAAAGCAGTTCTCCCTGTCTTCGTCCATTTTCTACTGCTGTGGTCAAGTTTCACAGAGCGGGTGACTGGTAAAGAATTTCCTCTGGTTGCTGTTCTAGAGACTGGGAAGTCCAGAGTTGGGCCATCCCTACTGAGGGCTCTTTGGATATGCCATTCTGTCACGGAAGAGGTCAAGTGGGTGCATGCACGTGTCTCTACACATGAGAACTGCCTGGCTTTATAACGACCCACTCTCAGGATGCCTACCCACTCTTGCCACAATGGCATTAGCCCACTAGCATAATCACCTCATCCTAGGACCCACTTCTGGTGTTAGAAGAAAAATAAGTTTCAAACGCATTGCCTTGGGATTAAGACATTGAAACCACAGCACTCAATAATGGGACTTCCCTTGAATTAATATCTCTACATTCCTAATCCATTATGCAATCCTAGCTCACATTCTTCTCCAAATTTAGATCAACCCAGGTTCCCCTTTCTGGAAGTTTCTTACAATAAAAGGTGTCTCATGCTTAAGGTTCCTTTTTTCCAAAGATTATCAGCCCACTGACATAGGGTAACTCTGCCTCGTACTATTCCCCAAGTAGGCAATTTTCCCAATTCTGTTTAAACACAGTCTTCCCTATCGGTACCCACGACAAAATGATACTGTGTCTCCATAATCTTTGCCAGCTCCTGTCACACCCTATAAGGTGATTCATGCCAAATCTCTGGCTCCAGAGGACCATATATTTTCTCTCAAGGTGGCCAAACTCATTACTCCTCACACAAAACAAAGACATCCCTGCCCAAGAAGCTAGAATGTACCCAGTGGTGGACTGGACAAGATACCCAAGGTCTGAATATTGTTCCACGGGAACCTGACACTCAACTGGGAAATAAAATCCCAGACATCAAAGGCAAGAGGCATCATGTGTTACAGCAGCTGGAGAATTCCTTATTGGACAGAGATGCTTAGCCTCTGAGAGGACTCGAGCATTGAGGTGCCCTCTTCATT
This sequence comes from Arvicola amphibius, assembly GCF_903992535.2. Taxonomy (NCBI): domain Eukaryota; kingdom Metazoa; phylum Chordata; class Mammalia; order Rodentia; family Cricetidae; genus Arvicola; species Arvicola amphibius. The sequence goes on along the minus strand of NC_052048.2, from coordinate 25,036,377 downwards.
TCAGGGGTAAAGGTATTCCAAAGGGTTTGTACCTTTGTTTCATTTCAGGGTCTGAGAAAACAACGTTAGGAAACTTTCCAGGCCTTAGATGGTCGAGATCCAACAGAAACTTCTCGGGAAACCATAACTTGAAAAGCGGTTCCCCAGAAACCAACGTGAACAAACCACCACCCAATATGGTTTCTCGTCTGGTCAGATCTGCCCATGTGCCTTAAAAAAAAATGAGGAGCTTTGGCCAAACATGGTGGCAGACAAGAATAAGTTTGTTTTTAAAATCTAGCTTTCAGTTAACAAAGTTCAGGCCTTGGAAGGGCCTGGATAAAGCAGGAGGGAGCTAAAACAGACAGCAGAAATATTCTCCGGTTGATGAAAATTGGACGTCGGCAATTTAAAGCAAGGCTTTTAAAATAACTGTTATTGGATTCCCGCTCTACTGAGATGGGAGGAAGCTATGGAATGTTCTCAAGTATTAATGATGAGGGAAATATGGAATAGTTACAGGATCATACATTTTTATTTTTTTTATCTCATCCTTCTAATTAAACCATGAGGCATTCAAGTGGCCCAAATTCCAGCCAGAAAAGCCACTCAAAACCAGCACTAAGATGGAGTCCCAATGAACTGCTACAGATAGAGCCTGGGCTGCCTCCTTAGTTTGGAAGAGCTGAACTCCGTAGACACGGGTGCCCACTCACAATCTCATGGGCCTATACTGGGAACTAGCCAGAAAGCCTGGGGCCAGCATAGGTGACCACTCTTATGTTGATCGAAGTCAATAGGTGTCGAGCAGCTGCTAGGAGAGAGAGACACAGTGCCTTGTTTTCTTCTAAACCTCCTAATATAAGAATCACGAGGCTTTGGTGATCCCCAATGAGGAACAGTTTTTCCCTTTAGGGCACAGGGGAAAAGCCCCTTGCTTCTGAGGGAAAGCAGAAGCCAAACAAGCCTGCCTCTTGCTTCCAAAACAAAGATTTGTTGCTCCTGTTAAATGTTCATGCAAAAACCCTTTATCTGAACTGGGTGGACCGAAGTGAAACCCAGCCCGGACACCACACAATACCACCTGTGCTGCCCGTGGAGGAAGTGGCCTAAAAAAAGTGACCCTCCAAAAGTCACCCATGAGCGTGTTTCGGAGCTCACCTGCTTCCGAAGGAACGCGCTGTCCATAGATTCGGTACTGTCTGTGGTATGGGTCACCCACGGAAGCCCCTGGCATATAAGAATCTATAGAGAGGTGGAGCCACATGCATTTTCCCAGTTACAGTGGGATAAACTTTAGAAATCCTTAGGAAGCACAAGTCCGAAATCCACAAATTTGTAGAAATTAAATAGCACACTCGTAACTCGTGGATCAGAGAAGGACATACTTAGAGATTGATGAAACTGTGGCCATAGCATGTCACATGAGGTGTTTTGAAAGCCACAGTGGTCGCTGTGGATCCCAGCAACGTGCCTTTCTGCTTCGACGCTTTTTCATTTCCCTCTGACAGGTCTAGATGTGAGTCCTTTGATTGATTTATTTTTTTGGTTGACTAGCCTACTCTATGGCTCTTTTCCAATTAAGACCTCGGGATATTGGTTTAACTTCTTTCTACTAGCTTGCTTGCTTCTCTATACTATTAATACAGATGAACTTATACTATTACTTCCTTACTTGCTCCTGTTAGCTCATCTTTTTCCTCCACGTCTCTTTTCTTCTGGGATCCTGATAGATAGACCCTGCCGCTGTATCCTTTAGATCATCAGCAATATTTCTACCTCTGTTCTTTTTTCTTGCCTTCCCGGTAAACCAATATTCCAACTCAATAATTTGGTTTTTTAATTATGTCCTCACCACTTTTAAATTTTTTGTAGTTTAACGTCTCAACCTAGCAATGTTCTTTTTTTAAAAAAGATTTATTTATTTATTTATTTATTTATTGTGTATACACTATTCTGCCTCCATGTATGCCCATACACCAGAAGTGGGCTTCAGATCTCATTACAGATGGTTGTGAGCCATCATGTAGTTGCTGGGAATCGAACTCATGACCTCTGGAAGAGCAGCCAGTGCTCTTAACCACTGAGCTATCTCTCCAGCTCTCCTAGCAATGTTCTTACTTCTATGAAGAGTTGAAGACACAGCCCATAGCTGGGATGATGGCCATAGGCGACTGTGGAACAAGCCATAGGAGGAACTAGAAAATAATGGCTCTTCAGAACTTGCCTGGAATGCAGTTTGGACATCTCCAGGGCAGCCTCTTCCCATGCCCCAATGCCTGCCACACTCACAGCCATGCAGTCCCCAGATCAACCTGCATCCGTCCACTCAAGGAGAACGTTCGCTCCAGGGGAGTTAGTTTGTTGATTCTTTATTCCCATAGGCATCACGAGTCTTCCAGAGTTCATTTTGAGACTAGGCAGTCTCTGTTACTTCTGTGTTCTTGCAGGAAAAGGGAGCTGTGGCACAGAAAACCAATGTTCCTTCTTTGTGCAAATGTATTTTGAGAACAGTAAAAAGCAGTTGCCATTTTGGAGCCAAACTTCATTAGATGTTATCAGTGAATGTGTAGATTTCAAATTCTAAAACTAAGTGTCCCCTTATCTGTGATGGATCGATGGTGATCATTCCAGCTAGAGAAATTCTACGGACATTATAGATCTTCTAAAGCAATGTAAGATATACATAGCACACACAACTTTATACTAAATGGAGATCAGCAAGGGCCTTTCTATTATTGTTTTCCAGATATCACCAAATATTCCAGGTATTTTTCTGTTTATCAGTAAACTCATTTGTATTTGTAAACATGGTGGTTTGTATCAGGAAGAAAAAAATTACCATATGGAAATTTAAAACACAACACTTGCTTTGCACCCAAGGAAGCACCATGCATGGGCTATATGTAACAGCAGGAAGAACTAATGTCATCTGTGTACTGTGCTTCAAGAGTTCAGCACGTGCCCAATTATTATAACTGGGTTTATATTCCTATCAGTAAGGCTACTCAATGCACAAGGTTCCTGTCTGTACTTACAACCCAGAGTGACCTGTTTCTGTAACAAAATTTTGTAAGGGTTCTTGCTGAAATTTGGGCATTTCCCTTTGAACAACAACAAAAAACCACACACACACACACACACACACACAGTTGATCTAAAACCCCTAACACAGATTCTCTTTGGTGGGGTCAGCTAATGCCCAGGCTACAGCAAAGATGGAAGATGAGAATCAGGGTAGCCAGAGTGGCCAGGCAAGAAACTTACCTGATTCCCTGTCTGTGAAGAAAACACAATCTGAAGTGCACAGCATGCTACTTTGCCTCCATGGGAAGAAGGGCTCAATTGGCTTCCTCTCCTGTCACCCGTCTATTCCGTGACAGGAAGGTCTGTTTGTAGGAGACAGAAATGAAAAGTTTTCAACAGATACGAAAGAAAAAGTTCGGAATGGCAGGTGGAGAGCCACAGGAAAGATGGAAGAGACACAAAGAAAAATCGGTCCTGTGGAAGGGCTGGGCGAGAACAGCTGTGGGGTAGCGCAGGTGACAAATGTTCTGCTGTTTACACCTTGCCCCAATCTCTACTCCTCCCCTTTCCTTTAATACCAAGTACGGGTAAACTGTTGAGTAGGTGGCACCAGCTCTTAAGGGTGACTTTGGAGAATAAAATGGTAAAACGCCCGTGTACTAACTGAAATAGAGTAGAGCAAATGTGGAAAGCATTGTGGGGGTAGACAAAAATAATAACTCAGAAGTCAGCAAAAAACACACAGAAGTAATGGGAGGGTGCTACTCCAGACACGCCCAAGAGTCGGAGAAGTTATTTAGAAAGTGTACACTGCCACTGATTCAATCACTCCACTTCCTACAATGGAAAGGACTGGAGAGTTTGGCCATGCTGTCCACAGAGGCTAATTTTAAGCCCACATGCTATGCAAGCTCTCCAGAGCATCACAAGACTGATCTTACTCTGCACAGTGTATGATCCTACTGGCCACACCACAGATGGATCAATAGCCACCTCATTTCCTTCCCACTGATGGGCACACACTGGGGTAGAATGTGGAGATACAAGCAGAGACTTTCGTACTTACCCGCTGTTATTTGTCTCCTTTATTTTCCTCCTGGAAAAGGCCATCATTTCTTCAGACAGGTAGCTCCACGATGGTGGAGAACAGCAATGGCGGACATGGAGAACAGTTTGCATATGATCTGTCACTCAAAACTGTTTTCCAAGATGTCACACATGAACATCTCCAAGGCGAAGAGCTAAGAATGTGCTCCCACCTTCATCATAGCTAGAACATTTGGAGCAAAACAAAAAAGATATTCTGCGCCCTTGTAGATTAGCCTAGCAGTAGACTGAGGTCTGCTTCAACACTGATCTTGTCCACCAAAGGAGGAGGAACTTAAGATCTCCTCTTACGGCCAGAGGAGTTAAGAACAAGTAAAATAAAATTGTTTTCCCAACTAAACCCTCTGTGCTTTCATTTTATTTTAAACCATCACTATAAGGCTGGAGGGGTGTCATTCAGTAGCAAGGTGATTACATGGTTTGTATGAGACCCAAAGTGTGGGCATAGGCTGCTTGTTCGTTCCTGGCCACCCATACCTGAAATAATCACACAGAAACCATATTAATTACAACACTGCTTGGCCTATTAGCTCAAAATTCTTATTAACTACCTCTTACAACTTAAATTTCTATCAGTCTATGTATCTCCACAAGGCTGTGACCTACTAGTAGGCTTCTCCTTTGGCCGCTACATGGCGTCTCTCTGACCCCACCTACTTTCTCTGTATATCTCTGTTCAGATTTTCCACCTATCTTTATCCTACTAAGCTATTGACCCAAACAGTTTAATTCATCAACCAATAAATGCAACACATATACAGAAGGACATCTCACATCACTTAAGTTCAGTCATCAGCACAAAAAAAAAGTTAATCAACAAAATAAAATACCTGTGCTTCTTTCCTGAAGATAAAGGGAAGGAGTGGGTATGGGGGGGTTGCTAGGAGGAGAGGAGAAAGGGGGAAACTATTATTGGGCTAGGAACAATTAATTAATTGACTGACTAATAAAAAATACCTGTGCTTGAGAATGTGCGAGAAAGGCTTCATGGAGAGCTAGAGGTTCGTGTTCACTATCCGGACGTAAACATCTGAGGTGCTGCCCCAGTAACTCAACCATTAAAAGACTCCATTACGCTTAGAAGTATATTGAAATATAATAAATGCCCCTTGGTCAAAATTTTAAAGTTAGTAGCTTGAAAATATTCCACTTCCAACCAACTTCTGTATCTACCTACTCAAGAACCGATTTCTGTATCTACCTATTCCAGAACCACATTCTGTATCTACCTATTCCAGAACCAACTTCTGTACCTACCTATTCCAGAACTGACTTCTGTATCTACTTATCCCAAAATTGACTTCTGTAGCTACCTATTCCAGAACAGACATCTGTATCAACCTATTCCAGAACAGATATCTGTATCTACCTAGTCCAAAACAGACATCTGTATCTACCTATTCCAGAACTGACTTCTGTATCTACCTAGTTCACAACAGGCTTCTGTATCTACCTATTCCAGAACAGACATCTGTATCTACCTATTCCAGAATAGACATCTGTATCTACCTAGGCCAGAATCGACTTCTGTATCTACCTATTTCAGAACCGACTTCTGTATCCACCTATTCCAGAACAGACATCTGTATCTACCTATTCCAGAACAGACATCTGTATCTACCTAGCCCAGAATCGACTTCTGTATCCACCTATTCCAGAACAGACATCTGTATCTACCTATTCCAGAACCAACTTCTTTACCTACTTGTTGCAGTAATGTGTCTAAGTTTTTATATTTTAGCTTTACTCAAATTTTTTTCAGAAACTTGTCACTCCTAAATGTGCCTCCTGGTCCGTATTCCACAGTCACTGAGAGAAAGGCCCAAATGTGTAAGTTTGGAGCATTTCTAGACTGTTTGACCATCTTCACTGGGAGGTTGCCTGTTGGGAGAGAAACCTCAGCTCTCCAATATCTCTCCACCAGAGTGTCACCAAGGAGGAGGACGTACAAGCTGTATCAAGGGGCTGAATTACCGTCTCTATAAAATCAGTTCCTACCAAAGCCATTAGATGGTAGCAGACTGTTCTGGATTCTGTCGGCACGATAAATAACAAGGCCAGCTTTATTTATTGGTTATAAGGGGAAAATTCATGCTACAAGAGTGGGAGGTCCACACTGAGCTTGATAGAGGAGAAAGTGGGAAGTACTCTACAACAAATGGGCACAGGAGACCGTTTCCTACGCATAACCCCAGCTTCACAGACATTAAGGGCAACATTGAATAAATGGGACCTCCTGAAGCTGAGCAGCTTCTGTAAAGCAAAGGACACTGTCACTAAGACAAAAAGGCAGCCTACTGACTGGGAAAATATCTTCACCCACCCTGCAACAGACAAAGGTCTGATCTCTAAAATATATAAGGAACTCAAGAGACTAGACTTTAAAATGCTAATGAATCCAATTAAAAAATGGGGTGCTGAACTGAACAGAGAATTCTCAACAGAAGAAGTTCAAATGGCCAAAAGACACTTAAGGTCATGCTCAACCTCCTTAGCTATCAGGGAAATGCAAATCAAAACAACTTTGAGATATCAACTTACACCTGTCAGATTGGCTAAAATCCAAAACACCAATGATAACCTTTGCTGGAGAGGTTGTGGGGTAAGAGGTACACTCATCCATTGCTGGTGGGAATGCACACTTGTGCAACCACTTTGGAAAGCAGTGTGGCGGTTTCTCAGGAAATTTGGGATCAACCTACCCCAGGACCCAGCAATTCCACTATTGGGAATCTACCCAAGAGATGCCCAATCATACTACAAAAGCATTTGCTCAACTATGTTCATAGCAGCATTATTTGTAATAGCCAGATCCTGGAAACAACCTAGATGCCCTTCAGTGGAAGAATGGATGAAGAAAGTGTGGAATATATACATGTTAGAATACTACTCAGCGGTAATAAACAATAACATCTTGAATTTTGCATGCAAATGGATGGAAATAGAAAACACTATTCTGAGTGAGGTAACCCAGACCCAAAAAGATGAACATGGGATGTACTCACTCATAATTGGTTTCTAGCCATAATTAAAGGACATCGAGCCTATAATTCAGGATCCTTGAGAAGATAATAAGAAGGTGAACCCAAAAAAAGATATAGTAATCCTCCTGGATAGTGGAAGTAGACACGATCGCCAGGCAAAAATTGGGAACTTGAGGGTGGGGCGAGACTGGGCCAAGGGAAGATGGGGAGAGAAAAGCATGAAGGGGAAAATGGGGGGAGCTCGGAGGAATGGGATGCTTGGGATACAGGAAGGGTGGATATGGGAGCAGGAAAGCATATATCTTAATTTAGGGAGCCATCTGAGGGCTGTCAAGAGACTTGACCCTAGAGGGGTTCCCAGGTTTCCAGGGAGACGCCCCCAGCTAGTTCCTTGGGCAGCTGAGGAGAGGGAGCCTGAAAAGGCCAGTTCCTATAGCCATACTGATGAATTTCTTGCATATCACCATAGAACCTCCACCTGGCGATAGATGAAGAAAATGACTGAGCCCCACATTGGAGCACTGGACTGAGCTCCCAAGGTCCTGATGAGGAGCAGAAGGAGAGAGAACATGAGAAAGAAAGTCAGGACCGTGAGGGGTGCGTTCACCCATGGAGACGGTGGGACAGAACTAAAGGGAGATCACCAACTCCAGTTGGATTGGGACTGATGGAACATGAGACCAAATCAGACTCTCTGAATGTGGCCGACAGTGGAGGCTGACTGAGAAGCCAAGGACAAAGGCGCTGAGCTTTGACTCTTCTGCATGGACAGGCTCTGTGGGAGCCTTCTCAGCTTGGTTGATCACCTTCCTGGACCTGGGGGGAGTTGGGAGGACCTTGGTCTTAACATAGAGTAGGGAACCCCGATGGCTCCTTGGCCTGAAGAGGGAGGGTGGTATGGGTGGAGGGGAGGGAAGGGAAGGGGGAGGAAGAGGGGAGGAGATGGAAATTTTTTTAAATATAAAAAAATAAACCAAAAAAAAAAGAGTGGGAGGTCCAACTTCCTATATGTCCGGCGGGCACTGCACAGAGAGAGCACGCACCTGGGTCCTCCCAGTTTTTCTTTCTGGGCTCCAGGTCACCAAGCCTTAATTAGATGTGATTGGTTGACAGAGTTTCCCCATCAGCAGACTTCTCAATTACACAGATCAGCGTGAGAACACAGTGTTTATTATGGGATACTTTATGCAAAAAGAGGACACAATGCAGTGCTGAGACATCTGGTAACCACTGTGGTGGTCTGGGAACCCTAGCCTAGACAATAGCATAGATGGTTTCAATACAGCTACACTGGTTCCTTCAGTGACGTCCTAGGGTCTCTGAACACAGCAGCCAGACTTCCAGCCTCCTCGTCCTCATTCAGGAGTCTCGCCTTCATCAGCTCTTTCTCTGAGCAATATGAAAAACAAACAGAAATAGAAATCTTAGGGTCTCGTTATAATTATAACCCAAAGACAACAGGAGCCTTCTGGGGGCATCTGAACCATGGACAAGCTGCAAAGAAACATGTCCTGAGAAATCTCAGATGGTTTTCTCAGGAATGTCTTTCCTACCGGTTGGTGGTAACTCAGAAACTCTAAAGAGATGTTTCTCCGTCTGTCCATACAAACAGGGACATAGAGTCAGAGAACAGAACTAGAAATACCTTGCTTTCCCATGGCAAAATCTCAGGAACCTGGTGGTGGGAAAGTACACATTTGGTGCCATCTAGTCTATGAGGACATCTAACAGATCCCAACCTCCCGACAACCAACAGAGATAACCCTAGCTCCGTCTAGAGGCCCTGAGATGGATGCCCATTAAAATATGGGCTTTAAATATCTCCACAAAGTTCACTTGCTGGAGGCTTCTTCCCTTGGGGCAGCAGCGCTCTGAGGTGGGGGATAGGTCCTGAGTGCTCTGATTTCAACAATGGATTAATTCATTTATGGACTCTTAACACTTTTGAACGAGGGGATGGACTATAAATCTAAGAC